>NC_138733.1:29963090-30408090 GCF_965113295.1 Leuciscus leuciscus
CTACTGCCATCTCAATGGAGCTGTTCCAATTCTGCAGTTTTATTTTGATGAAGCAGCTGACCACCGTGCCCACCTTCGCCTGTCTCTTCCGTCCATCAGGTCCCTGATTGGTGCAGTCAGACAGGAATCTGACCATGGATGGGAAAGGGACATCGAGGTGCTTGTGTTCCTGCACTGGCTGGCCCATGCAGCATCTTACAGGGTGGTGTTGCAGACCTTTGATATCCCCAAGACCTCTGTGCATGACATTGTGCACAGAGTAAGCAAGGCCATCATAGGAATTTTGAGGAGGGTGATTTGCTTTCCAACCGGTGATGACCTGGAGGCAGTGGGAGCAGGATTTGCACAGCTGTCTGGATCACCAGCTTTTAGCAGAGCAGTTGGTGCGATAGACGGCTGTCATATCCGTATTAAACCGCCAGCAAATAACTCCCACTGTTATTTCAACCGGAAGCTGTTTCACTCCATCCAACTCCAGGCCATCACTGATCACCGGGGGAAATTCCTAGATGTCTTTGTGGGATATCCTGGGTCTGTGCACGATGCCAGGGTGCTGAGGAACAGCCCTGTGTATGCTGACGGCCTTTATCCACCTGCAGGCAAATGCATCCTCGGAGATGGAGGCTATCCTTGCCTGAGTGCACCCATCTGCCTCATCACGCCATACAGAGAGCCTGTACAGAACCCTGTGCAGGCTCGCTTCAACAGCAAGCACTCCCGTGCCCGTAACATCGTGGAGAGAGCTTTTGGGATGCTGAAGACACGCTGGCGCTGTATCTTCTTCAAGGCCTTGGAGGTGAGCCCTGCCTTCGTGCCTGAGGTTGTTGCGTGCTGCGCTTCACAATCTCGCTCTGGTCAATGGAGATATTGTTGAGCCAGAGGATGAGGATGACCATGATGACGGCCCCCCTGAGCCCCGCAACCTTGCAGCAAGAGTGGGAGATGATGTGCGGGACAATCTGGCTGCTGCGGTGTCTGCTCCAAACATCCCTGTGCCTGCTCTCCATGAGCATGACTACCTTTAAAATATTTAGGAAGATTAAAATGTTATTTTTTTTCAATTCATGTTGTCAGCATTCCGTTTCTTTGTCAAATGTCATTTTATAGGTTAACAATTACATGCAAATATTTGTTAGAGCTTTACTACCTTTGTGGTGGAGTGGGCTAAACCACTGAACTGGTTAGCAGAAGATTGCTGGTCGATCAGCAAGGCTCTTTACTCCAGGTTTGTCCAGGGTCATTGTCCCTGTAATAAATGCATTTAGTCACTTTGGATAAAAACATCTGCCAAATGCATAAATTTGATGGATCTTTGTAAAGAAACAGTCTCTGGCATAAACGCTCAAAGCTGCTTATTTCTTCAAGGTATTACTACAAAATACATACATTTACTACAATTTCTACTTAGTGGGAAAAAGGGTTAGTTCACCTCAACATATAAATACAGCCATTATTTGCTTGCTTTCATGCCGTTACATTACTCTGTTTTCTTTTTTATTGTTTAAATACAAAAGGGGATTTTTGTCAAGTTTGTTCTGCTGGTTTAACACAATATCAGTCAATGGAGACCAACTATCAGAAGCTTCTTGGCATTATTTGATAATGTTTTTGAATCTTCTGAAAGTCCATTGACTGATGTTGTATTAAACCAACAGTACAAACCTGACCAAAATCACCTTTTGTGTTCAAGAAAACAAAACAAAAAACAAAGGGATCAAACAACATGAAGGTGAGTAAATAATGACTCAATTATTTGCTTGGGTTCACAAACCCCTTTAGTCACTATTTTACAGTGGGTAGTTAATGCAAAACTTAAGGCAGTTTGTGTAAACCGTCTCAAGTTCAGAGCTTTCAACCCTAATTATACACACCTGAATCAATTTAAACCAATTAATAACAAATTACAGACAGGTGTGTTGGAACTGAACCCTCCATGACCTGCCTTGAAAATCCCTGCATGAGCTCTGAATGCATTTAGAAGTCATTTAATAAATTCCAATAAAACTGTTGTTTTAAAGTGTGGGTTTTTTTTACATTACACCACACATTCACTAATGATTCATCACTTCATAAATATTTAATTTATGAATTTTATCAAACTAAAAGTATGACTAAATTTATAGAAGTCTATAATGTACTGTGACTGCCTAGAAATAGTTTGTTTTACATAACATTGTACAAAAGTCTTAGGCCACCATTTGTTGTTGTTGTTGCACAGTACTGTGTGTATATATGTATATATAAATTGTATTCACATTAACCCAAATGTGTAAATGACCATAAGAAGTTTTTTTTTTCCACAGAATTTATTTCTTAGCAAGGATTTCAAGGACAAATAAAAATCGTTCATCCCTTTCTGCAACTTCTCGTGCTCTCCTTTCCTCCTTCTCAATTGCCTCCCGGTGCCATCTCTCCTCTCTTTCTCTTACTTCTCTTTCTTGTCTTTCTTCTCTCTATCTTCTCTCTTGTTCTCGTCGTTCCTCCTTCTCCTCCATTTCCCTCCAAAGCCTCTCCTCCCTCTCAGCAGCTTTCCGCTCTCTCTCCTCTTCTCTCTCCTCCATCTCCCGAAATAATGCCATCACGTCATTAGGCCTTTTCCGGGCTCTTGAGGGCTCTGGGCTCACCGAGGACGAAGATGCCACAGCAACATCCTGCCCACATGAGGCAACGAGGGCAGGAGGAGTGATGGAGGGTCTGCCCCCAATTGCCTCATCCATGGCAGTGTACCACTTCCAGGATGCTGCTGTGGTCTCTCCATCCTCAGTGCCCCTTCCTGTCTGCGGACATTTCAGATCCTGCAAAAATGCACAAGCATGATACAAAAGCATTCATTTTAACATCACAATATTTAAATTCTGTATTAGAAGTGACAAAATGATCTTACTTTGTATTTCTGTTTAAGGTTTTCCCATTTTTTTTTTACAAATGCCGCTGTCGCCTTTCCGTGTAGGTCCTGCTCCACCACAAAGGATCTGCAGCAAATGCAGAGAAATCAAGAATTAAAATAGTGCTGCAATATCTCTGTTTGAAAATACAATAACTGAAATATACTACAAATGAACAATTAAATCGATTTTTAATCATTTCTGTATACTCACTCAAAGCCTTTGATGGCAGCATTACGCTTTCCGGTGAAGAGTGCTTCATGAGCCACTCTCCACCGGATAAGTTTGCGTGTGTGTTCATCTGTCCCTGTAACATCCAGACAAGATTCACGTTACCTCTGTGATTTATGAACTCAATACTACATTTACATGTTGAGGTTGTTGCTGATAAGTAACCTAGCTTTTTATCCATCATAAACGTTCCACAATTGTTCAACAGTAGGCTACTAATGGACAAATGAAATAGATTAGGCTACTTATGTTTAGTTACTTAATCTAAATGTATTAAACATTCGTCTAATGAAAAAAAATATTCTCCTAAACAATAGTACACATACATCACTCAGACGTCTATTTCATATTTATTAGACGTAGTAGTAATCTGAAATTCTTATAGAATATTTTCTTGCCAGATATTTAATAGACATTTAGTAATTTATTTAAGATGTATAGTTTAAAATGTATGCAAATCCACTTTGGAGACGTATGTGTCCTTACTAGAGCTCCTCTGTTAGCTATAGATAATAAAATGTAATTTACAGCAAAATCACAAATGAACCATATTATATAGCGTCTTTACACCTTCAACAATTCAACAGTTTACTGTACAGTATTCAACACATGCGATTTGGTTTGTAGGCTAATACTCACATTTGAAAACACTCTCCATTTGTTCAGCCATGTTTGAGTATGACGTATCTTTTTCTTCTTCTTCTTCTTCTTTTATGACGTATCCTCTCGCGTGGCCTCCTGGGATAGAAAAGTATCCATGGCGGAGCACTCAAAAATCCGGGCGGAAGTAGTAAGCCATCCGGGAACTTCTCGCCTACTCTTTTATGAATACTGACGTTTCGAACGTACTGCTTCCTTCACATACTGTTTTTGCCTACTATATAGTAGGAAAGTAGGCATATTCGAAAGCACTATAAGTATACGTACGTCCGAATCTCGCGATAATTAGTACGTCACCCAGGTAATTCTCGCCTACTCTTTTATGAACACAGAGGACTCGTACATACTTTTTCGCTCGCCTACTCTTTTTACCATACTATATAGTAGGGAAGTATGCGGTTTCGAACGCAGCCCATATTTGCCTGCGCACCCACAGGAAGGGCTAGCCTGGCTGCGCCCTCCTACGCACTTCCGCTCAATTTCATTTTCCTTCAGTACTACGTCTGGGACTGCTGTATACTAGGCTTGTTTGAGATGAGCAAAATCTGCGCAGAATCGATCACCGGTGATCAGCGCGAGATGCATGCCGGTTAGAAATGTGTCCGAGTGTGGTCCGCCTGGCTCTGATGTCATGCTGACGTATGTCAAAAATCTCTCGCGAGCGCAAGGCGCACGTGTCGGATTTTGCAGTCGAGCGCAGTTGCTCTCCACTGACTGCGCTGATCAAAAGCACGATGGGAAACGACTTGCTGACGACACAGCTTAATGCTCATTGGTTTAAACAACTGTGATGTATATTGTTCTCTTTTAAAATGTTTGATTTTAAAACTCTAATATCAGGTTTTATGTGTATATGTTATGTGTGAATATTCCCAAACTATCTGACAGTGCGATCTCTTTGGGTTATGCAATTTAATTTTTATAAAAAAAGAAAATAAATAAAAACACATATGTCTGTATTAAAGAAAAAAAATATTGATAAACATGTATTTGGAATGGAATTAAATAACAAGTACTTTGGGTGTCTTGTTCATTTTATTTATTTTCATATAAAAGCAACAGAACTTAAATTACATCCAGTTTATTAGCAACACTGCACGAGCGTGAATCCCGCGACATCCATCTTTGATCTCGCAATGGTCAGATCCACTACGAGAAGAGAGATCTGTCCGGCTTGCCTGCGCTTTTTTCACTCCTCCCCTCACTGCAGCCGCCTACTCTCGCATACATTTCAGGCGAGGCAAGGCGCATCTCAAACAAGCCTATTCTTAGGTTTCCAGAAACCAATTTTTTGTAGGACCAATCAATCAGCGAACAGAGGGAGTGGCTGAGAACGATGACGTTGATGTAGTGCGTCAGTTTGCGTTGGAGTTCAGTAATGGCAGCAGAGAAAGACGTGAGAAAAGCTATTCGGTCCATTGTTGCAAAACTGCCGAATATATAGAAGTTAAAGCCGGAGCAAGAACAATGTTTGCTAAGTTTTGTTGGTGGCCATGATGTTGTGACCCTCCTCCCCACGGGGTTCAGGAAAAGTTAGATTTTCCAGCTCACTCCGCTAATGAGTTAGCTAAGGCGAACGATAGGTATGCAAAGCCGATAGTTGTTGTCGTCTCCCCTCTTGTTGCACTAATGGAGGACCAAGTGAAGGAGGCAGAAAAGTTAGGAGTTCGTGCTGGGCAGCTCGGCGTGCACGATGACCGTGACATTTTGGACGGTGATCACTGTACAGCATTTGCGGCAGATCCGAAACGACCGCAGCGGCATAGATATAAACTAGATGTCGCCTTAAAGACATTCGTTCCAATGAACTGCCGTAGACAAGGCGACTTCTAGTGTATATATCTATGCACCAGTCTGCGCACACGTCACACACCAGGATGCGCGCGCGCCCTCAGAGAGGTAAAAACGATATAAATAGGCTACTGTTCGTTTTCTCACACAAACCGCTCGTTTCGTGTCTTAGGCCATCAATGTGTACTAACGATGGGGAAGTGTTTAATTTGGACGATGGGGAATTGTTTTCATTTGGACTCTGTGCATGCTCTTTGAGACAGTGACCACAGACCTGCATTAAATGACTGAGTGTCAAATATACATTTAGAATTTACAATTGTTCCTTGAACTCTTAAATTCGATGAACAAAACCTGCAGCTCTCGTTGACAGACATCTTATTCTAAACATAATCAGAGAATATCTGACATAATCCTCTGATCATTCGGACTTGTTGTTTCCGGCCGGTTTCGGCGCATGACATACGTCACGACTACACGTTAGCGATTGGCTATGGCAGATCCTGAGTGACTCTGGGCAGATCCAATAGTTTTGAACTTTAACAGCGAACCCGCCTACAAGGAAGTAAACGTTTCTCAATGGAGAGAGGCCAGACTCTCTGTACAAATGAAATGTACGAGAGTCTGGTAGAACCAGGCGAAGGAAGGGCATGGCATTGAAATGTTTGGTAAGAGCTAGTGATGGCAAAATGAGGCTTCCTGAACCACTGATACCTCGCAGCCCATTGCTTCAGCCAAAGGTTCATTACTCAAAGCTTCATTCAGCATTGCTCACTAGTGACACCTAGCTACTGTGCAAAGAAATAGCAGACAAATTCATTCATTCTGAACCTGTATATATATTTTAGAAAAATATTTGTATAAATAAAAATATGTATTTATTTATTTATTTTGTACTCGCTGTTGATGTATGTAACCTTTCATTTGCAATAATAAAAAGACATGAGCAGACATTTGTCCATTACTGTGTATAATATAAAATATGTATCTTTCTCTGTCTGAATTTACTTGTGCAGAGTCACACACACAGTTAATTAATTATTCATTAATTGTTTGGATAGTGACAGTATGAACAACAACAGTGACACTGTGTTGAGTGCAGTGCTTATGTTGGAGGGAGTGTAATAAAGTAAACTGCAACAGAATAGTCTGGAAGGAAGGATTACAATCTATTTTTATTGAGAAACAGAATTATTTCAAGTGTGTTGGGGTAACACACTTATTTAAAAAATGGCAGTGCCAGCTGGTATAAATGAGGATACTGATGCTTCTGTTGAGCCCAGACAGGGGAGGATTCCCTCTTTCTTGCTGACTCCATTACCAGGAAAAAGGAAGAGTCACAAAAAGCAAACAAATCCAAAAGGACAATCCAAATAAAAAAATCCAGAGCAATCCAAATAATCTTATCTAATTAATATAACAAGACTATAATATAGCTAAGCCTACTATAATTAATACTAACAATATACTATAACTATTCTAACCTGATAATGTAATAATATACAGCCCTAACACATATATGACACAATAACGACAATGACAATGATAGTTATCTAACTCTCTGACTCTGACACTACTACAACTGCTTTTACTGACAACACCCACAAGGTGGCGCGAGTTTCGAACCGCCTTTTATCCGGAAGCGACACTCAGACCAAACCGATGACGTATCCACACAAACCGAGGCCTCGTTTG
Organism: Leuciscus leuciscus; assembly: GCF_965113295.1. NCBI lineage: Eukaryota > Metazoa > Chordata > Actinopteri > Cypriniformes > Leuciscidae > Leuciscus > Leuciscus leuciscus. The sequence continues at coordinate 29,970,353 of NC_138733.1, forward strand.
TCATTAGTCACGTGATTTTCACGTTAACAACACAAGCCTCGAATCGCGGCTTCATCTGGCACGCCCATTTTTTCTCAACACAAGCTCCGACCTCTTATACTGTCTATGGCTTCGACGCCTCGGTTCAAATCGAGTGCCGAAGTTATGACGTCACTTTGTAGGCCAAAACGCGGAAGTGAGTTAGCATTTTAGCACTACGGGTTCCCTCGCCCTAAAGTCTATGGGTTTTTTGAATGGGTTTTTGCTAAATCGCCTGAAATAAGGTCTGTGGTTAACAAAGCCTCTAAATATTTTCACGTTTTGGTCTATGACATAAAACACACCAGTTATAACCTGCTTGTGATTTTTTAAAACTTTATTGTGTCTTAAAAACGGTGGTTGCTAACAAGTTGCTAAAAGGGACTACATCCTTTGGCGGAGACTTTAGACGTCATCATGACAAACATGAAATCTCTCACTAGCCCGCGTTTCAGCTTCACGTTCTTAGAAGTTTACCTTTCAGTTAATATAGCCTACATAACGTTATTTTTGTTTTGTCCCGAGATGCAACCACAAGTCATCGAATTAAATCTCGTTTGTTTTCCGTCCGATGTTATCCAGCGGAGATTCTGGGTTCGTGCCAGATGGAGTAAAAAAGGCTAGCAGTAGCAAGAATAAACGTTTTTCATAACCAAATCAACAGCTAAAATACCTTTTGTCTTTCTCTTAAAATATCTAAAAGCTTGTTTACTTTGCCACTGTTTAATAGATTAGATCCGCTGCAGTTTTATTAAAGGCTAACGTTACGTTGAGAAATGTGTTTAATTAAAATATTCAAAATAATACCTGGTTTATTGACTTTTATTGTAACTTGTTTGGATATAATTATAGAAAGGGTGGGTCCTGCACCTTGTGAACTTGGCTTTTACCCACCTATAATAATATGATTGTATTTGTAAACAGCATTGCCGGTAGTTAAAGCAGGCAATGATATTAATCTTTGTTATTTTAGTAGTAAATGTTAACTATATTTAATGTGCTATATAAACGTGGACAATTCCCAGAGAACACGCTGATATGTATAGCCTTAATGCACTGTAAGTTGACTGTCTGACAAATACACAAATTAAATGTTAAACTATTGCATATTACTTGTATACTATTGTAACTACACTCCAGTCAGCTCACAGTAATGTGAATGTGAGATAAAATTTACTACACAGGCTCTCACATTGGGGCTTGTGGATTACCAGGTAAAAATAGAAAATGTTAACAAAATGAGTATATATGGTTTATTTAGGGAACATATATGGTTTAATTATAATATATTATAATAAGCATTTGCTATTGACAATTCTCTTTAAATTCAACATATATAATTATATACAACTATTATATTAAATGTTTGGAATTGAACTGCGTTATGCTTGTTCAGAGATTATTTGTATAGTTATCTTAAATACATAGAACACTATTATAACTCCTCTATCTCTCCCTAGTTTTACTTACTCGATTAACCTTGTACCTCATGCTGGCCCTTACAATACCGGCAAGTAAACCAGCATCTAAGCTGCACTGTTCATGTCCAGATTTATAGTTGTTCTCTCTTCGATCTATGGTTTTTCTATCGTCTAAGAAAAAGGACATGGAAATTGATACGGCCATAGCTAACGTTAGTGCTTCTGAGATTGTTAAAGCGCGTTTTTTTTTTTCCTGGCGAATTAGCAAATGGTATGCAAACATACAATCAAACATAATAATACAGTGAAAGATAATCTTTAAAGTTTATTTGGGGCACAATGATCAGGCATAATAATCTTAATCACAAAGAAAATAATATTAAGGTTTATGTAAACTAACAAAATAATAAACGAATAAATAAAACATTAACAAAATATTTAAAAAATCTCAGAGAGGCACGCATAAACAAAATTAGTTTCTAACATTTTTTGAAAAACAGAAGGGGCAGTATTTCTCATGAAAAAGTGGATAAGTGTTCATACCATAGACTGTAAAAACATACCATAGACTGTAAAAATAGGTTCATACCATAGACTGTAAAAAATAAGTTCATACACAGCGCAGATCATAATGAGCGAGCGAGTGAGTTTGAGGAAGCTTGATGATGACGTTGATCCGCGACCATGGTGTGCTGTAGTCCGTTGATAGCCTACCGTTAGCATTTTATATCCGACGGCTTTATTTAGGCTTCAAAATGTATACATTTTGGATTAACTTGTAAAGATTATCTTGATAGACAAAACGTGTAAGGGTCACAACTCTTTGTTGAACACAGATCTTATTTTTTGCGATTTTCCAAAAGTCTATGGGGAAAATGCATTGCTTTTTGATCGAGGGAACCCATGCGCCGCTAACTTCCGGGTTGGCCTACACTCTAAAAAACGTTGGGTTATTTTGTGTACCCAATAGCTGGGTTAAAAATATTGGGTCGTTCTGTTGGGTTATTCGGATCATTTATTGGGTTGTTTCTATAACAACGCAGCCCGTTGGGTTAAAATTCAAATTTCAACGGTTGATCCCCGCAGCTGACAGAAGATACACGGGTGAGTTAATATTACACTATAGCCTACAGTATGCATATTGTATACATGTTTGTTTTTTTCGATATGTGACTTTAAGCTCTTACATAGTATTATTGCCGTTTTTTTCTAAATGTTCAGTTCAATTTCCATGTTTATTTCTCCCAGCTGACTGCTTTTTGTCCGCTATCTGCGACTAACGACACCAATATGGCAATATAGCCAGCCAATTTCTTAATTCAGATTCAGATTCAGATTCAGTTTATTGTCATTGACAAAATACAAGTACAAAGCCAATGAAACATAGTTAGCATCTGACCAGGAGTGCAAACAGGAATACTAATAATAAAATAACAATAATAAAAATAAAAAAAAGGTTTTTTTTTTTTTTTTTTTAAAGAGCAGAATAAAGAATACAGATGCAGAGACCAGCTCAAGTGCAGTTGTCTAACAAAGTTGGGGGTTGGAATATGTATAACTGGCCAATGGCCACAACCGGGTTGGATGTAGTGTTCCTCATTTTAGTTTAGCGTTTAGTCTATTAACCGCAGATGGGCAGAAACTGTTCCTGAATCTGCTCGTGCGACAGCGAAAGCTCCTATATCGTCTCCCAGATGGGAGAAGAGTAAATAGTCCATGGGTGGGATGAGAAGTGTCTTTAATAATGCATCTTACCCTTTGTAGGCATCGCTCATGGTAAATGTCTTTGATCGAAGGCAGTTTAGTACCAATGATGTTTTGGGCCGTTTTGACCACCCGTTGGAGGGCATTCTGGTCTGAAACAGTGCAGTTGCCATACCACACTGTGATACAGTTTGTTAAGATACTTTGAATAACGCATAGGTAGAAGTTCAGCAGTATAAGGGGGGACAGGCGGGCTTTCTTTAGTTTCCTAAGGAAGTAGAGGCGCTGTTGTGCCTTTTTGATGAGACTAGCAGTATTGATGGTCCAGGTAAGGTCCTCAGAAATATGTACACCCAGGAATTTGAAACTAGACACTCTTTCCACTTGAGACCCATCAATATAAATGGGAGTGTGTGTGTAGCCTTTCTTAGTCCGCCGGTAGTCCACAATCAGCTCCTTAGTCTTCTGGGTATTGAGTATAAGATTATTGCTTGCACACCACTCTATCAGATGATCAACCTCTTCCCTGTAGGCCTTTTCATTATCACCACTGACCAGGCCAACCACCGTGATATCATCTGCAAACTTGATTATGGAGTTTGAGACATGCTCAGATTGGCAGTTGTGGGTAAAGAGAGAGTAAAGGATTGGAGCCCTGTGGCACACCAGTGTTCAAGGCGAGAATGGAGGAGTGTTGGTTGTCGATCCTAACAGACTGTGGTCTGTTAGTAAGAAAGTCCAGGATCCAGTTACAAAGGGAAGGGCTGATGCAAAGATCAATGAGTTTAGAGATTAGCTTGGATGGAATCACAGTATTAAAAGCAGAACTAAAATCAATGAATAACATTCTGACATATGTATTGCTTTTATCCAAGTGATTCAAAGAAGTATGGAGAGCTGAGGCAATGGCATCCTCAGTTGACCTGTTGGATTTGTAGGCGAACTGAAATGGGTCAAGTGTTGGGGGCAGGCACTTTTTCAGATGAGAGAGAACCAGCCTCTCAAAACACTTTGCGATGATCGGCGTGAGGGCGACGGGACGAAAGTCATTAAGGGCCAATCCAGCACCAGGTTTTGGAACTGGCACAATGGTGGTTGTTTTGAAACAGGTCGGGACGATGGCCTGGGCCAAAGAGAGGTTAAAGATGTTGGTGAAGACGTCTGCCAGCTGTACTGCACAAACCCTAAGCACTCGGCCTGGGATGCCATCAGGGCCAGCAGCTTTATGTGCATTCACCCTGCCCAGGGCAGAGCACACATCACCGGTGGTAAGCGTGAGTGGCAGGTGATCAGGTGGGAGCTCTGCTTTGATAGGAGATTCTGTGTTTTCCAAATCAAAGCGAGCATAAAAGACGTTCAGATCGTCTAGGAGGGTAGGCTTGCTGGTTGAGTGGGTGCTGTTGGATGGTTTGTAATCAGTGATAGCATGAATGCCTCTCCACATACGACGAGGGTCGTTGTTATTGAATTTGTCCTCGATCCGCAGTTTGTAATTATGTTTAGCTGCTTTGATACCCCTTTTCAGGTTGGCTCTGGATAAACTGTAGGCATCCCTGTCACCAGTTTTAAAGGCAACATCACGTGCCTTTAACAGGAATCGAACTTCCTTGTTCATCCAGGGTTTCTGGTTGGGGAATACTTTAATAATTCTTTGGGTGGATACTTTGTCAACACACCTGTTGATATAGTGCAGAACGGAACTTGTGTAGATATTAATATCTGTGTGAGAGACCAAAGTAGCTTGACGGGCAAACATATTCCAGTCTGTGTTCTGAAACTCTTGCTGTAGTAGAGAGTCGGCTTCCTCCAGCCACACTTTTACAGTCTTCACAGTAGGTTTCACACGTTTGATGACAGGGATATATTTGGGGAGTAGGAACAAAGATAAATGATCAGATTGTCCAACATGGGGCTGGGGGATAGCTTTGTAGGCATCAGAGATGTTTGTATAAACATTATCAAGAGTATTAGCACCTCTTGTAGGGCATGAAACGTTTTGATAAAATTTGGGGAGTACTGACCTCAATTTGGCATGGTTAAAATCACCAGCAATGATGAAAACACCCTCTGGGTGCACTGTCTGCAGCTTATTAACAGCAGAACAGAGTTCTTTCATAGCTAGTTTAGCAGTGGCATCCGGGGGTACATAAACTGCAGTAATTATGATAGATGAAAACTCACGGGGCAGGTAGAACGGTCTACACTTGATGAACAGGTATTCAATGTCAGCCGAACAGTGGGATTTAATAATAACAGCATCGGTGCACCACGCTCTGTTTACATAAATGCAAACACCCCCACCTTTGCTTTTACCGGAGTCTGCGACTGTTCTGTCGGCTCTGTAGATGTTACACCCTTGTAGCTCAATCGCGCTGGCTGGGATGGTGTTATTGAGCCAAGTTTCCGTGAAAACCATAACATTGCAATCCATAAACTTTTTCTGGGTGATCCGGAGCCGTAGTTCGTCTACCTTATTTGCCAGAGACCGTACGTTAGCAAGGAAGATGCTAGGTAGACTTTGGCGATGCGGGTTGAGCTTTAGCCTAGCCCGCAGGCCGCTCCGCTTACCCCGTCTTTGTTTACGCTCACAGCGCCGGCGACGTGCACTTCCTGTCGGTCTGGCTGATTCACTCGAGTCCAGGGACCGGAATAGCTCCGGGGGTAACAGTTGGTATATTTCTGTATCCATTGCAATGTTTGTGCAGCGTAGTTTGATGTCCAAAAGTGTGTGACGGCTATATGAGGTTAATGCAAAGTGGTTACGAATAACTAAGCTAAAAATAACTAAATATATAATACACAGTTTGCAAAAGCTGGAGAGACGCTGAGCCTCGCGTTGTACACGCGCCGCCATCTTGGTATTTCGTGTGTTAGGCGAATAATACTCGGTTGTGATACTCTTCCTAACTTTCTATGTTCTTTCCGATTCTTTTGGGGAAAGTTATTCATATTTTCATATATTAACCGACGCGCTCGGCTTCAAGACCCAGCGGAAGCCTGGTCCATCCATCCAGTGTCGCAGTCACTTACAGGAAGAAGGTATGCTGAGTTATATAAAGGCCTACATTGTAGCGCAAATGTTTACTTGTTTTATCCCAACTACAGTGTGAATTTAAAATACTACAAAGTGTTAAATTAGGCTGACCATACGTCCTCTTTTTCCCGGACATGTCTTCTTTTTGGACCTAAAAAAAAAATGCGTCCGGCCGGGATGCCATTCATTGTGTGCGTTTTTGCATTGCTTTAGAATTAGATCGCGCCTTCTCGCACCATTGTTCGGTCGGTCTTGATGTACTGACGCGTCTTGACCATGCGTCAACATACGACGAAAAGGGTACCCCCATAACGTCCATGTGTGACGATTCGGGTTATGGGTAGGTTTAGGTATGCGTTAGGGTACCGCTAGGAGGCGCTGCTGGTGCGCTTCTGTCTGCGTCTCATATTGACGTTAAAGGGGTACCCTTTTCGTCGTATGTTGACGCATGGTCAAGACGCGTCAGTATATGACGTTTTGGGGTGAGACCGGGCTGATGTACGTAACGCAAAACTGCACCACGGCTTGTCAACAGTGGCACATGGCTCCTGAACTGCGATAAAAAAGAGCCCAAATGTAAATTCACAAACGATTTACCGAGAAATTTCCCATGTTCCCGATTAAAAGCCCCGAAATATGGACACCCTAATTAAACATTTTATCTAGACAACTCTATAAAGATAAAAAATTATAAAATATAACTATGACTGGATAGTAAGTTATTACAATAGCCAGTTAAGTTACATAACACTTTTCAGATCACCACATAACTTACCCATTAAATAAAATGACGGTTGTTTGAGACTTTATTCCTTTATAATAACATTTATTACTTTTTAAATGACACATAGCAGTAAAAGGACATTTTAAATGGAGGTAATTTACCATAATACATGGCCATTGCAGGAGCTCATACTGTAAAATTACAGCTGTGATTTTACAGTGAATTTATAGTAGGTTAGTGACAAATTGTTAGTGACAAATAAAGCATATTGTCACAACATTATTTTTGTTAATTCACTTTATATTAACTAAACTTTTTTTTACACAGGATGCTATGGATTCATATGTAAGGGAAACGCTTCAGAAGTGGAACCTTGAAACATTAATCGACAGATTTGCAGGTGAGAGATAATGTAGCAAGCATATAGCAGCATCACTAATATAGTGAAACCTTTTTAATTTGACTTCATGAAAATTAGAACTTAGGCCTACTAGTAATGAAGGATAATAAATTATTCAAATGGCACCTCTCCTTAAAGTAGTCCACCAAAATGTTTTAAATTGGTCATAATTTTTTCACCATGTCCCTAATAACCTGTTTGAATTTCTTTCTTATTTGGAACACAATTCCCAAGAGTTATTATTTTTATTTTTTTTACATCAATAAATCCAGAATAAATCAGAACATTTTCACACAGAAAGGAAAGCCTTGAGTCACAAATGCATTTTGGGACAAACATGACCCCACACAAACACAAATGCAGGTGCACACACATGCATACACAACTTCATTTCTGCTAATTGGTGTTGGTTTTATATACACATTAAAAAAAAATCTGCATTTGGTTCATTAAAATAAATATAATTTGACAATCAAACTCTACATCTTTTCTTTTAGTGGCATTTAAGTTATATTTTTGCTAATTTGTGGTGTTATTGCAAAACCAGACAATTTTAAAACACCTCAAATAATAATTGTTACTTTATAGCATTTGTTGAAATGATTTGTAGGTGCATCATTTATGACAACACAATTTGGGTAATATTTGATCCATGTGTGCATATTTACCATTTAATTTTTTTTTTTTAAAGGTTGGAACAAACATCATTCAATATTTGGAGGAGGAGGAGCAACGGAGGCAATTCCCTCATGTCCTGCAGATTGGGGATAAATTCAACTGCTCACAAGCCTTCGTCATTGTGGGAGGAGCGGCACTAGAGCAAGACAGCCTTTTACAAGCTGTGGATACATGCTTTAAATTATTTTATGTTGTAGACATTGAGTATCCAAAGCCTGCAGCAGCTGTTTGGCAGTTTCTACAACACACAATATATTCTGTGCCAGGAGGAGTTCCATCAACTCACTGTCGCCTACTTAGGCAGTTTATAATTGGATAAGCTGGACAAGCTTTGGTTTGTTTTGTTTGTTTATTTTTGTTTTTGTATTCCATGTTTCTTAGAACTTAAAACATATATGTTTAATATATATTAAAACATTTGTATTCCAATGTTTCTTAGAATTTTATCAATAACTTTTGAATGCAATGTCTAATTGAATGTAAATAAAGCATTGTTAATATACTTAAGTTGTGAGTTATTTATTTACATGGCAATAATAGTTAATTATAATAATACTAGGTTGATTAAAGCATTTTGACCAAATAACCCAACAGATTCGTTTTTTGTAACCCAATTTATTGGGTAAAACTAATTACCTAATTTATTGGGTTAAAATAACCCAACAATAGGTCGGTGCTATATCAACCCACCATTGGGTTAGCTGTTGGGTCGTTTTTAACCCAACTTTTTTAAGTGAGTACAAAGTGACGTCATTACTTCGGCACTCTATGTCACATCACTAGTAAGAGCTCAGTTGGCCCTCTCACCCGTTCCTGAAAAAAGATACTATGACCACAGCTCCTGATCATCCAAAGACGCAACTGGTAGGACAGAATGTGATTGAATGTGTTGAGTTCAGGCTTCTATATGACTTTTGCTTGGTTGTAACGTGCAATTTAAATTAAACAGTGAAGACTTTATTATGTGAACGTAGAACTTGACAGAAGTAACGTTACTCTAAGCATGTGTATTGTTTAAATTATATAAGTTTAATTATGGGATTGGTATTTCAATTATTAACTATTAGAGATCCTAGGTTAATCTGAATGACTTTGTTTGGTTTGGTTTGAGGATTCAGTAACATTTATTTATTATTACTTTGAGAAAGTGGTATTGAGATTTATTTGTAACTAATTCATGTTTTTGGTTTGTGTATCTTAAAGGTTATCAACCTATTCTGTTCCATCCCAAATCTATCAAACCATCTTTAAGAAAATAAAAAATCATAAAGTGAACAGATTTGAGTTGTCCTTTGCATTCATCAGAGATAAAGCAGTTTTCAAGTTTGGGCAGAGCTGTGGTCAGTCAGAAAACACACAGAACTTGACAGGTATGCTTTTTGATAAATGGTGTTTTGAAATTTTAGTTCAAAAGCCTGGTTATAGTGTTTAAGCAATCAAGAAAAACTGTAATCTTATATCTAATAGACCTAATATTTTGCTTACATTTTTCAACAACAACAAAAAAACTCCACACAAATTTCCATGTTCTACACAGTTTCTCATATGTATGGATAATGTACACCTGGGGGGTATACAATTTACTTTAGTTCTACAAACATCCTTTAAAACACAGAAAGGGTGAAATGATGCATTTGAACACTCTGAAGTAATTCACAGTTTAAGTGTAAAAAAATAAAAAAAAATAAAAAAAAAGAAGTACACCGGAGCATGAAGAAAACAATATGGAATGACAAAACTATTCAATTCATAATTTTTATACTGTATAATACAATATACTGTACATATATAAATGGATAAGGATTGTTAATCCTAAAGACAAAAAAATAAGCTCAGATAGGATAAAGTTTCTGTACTGTATTTGTAAAAAGTATAGCCTATATTAAATATAGACTAAATTATATAAACATAACAAATGAAATAGCAATAACCTCCAGATATTTTACAATTTTAGATCAAGCAAAATACAACATAATGGGAATTTAAGGACCTCCCTATGAGCTTTTTTAATAATAAACTTTCTGATGTCCTTGTTGGTCATAAAAAACCTCCAGTATAACTTCAGTGTCCGTGTCTGTGGCCATCACTTCATGTATCTCGTCTCTGCTGGAAAACATATTTAGGGAATAAGACAAGCAAATGGAGTAAAATATACTGATTATCATGACTGTGGACAACAGTGTTCACATGCTTTCACATCAACCAGAATCCCATCTCAATATCACTCAAAACACCTTCATGTAAATAGTATAAGATGCACGAGGTGCAACAAAATGTAGACATTTTAAGCACTTCCGTACCTGTGCCAAGACTCATGACAGCACAAAACCACAGAGAAGATGACTGCTGAAAATGATATCCCAAACAAAAATCCTATTATCATTCTAATGTCCACTTGCATTTGGATAGCTTCTTTACCTTGAATTTAAGAACACAAATTGTTATAGTCTTGAATTTCTGACATTTGTCTATATATAAGTGAATTATGTTTGTAAGTCTGTGGCACGGTTATCAACATTTCATGTGGAATCTGGTTCTACTTACGAATGACATTGATAGTGATGGATGCATTCAAAGTCTCCATCATATAAGTCATCTCACAGACGTATATCCCAGCATGCTCCTTTCTCATATTGGTAATCATGAGATTTTCTGCAGACGTGTAGTTCCTGATTTTATCTGCAGTTCCATTGAACCTCCATACAGGATCAGAGGACGGTGGGTGACTCTCAACAGTGCAGTTCAGGCGGAGAGTGTCACCTTCCATCACTGTGTCATCGCCAAGAATTCGAAGAGTCTGTACATCTGAAAAAGAGCAACTGCATTAGTTTTGACACCATATAGACACAGTATGCAAGAAATAAATAATTTTAGTTCTACTCATTGATCAATGGTAGAAGATGGTAGATCTGAGCAGTGACGCCTACACTCTTCTAAACTGAATTTCTGAATTTTTGTTTTTAGCAATTGTCAAAGAAACATGCCTTTTCAAGAAGTTTGGTTAAATATGTATACTTGTACTCACACGTGACTTCTAGTGTCCTACTGGCACTGATGGTTTTGTTTCCATAGCTCACGTCACATCCTACAGTGGCATTGTGCATTTTGGAGGTTGGAGTCAAGGGCAAAGTTGAGATGTAAAGGCTTCTGGTGATCAGAGTGATGTCATCCTTGAGATTGATGATATTTTCTCCTCTTGTCTTGATCCACCATGTTATTTCAGGTGGAGTTTCCGGGCAAGGAAAAGGAGCTGAACATGTCAGATTGGCTTCCACTCCTTCACTGAGAGAAGGAATATCCATTATAGGCTCGTCTGCAAAGAGAGGTACACAACATATTGTAGACATTGCAGATTTCCACAGTGTAAATAATTGAGTCATTCTTTGAGGACAGATTCAGATCAAATGCATATTTTACTAAGATGAAAAGAAAAAGCAGTGTGATTAGCATAGCACAACCGTTTAAGTTTCTTTATCTAAGAGATCATGTCCAACATAGTTCCTCTGCTGAGATTATGAAATCATAGCATCAGAAAGTGTGAAACAACTGAAACAACTGAGAACTGAAAGAGAACATCAGACTAGAGAAAAAGGCAGGACCTTTTAATCTTTGCCAAACACAAGCAAGCATTACCTTGAATAATAATTTTAACTGTGGGTTTATATGTGCTTTTCTGTATATTCTGCCCCTCCACTCTGAATGCATATTCATTTTCATCTTCTGCTTTTATATCTTTCATGATGATGCTGCAGTTGTTTTTGGTCAGATCAGGTTCAAGCATCTTAATCCGCTCTGTTTCAGTTTCCTTCTCTTCCAGTTCGATTTTATTTTGTGTACTCACTTTCCCCTTGAACATTTTTTCATTTTTGTTACATTGAACATTTTTACACACTATCCACTGAACGTTATCAATAGGTTTTGCTGCTTCTGGATAGGTGAAGGTACATGAAATCAGAGCACATAATCCTGGAACTGCAGTAATTACTGGCGGATTGAAGGTGATGGTCCAGTGCTCTTTTCCATGGCCTTGAATAACAGAAGAAAGTGATGAAATGCCTGGACACAGGACATCTCGTATCTTAAAATAATAGTTGCCTGTTCATGCTCAATACATGTGCATGTATGAAGCTACATAAACTTCACATGTACATAGTGTGTATGATGTACATTTTACATATAGAAGTGATGGTTGAGGAGTGTGAAGTTTTATTGAAAAAAAACAACATATTTTTTCAAATTTAGTACAAATATTTCAACTTAAATGTTACTGTAAAACATGTAATACGTACCTGTACACAAAATATTTAATACTAACATAGAGAGGATTGTACAGCTTGAAATGATCTGCATTTTAAACATGCATTCCACAGATCTGCACACAAAAAAAGAAACATTGCTTGAGCATTAATATAAATGCTATGCATTCAAATTTTCAATATATTATTCAATATTTGAATGTGGCAGTGCATATAGAAAATATGTGTCATGCCAGTAAAGAAAACTGCATATGAAATTAAAATTGACCTTACCGCTTCAAGTCAAACCGTTCACAGTGTTCTCAGAAGCTTTAGTTGTAAAACTGCAGAAGCAGCACATGGGTGTACAAGCTGCATCCTTCCTCTAGTGGAGCACTTCCTCATTAAACTGACTTGCACATATAAGGGATTGTTGTGCATGACAAGCATAAATATGGAAATAATTAGCATAATTCAGTAAAACACATACATTAACCATACTTTGATTCTGTCAGGTATGAGGGTGATGGAAGGAGCAAGGACTCAATTACAAGAAAAATTGGGCTTTATTAATAATAAAAAATAAAACAAAAAGCAAACAAAAACTATCCCGAGGGGGAAAAACAAGACTGACTTGACCACAGGAGGAACATAGAAGGGTAGACATATGACTAGACAAGGTGAGACTAAAGTAAGCTCTGACTAAAAACTGCATTAGACTATCAAACAAAAAATGTAGCACAGAGAGTATATAATGACCTGGCAAACCATGAGGGCAAAAGAACACATATAAAGGGAGCTGAGAACAAGAGGAATAGGTGAACACACTCAGACAAATGAGGACTCAACTAGACAAGAGGCCGTGGTGGGAAACAAGGAGACAGGAACAGAGGAGCACAAGGCAAACACAAACAAAGCCATATGTTCAAGCACAACACAAACATAGAGATCTGAAACAAAGACAACACAGTCAAAGCTGCCAGGGCAGAACCCTGACAGATTCAAATGTATCTATAGCCAAATAATTTGTTTTTAGATTTGGAAGAGATAAAGGCAATTAAGTTTTGGTCTAATGGAAATGGGAAAAAATATATATATTTTACTATAAGGCTTCCAGTAAAGTCAAGTGACCACATTTATTAAGTAAATTCACAATATTCACACGTTCTTTCTACAGTTTTTCTCGATTGCTTAAACACATTTCTTAAAACTATTCCTCGTATTCTCAAAACAGTAAACACAAATCCATAACGTTAAGCTCTACACTCAAAACCATTCACTCTTGCTGAAAAAAACTAACTTTGCCCTCAGACATCACACACAAGCCCTCACAAACACACACACACACTACAACATTGTCTTACACACTGGTGCAATAAATTCAAAACAGCATTTCCAAAACTGGTAAGTTATGTTGCTTGTGGTTCTCCCCCTCACAAACCTTTTCACAAGATGAACACAAAAGACAACCAATGGATACATTGGCTATTTTTTTTATTCCTTAATGTACGGTGGCCGAGAGAGCTCAGCAACTGAAGAAAACACATGCAAATAGAAAAAAACACCCGCAAATTAAGAAAACATCTTCATCAGTTTCACAACACACGTGTGCTCCAAATAACACAACCAAATACAGAAACGCGCTGCAAATAACACAGACCACAATGGAATTTGTTTCCAGGGAAACCAAATAAGTGATGAAGGTAGAGCTCTTGAAGTGGGACTTTGGAGTGAGCAGGGCACTAGTGTGCCATTATGTAATGAATTGATTATTGATTGATTATGTAATAAATATAATGCTGTTAACATAACGGTTGCAAATATATAATTTTTTACAAAAAAGCGTTTCAAATATGCATTATATATCTGTGTGTGAGTGTCTCAACTTTAAAACTTTGTACCCTACATTACCTAACATTTCTTATGAAACTTTTCTTTATGAAAATGTAAACATAACATGAAAAAATTTATTCAGTGTAACTGATGTATAGATGAATATATTTCCCTCATGTTCTTTTTCTCTATCTTTTTTATTTATTTTAGTTTTCAGCTCATTGTTATTTTCTCATTTGTATTCTGATGACACTGAACATATTGTTACAGTAATACATTTTGTATATTGTATACAAGTTGTATGTCATAAAAATGTAATCTCTGTATGTTTTGCAACAACAACAAAAAACAAAAAAGGGTAACGCTTTAGATTACAGCCCGGAAAATACTGCGTAATTAAAATGAAAGTACAGTATAACTTTCGGTAATTAAAGTGTACCTATAAAGTACTTACGTGTAAGTATAGGGGAACAATATGTTAAGTCTTGGGAATAAAGGTGTAACAACCAGGAAAATACTGCGTAATTAAAACGAAATTACAGTGTAACTTTCGGTAATTACAGTGTACCTATAAAGTATGTACGTGTAAGTATAGGGGAATTATATGTAAAGTTTTGTGAATAAAGGGGTAACAACCAGGAAAATTACAAATTATTTAGGCAAATTATTTAGATTATTTAAGTATTTTAGAATCTTACTTTTGGGAGCAATTTAGCGAGTAGGCTACATACACTGCACCTTTTTGTAATAATAGTGTATAATAAAGGCTTTTTTTTTAAATTGCGGGGTACATATCAGTGCATTTATAAAGTAGGCTAATTTGTTATTATTGCAAAGGTGCACTGATTAAGTTTCAAGGCAAGTAAAACTATTGCAACTTTTTATTTTTTTAAATGCTAGGAAAATATACTCTTGTTCCATGTAGTTACAGGGTAAGTGTGACATTGTGGGCTGTAAATTAAAGTGGTGCTTCTTACCCTCTTGTTCCATGTAGTTACAGGGTAAGTATGACATTGCGGGCTGTAAATTGAAGTGGTGCTTCTTACCCTCTTGTTCCATGTAGTTACAGGGTAAGTATGACATTGCAGGCTGTAAATTAAAGTGGTGCTTCTTACCCTCTTGTTCCATGTAGTTACAGGGTAAGTGTGACATTGCGGGCTGTAAATTAAAGTGGTGCTTCTTACCCTCTTGTTCCATGTAGTTACAGGGTAAGTGTGACATTGCGGGCTGTAAATTGAAGTGGTGCTTCTTACCCTCTTGTTCCATGTAGTTACAGGGTAAGTGTGACATTGTGGGCTGTAAATTAAAGTGGTGCTTCTTACCCTCTTGTTTCATGTAGTTACAGGGTAAGTATGACATTGCGGGCTGTAAATTAAAGTGGTGCTTCTTACCCTCTTGTTTCTTACAGGGTAAGTATGACATTGCGGGCTGTAAATTAAAGTGGTGCTTCTTACCCTCTTGTTCCATGTAGTTACAGGGTAAGTGTGACATTGCGGGCTGTAAATTAAAGTGGTGCTTCTTACCCTCTTGTTTCATGTACACTCTAAAAACTGCTGGGTTGTGTTAACCCAATTTTGGGTCAAATATGGTCTCACCCAACGTTAAAAATGGACAAACCCAGCCGTTGGTTTACAGTTTTAATGTAACCAATGCAATTTGTCCATTTTTAAATTGCATTTTTGTCCATTTTTGATTTTGTCCAAAATGCAATTTGTCCATTTTTAAATTGCATTTTTGAACCCAACGTTGGGTGAGACCATATTTGACCCAAAATTGGGTTAACACAACCCAGCAGTTTTTAGAGTGTAGTTACGGGGTAGCCTAAGTGTGACATTGTGGGCTGTAAATTAAAGTGGTGCTTCTTACCCTCTTGTTTCATGTAGTTACAGGGTAAGTATGACATTGCGGGCTGTAAATTAAAGTGGTGCTTCTTACCCTCTTGTTTCATGTAGTTACAGTACAATAAAAAAACATGTACACACACACAATCTGATATCACTCAGAAAACCTTTATTTGAAAAACAACTTATTTCAAAACAGATTTACAACATATTACACTTCTTATTCTTTATTATTTTTTAAAAATCAACTTTTCATTTCAAATACTAAAGTCCTGACAGAAAGTAGCATGTTTTGTCCTTTTTTGTCCCTCTTGGTTCTCCTCTTCTTTTTCTATCGTTCCACTGATTAGCCTAATCTTAAGAAGGAGTCTTTTTCTATTCTGTATTATGTATTAAAAGAAAATACAGTACACCCAGAAATGTTCTCATAATTTACTCATCTTTTCGCTACCGATCAACTGTCACCAGCGAGTGCATGAGAGTCGGCTTCATAGGGTCGGCTTGAATGGCTTCGCGTTTGGTGAAGCTTTAAGCGTTCATTGCATTCTCACGGGAGTTTGATGTGAAACTCGCGTGAGAACTGGTGTCTGTTCTTCTGCATGGTTTGTTTTTCATTATTATTATTATCTGTTATTGTTTGTATTTTGTTGTAAGCAATAATGAAAATTCGACATTCGGTTTTTCGGTGCGCTTACGTCACGCTTTAAATTGTCAAGCGTAGACGTACTCAACCCTCTCATGAACGCGCAGGTGACAGTTGGTCGGAAGCGATAGTCTACAGTTTAAACATTTAAAATATTTGGTATTTTTCTTACAAACGCTTATCGTTTCACTTCAGAAGACATTGATTCATCCATTGGGTTCGTATGGATTACTGTAGTTATTGTTGTATGTGCTGTTGTCAACTTTTAGGAACACATGAGCTTGCATTATATGCATTTACAGAGATTATTTATTTTTCAAAAAACTTTTGTTTGTGTTAATCTGAAGAAGGAAATTCGTATACATCTCGGATGACATGAGGGTAAAAGATGAGTAAATGGTGAGGACATTTCTGTACTGTATTTTCTTTTAACACATAATACAGAATAGCAAGAGACATGTCATGGGATTCCTTCTTAAGATTCATCAGTGGAAAGAAAGAAGAAGAGGAACAAGAGGAGGAGGAAACCAAGCAAGAGAAACAAATTGCTGTAAATCCGTTTTGAAATAAGTTGTTTTTCAAATAAAGTTTTCCAAGTGATATCAGATTGTGTGTGTGTACGTATGTTTTTATTGTACTTACCCTGTAACTACATGAAACAAGAGGGTAAGAAGCACCACTTTAATTTACAGCCCGCAATGTCACACTTACCCTGTAACTACATGGAATACTTAGTCTAAATAATTTGCCTAAATAATTTGTTATTTTCCTGGTTGTTACCCCTTTATTCCCAAAACTTTACATATTATTCCCCTATACTGACACGTAAGTACTTTATAGGTACACTGTAATTACCGAAAGTTACACTGTAATTTCATTTTAATTACGCAGTACTTTCCGGGCTGTAATCTAAAGCGTTACCCAAAAAAGTTAAAATAAATCAATTAAAATAAAGTCGACTTTTGAGCTGTAAGCACGTCCCAGCCGGGTTCGTCACTTATTTGGTTCCCCCAGAAACATTTCTGTTGTGGTATGTGTTATTTGCAGCGCGTTTCTGTACTTGGTTGTGTTGTGAGTATTTGGAGCACACGTGTGTTATGAAACTGATGAAGATGTTCTCTTAAAGCTGCAGTAGGTAACTTTTGTAAAAATATTTTTTTTTACATATTTGTTAAAACTGTCATTATGTCCTGAAAAGTAGAATATGAGACAGATAATCTGTGAAAAAATCAAGCTCCCCAGGCTCCTCCCAGTGGTCCTATTGCCATTTGCAGAAATACACCGCTCCCGGTCAGAAACAACCAATCAGAGCCAGGAGGAGTGTCTTAGCAGTGTCAATCAAGCATGTACGCGCTGATCATCACCCCCCTCTCTCGCACAGCGCGTTCGTCGTTCAAAATCAAGATTGCCGGTGTGCCGCAGCTCTGCTAATGAGGGACAAACAACCAAAATTGCCAATTTCTCGAGTGGCACCAGCTCATACAACAAAGACAGGTAAATGGAAAAAGACCAATGACGATAAACAAGCCTATCGGAGCCCATTGACTCAGTGTCAAAGCTCTAGCCACATAACATACAGATAAAATGTCACGCACTGTGCAAAGCAACAATTGAAACCTGCTAATTCACTGGCTTGTCATGTTGCTGAAATAATGTAGCAAACCTTATTTAGCATTACATATCGCTAGAATAATTACTTACACTGTAACGTTAGTTACCGTTATATTATCTTACTACTAGCTATTTATAACTTATAGAAAGAGTGCAACGTTATAAAGTTACATTACATGTATTGCAAAATACGTAATGATTTGAGGACCAAGTTTGTAGTCAAAGTATGGGCAGGTCATAGTCAATGTAAAGCATATTGTTGATGTTTCGTCCCTACCAGTGAATGTGCCATAACTGAAATCCGCCGTCATCGATGGCCCTGCTTACTGTTTTCTAAAAACTCCCTACTGCAGCTTTCATTTGTGGGTGTTTTTTTTCTATATGCATGTTTTTTTTTTTTTTTTTTTTTTTCTATTTGCATGTGTTTTCTTCAGTTGCAGCGCATTGAGCTCTCCCGGCCAGAAATACTCTGCCCCAGCATACCGTCTTTGGTCTGGGTCAGGCCAGAGAATCTTGTCAGCATCACAGGCTATGTTGGCCCTAGCCAGGCAGTGGGGGGTAAAATCCACTTGTATGCCTGTTCCCCGCCGGCACGCATCAACTGAAATATTTGGCAGGCTTCTTCCATTTCATCGTCTTTGTGTAGAAACATCGAACTGATTACTGTCTCTGTAACACATCCTTTTTACAAAATGGAAGCATTCAGAAAACTCTATCTCTATGTGAAGCAATTTGACACATTTCTTTTTATTACAGTGTTATAGTGCAACAGCTACAGTACATGTATGTGTTATAACAGCACAGTGTACTGCACTCAAAAGTTACAGTAGAGAGCAGTCTGAAGTGCATCTACTTGTTTTTCTCCCTGAAGGTTCTTATGATCGGCACTGCTTTTCTCTTTGGCCTTGCCCATCACCTTCCTTATCCTCTTCCTTCACCTCCTCCTCTTCCTCATCCTCTTCCTCCTCCTCCTCTTCCTCCTCCTCCTCCTCTTCCTCCTCCTCCTCTTCCTCCTCCTCCTCCTCCTCCTTTTTCTCCTCTTCCTCTTCATGTAGCTTCACTTTATCTGTCTATTGAAGGATCTGATTGGTGTGTGATCAGTTTTGACTCTTAGTGTTTCCACCTGGGTAATTGTGTGCTAACTGAGCTGAAGCTGTGCTGACTTGAGTGAACAATATTGAATGCTAGTGCTTTCTAAATGACATCATGGTGTAGGCAATGAGAAATGAAGGGATTTGTGTGTAGAGTTTTGCAGTGACACTTCAACAAATCGGACTTATGTGTCAAAACAGGGAAAAGTGTTTATAGTTTAGGGAAATGGGTATTGTTGTGTCAATTCATGGTTTCAAGTTGTACTGAGCACTCCAGCCTAGATTCACCCAGGACACTCCGAGCACTCCCAAACTGCAGGGGGCAACCATGCAACCGGAGTTGGTGGAACCAACTTTTCGGAAGTGTTCTTGGGACCATATTTTCCTGCGCACCCACAGGAAGGGCATGGCATTGAAATGTTTGGTAAGAGCTAGTGATGGCAAAATGAGGCTTCCTGAACCACTGATACCTCACAGCCCATTGCTTCAGCCAAAGGTTCATTACTCGAAGCTTCATTCAGCATTGCTCACTAGTGACACCTAGCTACTGTGCAAAGAAAT
The DNA here is from genome assembly GCF_965113295.1 of Leuciscus leuciscus. Classification (NCBI taxonomy): domain Eukaryota; kingdom Metazoa; phylum Chordata; class Actinopteri; order Cypriniformes; family Leuciscidae; genus Leuciscus; species Leuciscus leuciscus. The sequence continues at coordinate 29,990,147 of NC_138733.1, forward strand.
AGCAGACAAATTCATTCATTCTGAACCAGTGTCCCCCCACAAATGTCACATCACTAGTAAGAGCTCAGTTGGCCCTCTCACCCGTTCCTGAAAAAAGATACTATGACCACAGCTCCTGATCATCCAAAGACGCAACTGGTAGGACAGAATGTGATTGAATGTGTTTGAATGTGTTGAGTTCAGGCTTCTATATGACTTTTGCTTGGTTGTAACGTGCAATTTAAATTAAATAGTGAAGACTTTATTATGTGAACGTAGAACTTGACAGAAGTAATGTTACTCTAAGCATGTGTATTGTTTAAATTATATAAGTTTAATTATGGGATTGGTATTTTAATTATTAACTATTAGAGATCCTAGGTTAATCTGAATGAATTTGTTTGGTTTGGTTTGAGGATTCAGTAACATTTATTTATTATTACTTTGAGAAAGTGGTATTGAGATTTATTTGTAACTAATTCATGTTTTTGGTTTGTGTATCTTAAAGGTTATCAACCTATTCTGTTCCATCCCAAATCTATCAAACCATCTTTAAGAAAATAAAAAATCATAAAGTGAACAGATTTGAGTTGTCCTTTGCATTCATCAGAGATAAAGCAGTTTTCAAGTTTGGGCAGAGCTGTGGTCAGTCAGAAAACACACAGAACTTGACAGGTATGCTTTTTGATAAATGGTGTTATGGTTTTGAAATTTTAGTTCAAAAGCCTGGTTATAGTGTTTAAGCAATCAAGAAAAACTGTAATCTTATATCTAATAGACCTAATATTTTGCTTACATTTTTCAACAACAACAAAAAAACTCCACACAAATTTCCATGTTCTACACAGTTTCTCATATGTATGGATAATGTACACCTGGGGGGTATACAATTTACTTTAGTTCTACAAACATCCTTTAAAACACAGAAAGGGTGAAATGATGCATTTGAACACTTTGAAGTAATTCACAGTTTAATTGTAAAAAATAAAATAAAAGTACACCGGAGCATGAAGAAAACAATATGGAATGACAAAACTATTCAATTCATAATTTTTATACTGTATAATACAATATACATATATAAATGGATAAGGATTTTTAATCCTAAAGACAAAAATTAAGCTCAGATAGGATAAAGTTTATGTACTGTATTTGTAAAAAGTATAGCCTATATTAAATATAGACTAAATTATATAAACATAACAAATGAAATAGCAATAACCTCCAGATATTTTACAATTTTAGATTAAGCAAAATACAACATAATGGGAATTTAAGGACCTCCCTATGAGCTTTTTTAATAATAAACTTTCTGATGTCCTTGTTGGTCATAAAAAACCTCCAGTATAACTTCAGTGTCTGTGTCTGTGGCCATCACTTCATGTATCTTGTCTCTGCTGGAAAACATATTCAGGGAATAAGACAAGCAAATGGAGTAAAATATACTGATTATCATGACTGTGGACAACAGTGTTCACATGCTTTCACATCAACCAGAATCCCATCTCAATATCACTCAAAACACCTTCATGTAAATAGTATAAGATGCACGAGGTGCAACAAAATGTAGACATTTTAAGCACTTCCGTACCTGTGCCAAGACTCATGACAGCACAAAACCACAGAGAAGATGACTGCTGAAAATGATATCCCAAACAAAAATCCTATTATCATTCTAATGTCCACTTGCATTTGGATAGCTTCTTTACCTTGAATTTAAGAACACAAATTGTTATAATCTTGAATTTCTTACATGTGTCTATATATAAGTGAATTATGTTTGTAAGTCTGTGGCATGGTTATCAACATTTCATGTGGAATCTGGTTCTACTTACAAATGACATTGATAGTGATGGATTGAATGGAAGTTGTCAATCCAGGAACATTGGCTGATTGGCTAAATCATAATCGCCCTGAAATAAACATACAGTGTCTAAAGTGCATAAAATGCTGAGTATTACCTGAAGTTGTATTGGTGGAATTAAGCAGATCGTCCTTGCCAAGCAAGTTTCCACCTCCGGGAGTGAAGGACTTGTTTATTTTCGATTCATTTGTGTCACCTAGCATGTGATAAATGTTTGATGTTATGATTAATTAAGACATATATTCAGACTTTAGGGTTGTCCCCTGCAAACACGCAATGAACTTTCATAGATGTATCATAATTCAGTATTTCAACAGTTGCCATGTTATCAGTTTCGTAATTTTTAATGTTGTAAGTCTGTGACATTGTTAGGTTATCAACATTTCATGTGGAATCTGGTTCTACTAACGAATGACATTGATAGTGATGGATGCATTCAAAGTCTCCCTCATATAAGTCATCTCACAGACGTATATCCCAGCATGCTCCTTTCTCACATTGTTAATCATGAGATTTTCTGCAGACGTGTAGTTCCTGATTTTATCTGCAGTTCCACTGAACCTCCATACAGGATCAGAGGACGGTGGGTGACTCTCAACAGTGCAGTTCAGGCGGAGAGTGTCACCTTCCATCACTGTGTCATCGCCAAGAATTCGAAGAGTCTGTACATCTGAAAAGAGCAACTGCATTAGTTTTGACACCATATAGACACAGTATGCAAGAAATAAATAATTTTAGTTCTACTCATTGATCAATGGTAGAAGATGGTAGATCTGAGCAGTGCTACACTCTTCTAAACTGAATTTCAGAATTTTTGTTTTTAGCAATTGTCAAAGAAACATGCCTTTTCAAGAAGTTTGGTTAAATATGTATACTTGTACTCACACGTGACTTCTAGAGTCCTACTGGCACTGATGGTTTTGTTTCCATAGCTCACGTCACATCCTACAGTGGCATTGTGCATGTTGGAGGTTGGAGTCAAGGGCAAAGTTGAGATGTAAAGGCTTCTGGTGATCAGAGTGATGTCATCCTTGAGATTGGGGATATTTTCTCCTCTTGTCTTGATCCACCATGTTATTTCAGGTGGAGTTTCCGGGCAAGGAAAAGGAGCTGAACATGTCAGATTGGCTTCCACTCCTTCACTGAGAGAAGGAATATCCATTTTAGGCTCGTCTGCAAAGAGAGGTACACAACATATTGTAGACAATGCAGATTTCCACAGTGTAAATAACTGAGTCATTCTTTGAGGACAGATTCAGATCAAATGCATATTTAAGATGAAAAGAAAAAGCAGTGTGATTAGCATAGCACAACCGTTTAAGTTTCTTTATCTAAGAGATCATGTCCAACATGATCCTCTGCTCTCATGATCATGATCCTCTACATGATCCTCATGTTCCTCTGCTGAGATTATGAAATCATAGCATCAGAAAGTGTGAAACAACTCTGAAACAACTGAGAACTGAAAGAGAACATCAGACTAGAGAAAAAGGCAGGACCTTTTAATATTTGCCAAACACAAGCAAGCATTACCTTGAATGATGATTTTAACTGTGGGATTATATGTGCTTCTATGTTTTCCCTGCCCCTCCACTCTGAATGCATATTCATTTTCATCTTCCGCTTTTATATCTTTCATGATGATGCTGCAGTTGTTTTTGGTCAGATCAGGTTCAAGCATCTTAATCCGCTCTGTTTCAGTTTCCTTCTCTTCCAGTTTGTTTGGTTGTTGTGTACTCACTTTCCTCATGAAAATACTACCATCAGTTTTACATTGACCATTTTTATTACACACTATCCACTGAACGTTATCAATAGGTTTTGCTGCTTCTGGATAGGTGAAGGTACATGAAATCAGAGCACATAATCCTGGAACTGCAGTAATTTCTGGCGGATTGAAGGTGATGGTCCAGTGCTCTTTTCCATGGCCTTGAATAACAGAAGAAAGTGATGAAATGCCTGGACACAGGACATCTCGTATCTTAAAATAATAGTTGCCTGTTCATGCTCAATACATGTGCATGTATGAAGCTACATAAACTGCACATGTACATAGTGTGTATGATGTACATTTTACATATAGAAGTGATGGTTGAGGAGTGTGAAGTTTTATTGAAAAAAATTTTTTTTTTTCAAATTTAGTACAAATATTTCAACTTAAATGTTACTGTAAAACATGTAATACGTACCTGTACACAAAATATTGAATACTAACATAGAGAGGATTGTACAGCTTGAAATGATCTGCATTTTAAACATGCATTCCACAGATCTGTACACACAAAAAAGAAACATTGCTTGAGCATTAATATAAATGCTATGCATTCAAATTTTCAATATATTATTCAATATTTGAATGTGGCAGTGCATATATAAAATATGTGTCATGCCAGTAAAGAAAACTGCATATGAAATTAAAATTGACAGCATTAAAATTGACCTTACCGCCTCAAGTCAAACCGTTCACAGTGTTCTCAGAAGCTTTAGTTGTAAACTGCAGAAGCAGCACATGGGTGTACAAGCTGCATCCTTCCTCTAGTGGAGCACTTCCTCATTAAACTGACTTGCACATATAAGGGATTGTTGTGCATGACAAGCATAAATATGGAAATAATTAGCATAATTCAGTAAAACACATACATTAACCGTACTTTGATTCTGTCAGGTATGAGGGTGATGGAAGGAGCAAGGACTCAATTACAAGAAAAATTGGGCTTTATTAATAATAAAAAATAAAACAAAAAGCAAACAAAAACTACCCCGAGGGGGAAAAACAAGACTGACTTGACCACAGGAGGAACATATAAGGGTAGACATATGACTAGACAAGGTGAGACTAAAGTAAGCTCTGACTAAAAACTGCATTAGACTATCAAACAAAAAATGTAGCACAGAGAGTATATAATGACCTGGCAAACCATGAGGGCAAAAGAACACATATAAAGGGAGCTGAGAACAAGAGGAATAGGTGAACACACTCAGACAAATGAGGACTCAACTAGACAAGAGGCCGTGGTGGGAAACAAGGAGACAGGAACAGAGGAGCACAAGGCAAACACAAACAAAGCCATATGTTCAAGCACAACACAAACATAGAGATCTGAAACAAAGACAACACAGTCAAAGCTGCCAGGGCAGAACCCTTACAGATTCAAATGTATCTATAGCCAAATAATTTGTTTTTAGATTTGGAAGAGATAAAGGCAATTAAGTTTTGGTCTAATGGAAATGGGAAAATATATATATATTTTACTACAAGGCTTCCAGTAAAGCCAAGTGACCACATTTATTAAGTTAATTCACAATATTCACACGTTCTTTCTTACAGTTTTTCTCGATTGCTTAAACACATTTCTTAAAACTATTCCTCGTATTCTCAAAACAGTAAACACAAATCCATAACGTTAAGCTCTACACTCAAAACCATTCACTCTTGCTGAAAAAAACTAACTTTGCCCTCAGACATCACACACAAGCCCTCACAAACACACACACTACAACATTGTCTTACACACTGGTGCAATAAATTCAAAACAGCATTTCCAAAACTGGTAAGTTATGTTGCTTGTGGTTCTCCCCCTCACAAACCTTTTCACAAGATGAACACAAAAGTCAACCAATGGATACATTGGTAATTTTTTTTATTCCTTAATGTACGGTGGCCGAGAGAGCTCAACGCGCAGCAACTGAAGAAAACACATGCAAATAGAAAAAAACACCCGCAAATTAAGAAAACATCTTCATCAGTTTCACAACACACGTGTGCTCCAAATAACACAACCAAGTACAGAAACGCGCTGCAAATAACACAGACCACAATGGAATTTGTTTCCAGGGAAACCAAATAAGTGATGAAGGTAGAGCTCTTGAAGTGGGACTTTGGAGTGAGCAGGGCACTAGTGTGCCATTATGTAATGAATTGATTATTGATTGATTATGTAATAAATATAATGCTGTTAACATATCGGTTGCAAATATATAATTTTTTTTATAAAGATTGAGCGTTTAAAATATGCATTATATATCTGTGTGTGAGTGTCTCAACTTTAAAACTTTGTACCCTACATTACCTAACATTTCTTATGAAACTTTTCTTTATGAAAATGTAAACATAACATGAAAAAATGTGTTCAGTGTAACTGATGAATAGATTAATATATTTCCCTCATGTTCTTTTTCTCTATCTTTTTTATTTATTTTAGTTTTCAGCTCATTGTTATTTTCTCATTTGTATTCTGATGACATTGAACATATTGTTACAGTAATACATTTTGTATATTGTATACAAGTTGTATGTCATAAAAATGTAATCTCTGTATGTTTTGCAACAACAACAAAAAACAAAAAAGTTAAAATAAATCAAATAAAATAAAGTCGACTTTTGAGCTGTAAGCACGTCCCAGCCGGGTTCGTCACTTATTTGGTTCCCCCAGAAACATTTCTGTTGTGGTATGTGTTATTTGCAGCGCGTTTCTGTACTTGGTTGTGTTGTGAGTATTTGGAGCACACGTGTGTTATGAAACTGATGAAGATGTTCTCTTAAAGCTGCAGTTTTGTAAAAATGTATTTTTTTACATATTTGTTAAAACTGTCATTATGTCCTGAAAAGTAGAATATGAGACAGATAATCTGTGAAAAAATCAAGCTCCCCAGGCTCCTCCCAGTGGTCCTATTGCCATTTGCAGAAATATACCGCTCCCGGTAAGAAACAACCAATCAGAGCCAGGAGGAGTGTCTTAGCAGTGTCAATCAAGCTTGTGTACGCGCTGATCACACCCCTCTCTCGCACAGCGCGTTCGTCGTTCAAAATCAAGATTGCCGGTGTGCCGCAGCTCTGCTAATGAGGGACAAACAACCAATTTGCCAATTTCTCGAGTGGCACCAGCTCATTCAACAAAGACAGGTAAACGGCAAAAGACCGATGACGATAAACAAGCCCGTCGGAGCCCATTGACTCAGTAACAAAACTCTAGCCGCATAACATACAGATAAAATGTCACGCACTGTGCAAAGCAACAATTGAAACCTGCTAATTCACTGGCTTGTCATGTTGCTGAAATAATGTACTAGCAAACCTAATTTAGCATTACATATCGCTAGAATAATTACTTACATACTATAACGTTAGTTACCGTTATATTATCTTACTACTAGCTATTTATAACTTATAGAAAGAGTGCAACGTTATAAAGTAACATTACATGTATTGCAAAATACGTAATGATTTGAGGACCAAGTTTGTAGTCAAAGTATGGGCAGGTCATAGTCAATGTAAAGCATATTGTTGATGTTTCGTCCCTACCAGTGAATGTGCCATAACTGAAATCCGCCGTCATCGATGGCCCTGCTTACTGTTTTCTAAAAACTCCCTACTGCAGCTTTCATTTGTGGGTGTTTTTTTTCTATATGCATGGTTTTTTTTGGGGTTTTTTTTATTTGCATGTGTTTTCTTCAGTTGCAGCGCATTGAGCTCTCCCGGCCAGAAATACTCTGCCCCAGCATACCGTCTTTGGTCTGGGTCAGGCCAGAGAATCTTGTCAGCAACACAGGCTATGTTGACCCTAGCCAGGCAGTGGGGGGTAAAATCCACTTGTATGCCTGTTCCCCGCCGGCACGCATCAACTGAAATATTTGGCAGGCTTCTTCCATTTCATCGTCTTTGTGTAGAAACATAGAACTGATTACTGTCTCTGTAACACATCCTTTTTACAAAATGGAAGCATTCAGAAAACTCCATCTCTATGTGAAGCAATTTGACACATTTCTTTTTATTACAGTAGTATAGGGCAACAGCTACAGTACATGTATGTGTTATAACAGCACAGTGTACTGCACTCAAAAGTTACAGTAGAGAGCAGTCTGAAGTACATCTACTTGTTTTTCTCCCTGAAGGTTCTTATGATCGGCACTGCTTTTCCTCTTTGGCCTTGCCTTCATCATCCTCCTCCTCTTCCTCTTCCTCTTCCTCCTCCTCCTCCTCTTCCTCCTCCTCCTCTTCCTCCTCTTCCTGCTCTTTCTCCTCTTCCTCCTCATCCTCCTCCTCCTTTTCCTCCTCTCCTCCTCCTCCTTCCTCTTCCTCCTCCTCCTCCTCTTCCTCCTCCTCCTCCTCCTCCTCCTCCTCCTCTTCCTCCTCTTCCTCTTCATGTAGCTTCACTTTATCTGTCTATTGAAGGATCTGATTGGTGTGTGATCAATTTTGACTCTTAGTGTTTCCACCTGGGTAATTGTGTGCTAACTGAGCTGAAGCTGTGCTGACTTGAGTGAACAATATTGAATGCTAGTGCTTTCTAAATGAAATGACAACATGGTGCAGGCAATGATAAATGAAGGGATTTGTGTGTGCAGTGACAGTTCAACAAATCTGACTTATGTGTCAAAACAGGGAATAGTGTTTATAGTTTAGGGAAATGGGTATTGTTGTGTCAATTCATGGTTTCAAGTTGTACTGAGCACTCCAGCCTAGATTCACCCAGGACACTCCGAGCACTCCCAAACTGCAGGGGGGCAACCATGCAACCGGAGTTGGTGGAACCAACTTTTCGGAAGTGTTCTTGGGACCATATTTGCCTGCGCACCCACAGGAAGGGCTAGCCTGGCTGCGCCCTCCTACGCACTTCCGCTCAATTTCATTTTCCTTCAAGTACTACGTCTGGGACTGCTGTATATTCTTAGGTTTCCAGAAACCAATTTTTTGTAGGACCAATCAGCGAACAGAGGGAGTGGCTGAGAACGATGACGTTGATGTAGTGCGTCAGTTTGCGTTGGAGTTCAGTAATGGCAGCAGAGAAAGACGTGAGAAAAGCTATTCGGTCCGTTGTTGCAAAACTGCCGAATATATAGAAGTTAAAGCCGGAGCAAGAACAATGTTTGCTAAGTTTTGTTGGTGGCCATGATGTTGTGACCCTCCTCCCCACGGGGTTCGGGAAAAGTTTGATTTTCCAGCTCACTCCGCTAATGAGTTAGCTAAGGCGAACGATAGGGATGCAAAGGCGATAGTTGTTGTCGTCTCCCCTCTTGTTGCACTAATGGAGGACCAAGTGAAGGAGGCAGAAAAGTTAGGAGTTCGTGCTGGGCAGCTCGGCGTGCACGATGACCGTGACATTTTGGACGGTGATCACTGTACAGCATTTGCGGCAGATCCGAAACGACCGCAGCGGCATAGATATGTAAACTAGATGTCGCCTTAAAGACATTCGTTCCAATGAACTGCCGTAGACAAGGCGACTTCTAGTGTATATATCTATGCACCAGTCTGCGCACACGTCACACACCAGGATGCGCGCGCGCCCTCAGAGAGGTAAAAACGATATAAATAGGCTACTGTTCGTTTTCTCACACAAACCGCTCGTTTCGTGTCTTAGGCCATCAATGTGTACTAACGATGGGGAAGTGTTTAATTTGGACGATGGGGAATTGTTTTCATTTGGACTCTGTGCATGCTCTTTGAGACAGTGACCACAGACCTGCATTAAATGACTGAGTGTCAAATATACATTTAGAATTTACAATTGTTCCTTGAACTCTTAAATTCGATGAACAAAACCTGCAGCTCTCGTTGACAGACATCTTATTCTAAACATAATCCTCTGATCATTCGGACTTGTTGTTTCCGGCCGGTTTCGGCGCATGACATACGTCACGACTACACGTTAGCGATTGGCTATGGCAGATCCTGAGTGACTCTGGGCAGATCCAATAGTTTTGAACTTTAACAGCGAACCCGCCTACAAGGAAGTAAACGTTTCTCAATGGAGAGAGGCCAGACTCTCTGTACAAATGAAATGTACGAGAGTCTGGTAGAACCAGGCGAAGGAAGGGCATGGCATTGAAATGTTTGGTAAGAGCTAGTGATGGCAAAATGAGGCTTCCTGAACCACTGATACCTCGCAGCCCATTGCTTCAGCCAAAGGTTCATTACTCAAAGCTTCATTCAGCATTGCTCACTAGTGACACCTAGCTACTGTGCAAAGAAATAGCAGACAAATTCATTCATTCTGAACCTGTATATATATTTTAGAAAAATATTTGTATAAATAAAAATATGTATTTATTTATTTATTTTGTACTCGCTGTTGATGTATGTAACCTTTCATTTGCAATAATAAAAAGACATGAGCAGACATTTGTCCATTACTGTGTATAATATAAAATATGTATCTTTCTCTGTCTGAATTTACTTGTGCAGAGTCACACACACAGTTAATTAATTATTCATTAATTGTTTGGATAGTGACAGTATGAACAACAACAGTGACACTGTGTTGAGTGCAGTGCTTATGTTGGAGGGAGTGTAATAAAGTAAACTGCAACAGAATAGTCTGGAAGGAAGGATTACAATCTATTTTTATTGAGAAACAGAATTATTTCAAGTGTGTTGGGGTAACACACTTATTTAAAAAATGGCAGTGCCAGCTGGTATAAATGAGGATACTGATGCTTCTGTTGAGCCCAGACAGGGGAGGATTCCCTCTTTCTTGCTGACTCCATTACCAGGAAAAAGGAAGAGTCACAAAAAGCAAACAAATCCAAAAGGACAATCCAAATAAAAAAATCCAGAGCAATCCAAATAATCTTATCTAATTAATATAACAAGACTATAATATAGCTAAGCCTACTATAATTAATACTAACAATATACTATAACTATTCTAACCTGATAATGTAATAATATACAGCCCTAACACATATATGACACAATAACGACAATGACAATGATAGTTATCTAACTCTCTGACTCTGACACTACTACAACTGCTTTTACTGACAACACCCACAAGGTGGCGCGAGTTTCGAACCGCCTTTTATCCGGAAGCGACACTCAGACCAAACCGATGACGTATCCACACAAACCGAGGCCTCGTTTGTCATCAGTCACGTGATTTTCACGTTAACAACACAAGCCTCGAATCGCGGCTTCATCTGGCACGCCCATTTTTTCTCAACACAAGCTCCGACCTCTTATACTGTCTATGGCTTCGACGCCTCGGTTCAAATCGAGTGCCGAAGTTATGACGTCACTTTGTAGGCCAAAACGCGGAAGTGAGTTAGCATTTTAGCACTACGGGTTCCCTCGCCCTAAAGTCTATGGGTTTTTTGAATGGGTTTTTGCTAAATCGCCTGAAATAAGGTCTGTGGTTAACAAAGCCTCTAAATATTTTCACGTTTTGATCTATGACATAAAACACACCAGTTATAACCTGCTTGTGATTTTTTAAAACTTTATTGTGTCTTAAAAACGGTGGTTGCTAACAAGTTGCTAAAAGGGACTACATCCTTTGGCGGAGACTTTAGACGTCATCATGACAAACATGAAATCTCTCACTAGCCCGCGTTTCAGCTTCACGTTCTTAGAAGTTTACCTTTCAGTTAATATAGCCTACATAACGTTATTTTTGTTTTGTCCCGAGATGCAACCACAAGTCATCGAATTAAATCTCGTTTGTTTTCCGTCCGATGTTATCCAGCGGAGACTCTGGGTTCGTGCCAGATGGAGTAAAAAAGGCTAGCAGTAGCAAGAATAAACGTTTTTCATAACCAAATCAACAGCTAAAATACCTTTTGTCTTTCTCTTAAAATATCTAAAAGCTTGTTTACTTTGCCACTGTTTAATAGATTAGATCCGCTGCAGTTTTATTAAAGGCTAACGTTACGTTGAGAAATGTGTTTAATTAAAATATTCAAAATAATACCTGGTTTATTGACTTTTATTGTAACTTGTTTGGATATAATTATAGAAAGGGTGGGTCCTGCACCTTGTGAACTTGGCTTTTACCCACCTATAATAATATGATTGTATTTGTAAACAGCATTGCCGGTAGTTAAAGCAGGCAATGATATTAATCTTTGTTATTTTAGTAGTAAATGTTAACTATATTTAATGTGCTATATAAACGTGGACAATTCCCAGAGAACACGCTGATATGTATAGCCTTAATGCACTGTAAGTTGACTGTCTGACAAATACACAAATTAAATGTTAAACTATTGCATATTACTTGTATACTATTGTAACTACACTCCAGTCAGCTCACAGTAATGTGAATGTGAGATAAAATTTACTACACAGGCTCTCACATTGGGGCTTGTGGATTACCAGGTAAAAATAGAAAATGTTAACAAAATGAGTATATATGGTTTATTTAGGGAACATATATGGTTTAAATATAATATATTATAATAAGCATTTGCTATTGACAATTCTCTTTAAATTCAACATATATAATTATATACAACTATTATATTAAATGTTTGGAATTGAACTGCGTTATGCTTGTTCAGAGATTATTTGTATAGTTATCTTAAATACATAGAACACTATTATAACTCCTCTATCTCTCCCTAGTTTTACTTACTCGATTAACCTTGTACCTCATGCTGGCCCTTACAATACCGGCAAGTAAACCAGCATCTAAGCTGCACTGTTCATGTCCAGATTTATAGTTGTTCTCTCTTCGATCTATGGTTTTTCTATCGTCTAAGAAAAAGGACATGGAAATTGATACGGCCATAGCTAACGTTAGTGCTTCTGAGATTGTTAAAGCGCGTTTTTTTTTTTCCTGGCGAATTAGCAAATGGTATGCAAACATACAATCAAACATAATAATACAGTGAAAGATAATCTTTAAAGTTTATTTGGGGCACAATGATCAGGCATAATAATCTTAATCACAAAGAAAATAATATTAAGGTTTATGTAAACTAACAAAATAATAAACGAATAAATAAAACATTAACAAAATATTTAAAAAATCTCAGAGAGGCACGCATAAACAAAATTAGTTTCTAACATTTTTTGAAAAACAGAAGGGGCAGTATTTCTCATGAAAAAGTGGATAAGTGTTCATACCATAGACTGTAAAAACATACCATAGACTGTAAAAATAGGTTCATACCATAGACTGTAAAAAATAAGTTCATACACAGCGCAGATCATAATGAGCGAGCGAGTGAGTTTGAGGAAGCTTGATGATGACGTTGATCCGCGACCATGGTGTGCTGTAGTCCGTTGATAGCCTACCGTTAGCATTTTATATCCGACGGCTTTATTTAGGCTTCAAAATGTATACATTTTGGATTAACTTGTAAAGATTATCTTGATAGACAAAACGTGTAAGGGTCACAACTCTTTGTTGAACACAGATCTTATTTTTTGCGATTTTCCAAAAGTCTATGGGGAAAATGCATTGCTTTTTGATCGAGGGAACCCATGCGCCGCTAACTTCCGGGTTGGCCTACACTCTAAAAAACGTTGGGTTATTTTGTGTACCCAATAGCTGGGTTAAAAATATTGGGTCGTTCTGTTGGGTTATTCGGATCATTTATTGGGTTGTTTCTATAACAACGCAGCCCGTTGGGTTAAAATTCAAATTTCAACGGTTGATCCCCGCAGCTGACAGAAGATACACGGGTGAGTTAATATTACACTATAGCCTACAGTATGCATATTGTATACATGTTTGTTTTTTTCGATATGTGACTTTAAGCTCTTACATAGTATTATTGCCGTTTTTTTCTAAATGTTCAGTTCAATTTCCATGTTTATTTCTCCCAGCTGACTGCTTTTTGTCCGCTATCTGCGACTAACGACACCAATATGGCAATATAGCCAGCCAATTTCTTAATTCAGATTCAGATTCAGATTCAGTTTATTGTCATTGACAAAATACAAGTACAAAGCCAATGAAACATAGTTAGCATCTGACCAGGAGTGCAAACAGGAATACTAATAATAAAATAACAATAATAAAAATAAAAAAAAGGTTTTTTTTTTTTTTTTTTTAAAGAGCAGAATAAAGAATACAGATGCAGAGACCAGCTCAAGTGCAGTTGTCTAACAAAGTTGGGGGTTGGAATATGTATAACTGGCCAATGGCCACAACCGGGTTGGATGTAGTGTTCCTCATTTTAGTTTAGCGTTTAGTCTATTAACCGCAGATGGGCAGAAACTGTTCCTGAATCTGCTCGTGCGACAGCGAAAGCTCCTATATCGTCTCCCAGATGGGAGAAGAGTAAATAGTCCATGGGTGGGATGAGAAGTGTCTTTAATAATGCATCTTACCCTTTGTAGGCATCGCTCATGGTAAATGTCTTTGATCGAAGGCAGTTTAGTACCAATGATGTTTTGGGCCGTTTTGACCACCCGTTGGAGGGCATTCTGGTCTGAAACAGTGCAGTTGCCATACCACACTGTGATACAGTTTGTTAAGATGCTTTGAATAACGCATAGGTAGAAGTTCAGCAGTATAAGGGGGGACAGGCGGGCTTTCTTTAGTTTCCTAAGGAAGTAGAGGCGCTGTTGTGCCTTTTTGATGAGACTAGCAGTATTGATGGTCCAGGTAAGGTCCTCAGAAATATGTACACCCAGGAATTTGAAACTAGACACTCTTTCCACTTGAGACCCATCAATATAAATGGGAGTGTGTGTGTAGCCTTTCTTAGTCCGCCGGTAGTCCACAATCAGCTCCTTAGTCTTCTGGGTATTGAGTATAAGATTATTGCTTGCACACCACTCTATCAGATGATCAACCTCTTCCCTGTAGGCCTTTTCATTATCACCACTGACCAGGCCAACCACCGTGATATCATCTGCAAACTTGATTATGGAGTTTGAGACATGCTCAGATTGGCAGTTGTGGGTAAAGAGAGAGTAAAGGATTGGACTCAGAACACAGCCCTGTGGCACACCAGTGTTCAAGGCGAGAATGGAGGAGTGTTGGTTGTCGATCCTAACAGACTGTGGTCTGTTAGTAAGAAAGTCCAGGATCCAGTTACAAAGGGAAGGGCTGATGCAAAGATCAATGAGTTTAGAGATTAGCTTGGATGGAATCACAGTATTAAAAGCAGAACTAAAATCAATGAATAACATTCTGACATATGTATTGCTTTTATCCAAGTGATTCAAAGAAGTATGGAGAGCTGAGGCAATGGCATCCTCAGTTGACCTGTTGGATTTGTAGGCGAACTGAAATGGGTCAAGTGTTGGGGGCAGGCACTTTTTCAGATGAGAGAGAACCAGCCTCTCAAAACACTTTGCGATGATCGGCGTGAGGGCGACGGGACGAAAGTCATTAAGGGCCAATCCAGCACCAGGTTTTGGAACTGGCACAATGGTGGTTGTTTTGAAACAGGTCGGGACGATGGCCTGGGCCAAAGAGAGGTTAAAGATGTTGGTGAAGACGTCTGCCAGCTGTACTGCACAAACCCTAAGCACTCGGCCTGGGATGCCATCAGGGCCAGCAGCTTTATGTGCATTCACCCTGCCCAGGGCAGAGCACACATCACCGGTGGTAAGCGTGAGTGGCAGGTGATCAGGTGGGAGCTCTGCTTTGATAGGAGATTCTGTGTTTTCCAAATCAAAGCGAGCATAAAAGACGTTCAGATCGTCTAGGAGGGTAGGCTTGCTGGTTGAGTGGGTGCTGTTGGATGGTTTGTAATCAGTGATAGCATGAATGCCTCTCCACATACGACGAGGGTCGTTGTTATTGAATTTGTCCTCGATCCGCAGTTTGTAATTATGTTTAGCTGCTTTGATACCCCTTTTCAGGTTGGCTCTGGATAAACTGTAGGCATCCCTGTCACCAGTTTTAAAGGCAACATCACGTGCCTTTAACAGGAATCGAACTTCCTTGTTCATCCAGGGTTTCTGGTTGGGGAATACTTTAATAATTCTTTGGGTGGATACTTTGTCAACACACCTGTTGATATAGTGCAGAACGGAACTTGTGTAGATATTAATATCTGTGTGAGAGACCAAAGTAGCTTGACGGGCAAACATATTCCAGTCTGTGTTCTGAAACTCTTGCTGTAGTAGAGAGTCGGCTTCCTCCAGCCACACTTTTACAGTCTTCACAGTAGGTTTCACACGTTTGATGACAGGGATATATTTGGGGAGTAGGAACAAAGATAAATGATCAGATTGTCCAACATGGGGCTGGGGGATAGCTTTGTAGGCATCAGAGATGTTTGTATAAACATTATCAAGAGTATTAGCACCTCTTGTAGGGCATGAAACGTTTTGATAAAATTTGGGGAGTACTGACCTCAATTTGGCATGGTTAAAATCACCAGCAATGATGAAAACACCCTCTGGGTGCACTGTCTGCAGCTTATTAACAGCAGAACAGAGTTCTTTCATAGCTAGTTTAGCAGTGGCATCCGGGGGTACATAAACTGCAGTAATTATGATAGATGAAAACTCACGGGGCAGGTAGAACGGTCTACACTTGATGAACAGGTATTCAATGTCAGCCGAACAGTGGGATTTAATAATAACAGCATCGGTGCACCACGCTCTGTTTACATAAATGCAAACACCCCCACCTTTGCTTTTACCGGAGTCTGCGACTGTTCTGTCGGCTCTGTAGATGTTACACCCTTGTAGCTCAATCGCGCTGGCTGGGATGGTGTTATTGAGCCAAGTTTCCGTGAAAACCATAACATTGCAATCCATAAACTTTTTCTGGGTGATCCGGAGCCGTAGTTCGTCTACCTTATTTGCCAGAGACCGTACGTTAGCAAGGAAGATGCTAGGTAGACTTTGGCGATGCGGGTTGAGTTTAGCCTAGCCCGCAGGCCGCTCCGCTTACCCCGTCTTTGTTTACGCTCACAGCGCCGGCGACGTGCACTTCCTGTCGGTCTGGCTGATTCACTCGAGTCCAGGGACCGGAATAGCTCCGGGGGTAACAGTTGGTATATTTCTGTATCCATTGCAATGTTTGTGCAGCGTAGTTTGATGTCCAAAAGTGTGTGACGGCTATATGAGGTTAATGCAAAGTGGTTACGAATAACTAAGCTAAAAATAACTAAATATATAATACACAGTTTGCAAAAGCTGGAGAGACGCTGAGCCTCGCGTTGTACACGCGCCGCCATCTTGGTATTTCGTGTGTTAGGCGAATAATACTCGGTTGTGATACTCTTCCTAACTTTCTATGTTCTTTCCGATTCTTTTGGGGAAAGTTATTCATATTTTCATATATTAACCGACGCGCTCGGCTTCAAGACCCAGCGGAAGCCTGGTCCATCCATCCAGTGTCGCAGTCACTTACAGGAAGAAGGTATGCTGAGTTATATAAAGGCCTACATTGTAGCGCAAATGTTTACTTGTTTTATCCCAACTACAGTGTGAATTTAAAATACTACAAAGTGTTAAACTAGGCTGACCATACGTCCTCTTTTTCCCGGACATGTCTTCTTTTTGGACCTAAAAAAAAAATGCGTCCGGCCGGGATGCCATTCATTGTGTGTGTTTTTGCATTGCTTTAGAATTAGATCGCGCCTTCTCGCACCATTGTTCGGTCGGTCTTGATGTACTGACGCGTCTTGACCATGCGTCAACATACGACGAAAAGGGTACCCCCATAACGTCCATGTGTGACGATTCGGGTTATGGGTAGGTTTAGGTATGCGTTAGGGTACCGCTAGGAGGCGCTGCTGGTGCGCTTCTGTCTGCGTCTCATATTGACGTTAAAGGGGTACCCTTTTCGTCGTATGTTGACGCATGGTCAAGACGCGTCAGTATATGACGTTTTGGGGTGAGACCGGGCTGATGTACGTAACGCAAAACTGCACCACGGCTTGTCAACAGTGGCACATGGCTCCTGAACTGCGATAAAAAAGAGCCCAAATGTAAATTCACAAACGATTTACCGAGAAATTTCCCATGTTCCCGATTAAAAGCCCCGAAATATGGACACCCTAATTAAACATTTTATCTAGACAACTCTATAAAGATAAAAAATTATAAAATATAACTATGACTGGATAGTAAGTTATTACAATAGCCAGTTAAGTTACATAACACTTTTCAGATCACCACATAACTTACCCATTAAATAAAATGACGGTTGTTTGAGACTTTATTCCTTTATAATAACATTTATTACTTTTTAAATGACACATAGCAGTAAAAGGACATTTTAAATGGAGGTAATTTACCATAATACATGGCCATTGCAGGAGCTCATACTGTAAAATTACAGCTGTGATTTTACAGTGAATTTATAGTAGGTTAGTGACAAATTGTTAGTGACAAATAAAGCATATTGTCACAACATTATTTTTGTTAATTCACTTTATATTAACTAAACTTTTTTTTACACAGGATGCTATGGATTCATATGTAAGGGAAACGCTTCAGAAGTGGAACCTTGAAACATTAATCGACAGATTTGCAGGTGAGAGATAATGTAGCAAGCATATAGCAGCATCACTAATATAGTGAAACCTTTTTAATTTGACTTCATGAAAATTAGAACTTAGGCCTACTAGTAATGAAGGATAATAAATTATTCAAATGGCACCTCTCCTTAAAGTAGTCCACCAAAATGTTTTAAATTGGTCATAATTTTTTCACCATGTCCCTAATAACCTGTTTGAATTTCTTTCTTATTTGGAACACAATTCCCAAGAGTTATTATTTTATTTTTTTTTACATCAATAAACCCAGAATAAATCAGAACATTTTCACACAGAAAGGAAAGCCTTGAGTCACAAATGCATTTTGGGACAAACATGACCCCACACAAACACAAATGCAGGTGCACACACATGCATACACAACTTCATTTCTGCTAATTGGTGTTGGTTTTATATACACATTAAAAAAAAATCTGCATTTGGTTCATTAAAATAAATATAATTTGACAATCAAACTCTACATCTTTTCTTTTAGTGGCATTTAAGTTATATTTTTGCTAATTTGTGGTGTTATTGCAAAACCAGACAATTTTAAAACACCTCAAATAATAATTGTTACTTTATAGCATTTGTTGAAATGATTTGTAGGTGCATCATTTATGACAACACAATTTGGGTAATATTTGATCCATGTGTGCATATTTACCATTTAATTTTTTTTTTTTAAAGGTTGGAACAAACATCATTCAATATTTGGAGGAGGAGGAGCAACGGAGGCAATTCCCTCATGTCCTGCAGATTGGGGATAAATTCAACTGCTCACAAGCCTTCGTCATTGTGGGAGGAGCGGCACTAGAGCAAGACAGCCTTTTACAAGCTGTGGATACATGCTTTAAATTATTTTATGTTGTAGACATTGAGTATCCAAAGCCTGCAGCAGCTGTTTGGCAGTTTCTACAACACACAATATATTCTGTGCCAGGAGGAGTTCCATCAACTCACTGTCGCCTACTTAGGCAGTTTATAATTGGATAAGCTGGACAAGCTTTGGTTTGTTTTGTTTGTTTATTTTTGTTTTTGTATTCCATGTTTCTTAGAACTTAAAACATATATGTTTAATATATATTAAAACATTTGTATTCCAATGTTTCTTAGAATTTTATCAATAACTTTTGAATGCAATGTCTAATTGAATGTAAATAAAGCATTGTTAATATACTTAAGTTGTGAGTTATTTATTTACATGGCAATAATAGTTAATTATAATAATACTAGGTTGATTAAAGCATTTTGACCAAATAACCCAACAGATTCGTTTTTTGTAACCCAATTTATTGGGTAAAACTAATTACCTAATTTATTGGGTTAAAATAACCCAACAATAGGTCGGTGCTATATCAACCCACCATTGGGTTAGCTGTTGGGTCGTTTTTAACCCAACTTTTTTAAGTGAGTACAAAGTGACGTCATTACTTCGGCACTCTATGTCACATCACTAGTAAGAGCTCAGTTGGCCCTCTCACCCGTTCCTGAAAAAAGATACTATGACCACAGCTCCTGATCATCCAAAGACGCAACTGGTAGGACAGAATGTGATTGAATGTGTTGAGTTCAGGCTTCTATATGACTTTTGCTTGGTTGTAACGTGCAATTTAAATTAAACAGTGAAGACTTTATTATGTGAACGTAGAACTTGACAGAAGTAACGTTACTCTAAGCATGTGTATTGTTTAAATTATATAAGTTTAATTATGGGATTGGTATTTCAATTATTAACTATTAGAGATCCTAGGTTAATCTGAATGACTTTGTTTGGTTTGGTTTGAGGATTCAGTAACATTTATTTATTATTACTTTGAGAAAGTGGTATTGAGATTTATTTGTAACTAATTCATGTTTTTGGTTTGTGTATCTTAAAGGTTCTCTTACGAGAGTCCTCTCGTACTGCGTTTTTGTAAAAACGCTACGGGAAAAGTCTCTTTTCACGAAATACTGAAGCAAAAAATTATCCTTAATTTTCATACATGTAAAGCGCGTTGCGGCAGTGCTTAGCTATGGCGAGACGGCTCGCTCGCTCATTGGCTGCTCTGCAGCAACTGCATAAGCCTATCGAGCGAGGCCTGAGGTGACGTCAGGCCAATGAGGACGCTTCGCGCCCTCCTAGCCATTTCCCGCCGAGATGGGTGTGGCTAGCCTCTATATAAGGAGCTCGAGAAGGCTGATTCACTTGATTTTCATCTCTTCAGCGAAGCTCACGCATCGCTGGATCACGAGGAAGCAAGCGTCGTTTGAGGCAAGCATTTCAGCGGGACGAGCCACTCGAAGCTGCTGGCAACGCCGCCTTCTACAGCCGTACCTGCTGCGCTTTCCGGCGCTATATATCCTTTACCACTCTGTTTGTGTGTGTGTGTGTGTGTTCGCCGCCGCGACACTCACCCCCTAAAAGAGCTGCGTCTTTTTAAAGATGCCTTCATGTGGCTCGTGCCGAGCCCCACTCGCCCAGGGAGACCAACACGTCATCTGCGTTTCCTGTTTGGGTGAGAACCATGCAGCACTCGCGCTCGCTGACGGCGGCTGCCCTCACTGCGACCTTTTGCCGATGGTGACTCTGCGGACTCGCCTGGCATCCTTCTCAGAGTCTGCACTCCCCGCCGCGCTGCCGCGCCGTAAGAAGCGCCGCTCGCAGCGGGCCCCGGAACCCGCTCCAGCTCGACCAAGCTCGCCGGTTTGCCCGCCTGCTTCACCGGCTTCTCCTGTTTCACTTCCTGATGCTCAGCGCCCGCAGTCTGCCGCCGCTTCATCAGAGGAAGTCATTTCTGAGGCCGCGTCGAGAGAGAAGGATTCCTGCTCTCTGCTAGCTTCAGGCAGCGAGGACTGGGCGAGCTCTGAGGACCTCGCGCCTCCTGCCCGCAAGCCCACTACGAGAGCCAACATAGAGAAGGAGCTCATGCGAGTACTCGCGCTGGCCGCGGCGAGCCTCGGCCTCGAGTGGTCTGCACCGGAACTCCCTTCTCGTACCCGGCTGGATGGTAGCTTCCTCCCTGGTGAGCGCACTTCTCCGGAATCTAAGCCCGCCCCCTTTCTTCCTGAGCTTCACGAAGAAGTGGCGAAGGCTTGGAATGCGCCCTACTCTGCGCGAACGCGCTCGTCTGTGTCGCCAGCATTTTCCTCCCTGGATAATGCGAAAGACCGAGGCTACCTTTCACTTCCGCCGGTGGAACAGGCGATAGCGACCCACCTTTGCCCGCCCTCTGCTGGACGGCGGACTAAACCGGTGTTGCCTTCTAAAGCCTGCCACATGACGTCGACGCTGCTCGCGCGAATCTTCTCCGCCGCTGGGCAGGCTGCGTCAGCGCTACACACCATGGCTACACTGCAGATTTTCCAAGGTGATCTCCTCCGTAAGCTGGACGAGATGGGACCGGAGGCTATCTGCATCGCGGATCTGAGGAGCGCTTCGGATCTAATACTCCGCGCTACCAAGTCTGCTGCACAGGCCATGGGAAGATGTATGGCTTCCGCCACTGTTGCTGAGAGGCACCTATGGCTTACGCTCACGGAAATGGCTGATTCCGAGCGCAACGCGTTTCTCGACGCCCCGCTGTCTTCCGCTGGCCTTTTCGGTTCTTCTCTCTCCGAGTTCGTGGAGAGATTTACCGAGGCCCAGAAAGCGTCCCAAGCCTTTAAGCACTTCCTGCCGAAGCGCTCCGGTTCTGCAGCGAATCGCGATAAACAGAATCCGCGAAGCACTCAGCATCAGCCCCCGCCTTCCGCCACACCTTCTCAGCAGCGACAGCAGCGACAGCAGCACAGCTCTAGGTCCCGCTCTCGCTCTACCAGCCGACGCCCTGCTCAGCGCGGGCCTCGACCAAGGGTTGTGGTGAAGCCGGAAGCCCCGAAGAAGTCCTAGCACTCCTAGGGAAGCGCAGGTGTGTGAGCCCCGCTGCGGCCGGTCTCTCACCCAAGCGCACCGCTGTTTCAGTCCCAAGACTTGCGACTGTTCCAGCGTTTTCTGCAAGAAGCAAGCCTGCACAGTTGCCCGCTCGCCTGCACACAAAAGCCGTTTTCACGGCTACCCAGATATATCCCGAAAAGAGTGTATTTTCTGGTGTCCCGGCCACGGCCGTTGGTGCTATAAATGTAGTGTCGATGCCCACTCCTCAGTGCCCATCCCTACACACAAGCACAGCCCTACACTTAGGGCTCGCGCACATAAAATCGACTCAGGTCGATTGCGCTTCCAATATAGTGAAAGTGCCCACTCCCCAGTGCCCACACACACTATGTCTCACAGACCACAGGCTCTCTGTAAAAACGAAACCTGTGCGCGCTCGCTCTGCTCAGACAGGCAGCGCGGCCAAAGCAGTAAATGTGCCCGCTTCCCGCCCACGTTTACTCGCAGACATGAGTCCCGCGGGGCTCGCTCAGACCTCCCTCACTCAGTTAAGCACTGTAGTAAGGTCGAGGACGAGCGCTCTGCCCGCTATATCAAGCGCGCCCCCCGCCTCGAATGCCACAGGCATAACGCCTATGTTATCGCACCTCGAAGCACCTCTGTCGCACGGCGAACAGAGCGCGCTTCGCATCCAGCCCTTAGCCAGCCATGCAGAAGCATGGGCAGCGCTTCCAGGGATTTCGGACTGGGTGCTAGGCATTATAAAAAGAGGCTTCTCGCTACAGTTTTGTCGACGCCCTCCCCGCTTCACAGCGCGCGTCGAGACTACGGTGAATTTAGAAGTAGCACACCTACTTCGCGCCGAAATATCAAAACTGATATGCAAAGGGGCGATAGAGCATGTACCCCTGGCTCAAAGCGAAGGGGGGCTATACAGCAGATACTTTCTAGTCCCCAAAAAGGACGGTGGTATCAGACCCATACTGGATCTAAGACGGCTGAACAAAGCATTAGTGAAACGCAGTTTCAAAATGCTCACGACCAGGAAAATTCTCGCGCAGGTTCGCCGAGGAGACTGGTTCATGTCAATAGATCTGAAGGACGCGTATTTTCAAATACAGATAGCGTCACGTCACAGGCGATACTTGAGATTCGCCTTCGAGGGTCAGATATACCAGTATACAGTCCTTCCGTTCGGCTTGTCCCTGGCACCTCGTACATTTACGAAATGCATGGACGCGGCGCTCGCTCCTCTCAGACTCAGAGGCATGCGAGTGCTGAACTATTTGGACGACTGGCTGATCCTAGCTCAATCACGATCACAGCTCGTGGAGCACAAAACCATTTTACTCGACCACCTCGAGAATCTTGGTATCACGGTCAATTGGACGAAGAGTTCACTGAACCCCAGTCAAACGATTTCGTTTCTGGGTACCATTCTGGACTCACAGTCTATGACAGCGCGGCTGTCGCCACAGCGCGTGCTGCACATTCAGCGCGTGGCGAGATCTTTCCGCTGCGGCGCGTCTACCCCGCTCAAAACGTTTCAGAGGATGCTAGGTCTCATGGCCTCAGCATCAACGGTCCTCCAGCTGGGCTTGCTCCGCATGCGCCCTCTGCAGTTCTGGTTGAAAGCGCGAGTACCGCGCAGAGCATGGGTGTCCGGCCGGTTGCGTCTCAAGGTCGATCAGAGCTGTGTCACAGCCCTGACACCTTGGTTGGCAGACGACTGGTACCGATCAGGTGTAAGCCTGGGGACTTCCTCGAGAGTGAGGATGGTGTCGACCGACGCATCCACCTCGGGATGGGGAGCGCTGCTCGAGGGCAGACCGTTTTTCGGCCTGT
Source organism: Leuciscus leuciscus (assembly GCF_965113295.1). Lineage (NCBI taxonomy): Eukaryota > Metazoa > Chordata > Actinopteri > Cypriniformes > Leuciscidae > Leuciscus > Leuciscus leuciscus. The sequence continues at coordinate 30,013,867 of NC_138733.1, forward strand.
GGTCGAAACGAGAAAAGCTCCAACACATCAACCGCCTGGAAATGCTGGCAGTGCACAACGCGCTAACGCGCTTTTATCCCCACATCAAGGACCAACACGTCGTAGTCCGTTCGGACAACACGGCCGTGGTGTCCTATATAAATCGCCAGGGCGGTCTGAAATCCACATCCCTGTACAGGCTGGCGAAACGCCTCCTAATATGGGCTCAGCACAGTTTGCGCTCGCTGAGAGCAGTGCATGTGCCTGGGCTCCAGAATGTGGGCCCAGACAGACTGTCCAGGAACAACATTCCCCTGGGCGAATGGTCTCTACACCCACAAACAGCCCGGCTGTTGTGGGAGAGATTCGGCAGAGCGGAGGTGGACCTATTCGCGTCCCGCGAAAACGCTCATTGCCCCGTGTTCTTTTCCAAGAACGACAGCGCGCTGTCCCACGGATGGCCGCGCTGCCCGCTTTATGCTTTTCCCCCCGTCTCCCTCCTGCCTCAGGTGTTAGAGCGGGTCAAGGAAACGAAATGCTCAATACTGCTTGTAGCACCGTTCTGGAAGAACCAAGCATGGTTCCCAGTCCTGATGCAGCTAGCAGACATCGCTCCATGGCCAGTGCCATTGAGGAGAGATCTCCTCTCGCAGGCCGGGGGCTCGATTTGGCATCCGCACCCGGAGCTGTGGTCGCTTCACGTGTGGGCGCTCAACGGTTATCCGTTAACCTCGCAGAGGGAGTGATAAACACCATCACTCAGGCCAGAGCGCCGTCGACTCGGCGGCTTTATGCCTCGAAGTGGTCGGTTTTCTCCGGCTGGTGTACAGCTCGGAGCGTATCACCTCTCAATTGTGAGGTGACGGAGGTTCTCTCCTTCCTACAGGAGCTGTTGGATAAGGGCAGATCCCCTTCCACGCTCAAAGTTTATGTGGCGGCTATTACAGCGTTTTCCAGAACAACGCTGGGGCAGTCTCTAGGAAGGAACGATTTAGTCATCCGCTTCCTCAGGGGAGCTAGGAGGCTAAATCCTCCCAGACCTCCTTCAGTTCCTATGTGGGACCTTTCTACGGTTTTGGCGGCCATGAAAGGTGCCCCTTTCGAGCCTATCCAATCTATTAGCCTCAAGCATTTGTCTTTCAAAACAGTGTTTTTGATGGCTCTCGCTTCAGTGAAGCGCATAGGCGACCTGCACGCGCTCTCTGTGAGCCCAACGTGCTTAGAGTTTGGACCTAATGACTCTAAAGTCATACTCAAACCTAAGCATGGATATGTGCCAAAATCCCTCAACACACCATTTCGGGCTCAGGTCATCTCCCTGTCTGCCCTGCCGGGATCAAGTGAGGAAGGGGACTCAAGTTTTCTCTGCCCCATTAGGGCTTTAAGAGCTTACGTGTCCCGCTCTGCTGTCTTCAGACAGACTGAGCAGCTCTTTGTCTCGTTCAGTGGACGTTCCAAGGGAATGGCTGTTTCGAAACAGAGCCTATCCAGATGGATAGTTGACGCCATAGCGCTGGCTTATACTGCCAAGGGCCTCCAGTGCCCGTTGGGAGTTAGAGCGCACTCCACGAGGGGTGTTGCCTCCTCGTGGGCTTGGTCCAGCGGGATTTCCCTACAGGATATATGTACGGCGGCGGGCTGGGCCTCGCCGTCTACATTTATTAGGTTTTACAACCTAGAGGTTCCCGCCTTGCAGGCTAAGCTACTATCGGTGTAGCCGATTCAGCTGTCTAACTAGAACACTGAAATCGCATGCGCAATGCGCTGCCGACTGTCTTATGGGCAGAATTGTGTAAGACCCACATTTCCCGCATTTAGCTCAGGTTTCCCCACCCTGTCTATGCTATGTCATATTCGCGTCTGCTGACGCAACCTTATAAGGACAGAGGAATCCCCTCTTGTCTCTAGACTCTCTCTGTGAGGTCATGTTTTACGTCCGTGGACGTTGCAATATGGGGAATTATGTAATCAGACTCTTTGTGAGTCTATCTGGTGATTATGCACTGTACACCTGGTTTGCTCCAGTGATTGGTGTCTTTATCCCAGTACGCACGGCGCTTTACAAGGGGTTCCCGTAGCGTTTTTACAAAAACGCAGTACGAGAGGACTCTCGTAAGAGAACGTACTCGGTTACTAACGTAACCTCGGTTCTCTCTAGAAGAGGGAACGAGTACTGCGTTCTCTGCCGTGCATACGGTTCACTCTGGTTCGCTTCGGCGATGAAAATCAAGTGAATCAGCCTTCTCGAGCTCCTTATATAGAGGCTAGCCACACCCATCTCGGCGGGAAATGGCTAGGAGGGCGCGAAGCGTCCTCATTGGCCTGACGTCACCTCAGGCCTCGCTCGATAGGCTTATGCAGTTGCTGCAGAGCAGCCAATGAGCGAGCGAGCCGTCTCGCCATAGCTAAGCACTGCCGCAACGCGCTTTACATGTATGAAAATTAAGGATAATTTTTTGCTTCAGTATTTCGTGAAAAGAGACTTTTCCCGTAGCGTTTTTACAAAAACGCAGTACTCGTTCCCTCTTCTAGAGAGAACCGAGGTTACGTTAGTAACCGAGTACGTTATCAACCTATTCTGTTCCATCCCAAATCTATCAAACCATCTTTAAGAAAATAAAAAATCATAAAGTGAACAGATTTGAGTTGTCCTTTGCATTCATCAGAGATAAAGCAGTTTTCAAGTTTGGGCAGAGCTGTGGTCAGTCAGAAAACACACAGAACTTGACAGGTATGCTTTTTGATAAATGGTGTTTTGAAATTTTAGTTCAAAAGCCTGGTTATAGTGTTTAAGCAATCAAGAAAAACTGTAATCTTATATCTAATAGACCTAATATTTTGCTTACATTTTTCAACAACAACAAAAAAACTCCACACAAATTTCCATGTTCTACACAGTTTCTCATATGTATGGATAATGTACACCTGGGGGGTATACAATTTACTTTAGTTCTACAAACATCCTTTAAAACACAGAAAGGGTGAAATGATGCATTTGAACACTTTGAAGTAATTCACAGTTTAATTGTAAAAAATAAAATAAAAGTACACCGGAGCATGGAGAAAACAATATGGAATGACAAAACTATTCAATTCATAATTTTTATACTGTATAATACAATATACATATATAAATGGATAAGGATTTTTAATCCTAAAGACTAAAATTAAGCTCAGATAGGATAAAGTTTATGTACTGTATTTGTAAAAAGTATAGCCTATATTAAATATAGACTAAATTATATAAACATAACAAATGAAATAGCAATAACCTCCAGATATTTTACAATTTTAGATTAAGCAAAATACAACATAATGGGAATTTAAGGACCTCCCTATGAGCTTTTTTAATAATAAACTTTCTGATGTCCTTGTTGGTCATAAAAAACCTCCAGTATAACTTCAGTGTCTGTGTCTGTGGCCATCACTTCATGTATCTTGTCTCTGCTGGAAAACATATTCAGGGAATAAGACAAGCAAATGGAGTAAAATATACTGATTATCATGTCTGTGGACAACAGTGTTCACATGGTTTCACATCAACCAGAATCCCATCTCAATATCACTCAAAACACCTTCATGTAAATAGTATAAGATGCACGAGGTGCAACACAATGTAGACATTTTAAGCACTTCCTTACCTGTGCCAAGACTCATGACAGCACAAAACCACAGAGAAGATGACTGCTGAAAATGATATCCCAAACAAAAATCCTATTATCATTCTAATGTCCACTTGCATTTGGATAGCTTCTTTACCTTGAATTTAAGAACACAAATTGTTATAATCTTGAATTTCTTACATGTGTCTATATATAAGTGAATTATGTTTGTAAGTCTGTGGCACGGTTATCAACATTTCAAATGGAATCTGGTTCTACTTACAAATGACATTGATAGTGATGGATTGAATGGAAGTTGTCAATCCAGGAACATTGGCTAATTGGCTAAATCATAATCGCCCTGAAATAAACATACAGTGTCTAAAGTGCATAAAATGCTGAGTATTACCTGAAGTTGTTTTGGTGGAATTAAGCAGATCGTCTTTGCCAAGCAAGTTTCCACATCCGGGAGTGAAGGACTTGTTTATTTTCGATTCATTTGTGTCACCTAGCATATATTCAGACTTTAGGGTTGTCCCCTGCAAACACGCAATGAACTTTCATAGATGTATCATAATTCAGTATTTCAACAGTTGCCATGTTATCAGTTTCGTAATTTTCTATGTTGTAAGTCTGTGACATTGTTAGGTTATCAACATTTCATGTGGAATCTGGTTCTACTTACGAATGACTTTGATAGTGATGGATGCATTCAAAGTCTCCCTCATATAAGTCATCTCACAGACGTATATCCCAGCATGCTCCTTTCTCACATTGTTAATCATGAGATTTTCTGCAGACGTGTAGTTCCTGATTTTATCTGCAGTTCCACTGAACCTCCATACAGGATCAGAGGACGGTGGGTGACTCTCAACAGTGCAGTTCAGGCGGAGAGTGTCACCTTCCATCACTGTGTCATCGCCAAGAATTCGAAGAGTCTGTACATCTGAAAAGAGCAACAGCATTAGTTTTGACACCATATAGACACAGTATGCAAGAAATAAATCATTTTAGTTCTACTCATTGATCAATGGTAGAAGATGGTAGATCTGAGCAGTGCTACACTCTTCTAAACTGAATTTCAGAATTTTTGTTTTTAGCAATTGTCAAAGAAACATGCCTTTTCAAGAAATTTGGTTAAATATGTACTTGTACTCACACGTGACTTGTAGAGTCCTACTGGCACTGATGGTTTTGTTTCCATAGCTCACGTCACATCCTACAGTGGCATTGTGCATGTTGGAGGTTGGAGTCAAGGGCAAAGTTGAGATGTAAAGGCTTCTGGGGGTGATCAGAGTGATGTCATCCTTGAGATTGGTGATATTTTCTCCTCTTGTCTTGATCCACCATGTTATTTCAGGTGGAGTTTCCGGGCAAGGAAAAGGAGCTGAACATGTCAGATTGGCTTCCACTCCTTCACTGAGAGGAGGAATATCCATTTTAGGCTCGTCTGCAAAGAGAGGTACACAACATAATGTAGACATTGCAGATTTCCACAGTGTAAATAACTGAGTCATTCTTTGAGGACAGATTCAGATCAAATGCATATTTAAGATGAAAAGAAAAAGCAGTGTGATTAGCATAGCACAACCGTTTAAGTTTCTTTATCTAAGAGATCATGTCCAACATGATCCTCTGCTCTCATGATCATAATCCTCTACATGATCCTCATGTTCCTCTGCTGAGATTATGAAATCATAGCATCAGAAAATGTGAAACAACTCTGAAACAACTGAGAACTGAAAGAGAACATCAGACTAGAGAAAAAGGCAGGACCTTTTAATCTTTGCCAAACACAAGCAAGCATTACCTTGAATGATCATTTTAACTGTGGGTTTATATGTGCTTTTCTGTGTTAGCTTCCCCTCCACTCTGAATGCATATTCATTTTCATCTTCCGTTTTTATATCTTTCATGATGATGCTGCAGTTGTTTTTGGTCAGATCAGGTTCAAGCATCTTAATCCGCTCTGTTTCAGTTTCCTTCTCTTCCAGTTTGTTTGCTTGTTGTGTACTCACTTTCCCCATGAAAATACTACCATCAGTTTTACATTGACCATTTTTATTACACACTATCCACTGAACGTTTTCAATAGGTTTTGCTGCTTCTGGATAGGTGAAGGTACATGAAATCAGAGCACATAATCCTGGAACTGCAGTAATTTCTGGCGGATTGAAGGTGATGGTCCAGTGCTCTTTTCCATGGCCTTGAATAACAGAAGAAAGTGATAAAATGCCTGGACACAGGACATCTCGTATCTTAAAATAATAGTTGCCTGTTCATGCTCAATACATGTGCATGTATGAAGCTACATAAACTTCACATGTACATAGTGTGTATGATGTACATTTTACATATAGAAGTGATGGTTGAGGAGTGTGAAGTTTTATTGGAAAAAAAAACACATATTTTTTCACATTTAGTACAAATATTTCAACTTAAATGTAACTGTAAAACATGTAATACGTACCTGTACACAAAATATTGAATACTAACAAAGAGAGGATTGTACAGCTTGAAATGATCTGCATTTTAAACATGCATTCCACAGATCTGCACAAAAAAAAAAAAAAACATTGATTAAGCATTAATATAAATGCTATACATTCAAATTTCCAATATATTATTCAATATTTGAATGTGGCAGTGCATATAGAAAATATGTGTCATGCCAGTAAAGAAAACTGCATATGAAATTAAAATTGACAGCATTAAAATTGACCTTACCGCTTCAAGTCAAACCGTTCACAGTGTTCTCAGAAGCTTTAGTTGTAAAACTGCAGAAGCAGCACATGGGTGTACAAGCTGCATCCTTCCTCAAGTGGAGCACTTCCTCATTAAACTGACTTGCACATATAAAGGATTGTTGTGCATGACAAGCATAAATGTGGAAATAATTAGCATAATTCAGTCAAACACATACATTAACCATATACTTTGATTCTGTCAGGTATGAGGGTGATGGAAGGAGCAAGGACTCAATTACAAGGAAAATCAGGCTTTATTAATAAATAAATAAAAATTTAAAAGGCAAACAAAAACTACCCCGAGGGGGAAAAACAAGACTGACTTGACCACAGGAGGAACATAGAAGGGTAGACATACGACGAGACAAGACTAGACAAGGTGAGACTAAAGTAAGCTCTGACTAAAAACTGCATTAGACTATCAATCAAACAACGTAGCACAGAGAGTATGAAGACCTGGCAAACCATGAGGGCAAAAGAACACATATAAAGGGAGCTGAGAACAAGAGGAATAGGTGAACACACTCAGACAAATGAGGACTCAACACGAAAGGGAGCTGAGAACATGAAGAACAGGTGACAACAATCAGACAAACAAGAGATGTGTTCGACATCGGCTGCGGCTGGCTGTAACCGATCGGCGAGAGTAGCCGCGTGCAGGCGGGGAGGAGCTGCAAACGGAGACGTGAAGTCGGACACTTTCTGGTTCCCGTAGTGACCGCTCACGTGGTATTTGCATACTTAACTTTACCACAGCTGAAGTGAAATAAATGCAATATTTGCCAAATACACAGATGTTTCAGAGACATTTTCATTCAATACTTTATGTACTGCTTCATACAGCGTCTGTTTGAACAAGAATAAAGTTCAACATAAGCTACTATCAACGAAGTGGAGTCTACGTTTTTTAATCAGTTTTAATTTGATAAACATGACACAATATACCATCGCAACTACATGAAAGAGTGTTCACTGTTATACAAAACTGATTTGTGAGCTTTAGAGGAACTAAAGGTGTTCGAATAAACACGAAACACACGTGATCGCTGTCATGCGGTGAATCCGGCCAATCGTGGAACAGCTGTGTTGTCATCAAAGCTCCTGCAGCCCAGTGCAGCCGCTCTTGAGGCTATGTTTACACGGAAATTTTAATGCTGTAATGTTTACATGGTGGAGCGTTTTTAAGATTTCCACTCTGGAGGGTAGTTTAACTTTTTTGCGTTTTTAAGCCCCAAAAACGCTGTCACCGTCTAAACGAAAGGCACATCAAATAATTTTTTTTTACGTTTTCACCCGCATGCTTTCTCGTGTAAACAGGGCCTGAGAAGCTGTGCTGGCTGAGTTCTCCGGCTACTCTCGAATCGCTCTCGCGGTACTTTGATGGCACACATCACAGTCACGTGGCGTCGGCGCTGTATCAAGTTGGACAAAATTTCTAACCGGCATGCACTGCTTCAAGTCAGCCGCCAATCGGGCTGCATGAAGTCGAACAGACCTAAGGACTCAACTAGACAAGAGGGCGTGGTACTGGGAAACAAGGAGACAGGAACAGAGAAGCACATGACAAACACAAACAAAGCCATATGTTCAAGCACAACACAAACATAGAGATCTGAAACAAAGACAACACAGTCAAAGCTGCCAGGGCAGAACCCTTACAGATTCAAATGTATCTATAGCCAAATAATTTGTTTTTAGATTTGGAAGAGATAAAGGCAATTAAGTTTTGGCCTAATGGAAATGGAAGAAAAATATATTTTACTATAAGGCTTCCAGTAAAGTCAAGTGACCACATTTATTAAATTAATTCACAATATTCACACGCTCTTTCTTACAGTTTTTCTCGATTGCTTAAACACATTTCTTAAAACTATTCCTCGTATTCTCAAAACAGTAAACACAAATCCATAACGTTAAGCTCTACACTCAAAACCATTCACTCTTGCAAAAAAAAACAAAAAACTTTGCCCTCAGACATCACACACAAGCCCTCACAAACACACACACTACAACATTGTCTTACACACTGGTGCAATAAATTCAAAACAGCATTTCCAAAACTGGTAAGTTATGTTGCTTGTGGTTCTCCCCCTCACAAACCTTTTCACAAGATGAACACAAAAGACACAACCAATGGCACATTTTTGTATTCCTTAATGTACGGTGGCCGAGAGAGCTCAACGCGCAGCAACTGAAGAAAACACATGCAAATAGAACAAAAACACCAGCAAATTAAGAAAACATCTTACAGTTTTTCTCAATTGCTAAAACACTAAACCCTATTGTCTGAACCAAATGCTCAGTTGCCTGAACCCACTGATTGATTCAATCACTCTTTTGGCAAAACCATAAGCACTTTTCACCTGTTTAGACACAACTTGCCAACACATTTTCATTGTGATGCACCCGCGCTGCATAATGGTGAGCACAGGTGACAAAAGTCAAACACAATTAAAGCACAGGTGTCACCACTTGAACACAACAACTCAAAAATGATCACACTTGTGGCTAATGATGTGAGGGAACATATACAGTAAGCCAGTTCAGAGAGCACTGGTTTGTGAGGCCCTACAATGGATAGAAATCTGAGAAGAAGAGTTCGTGTGAGAGGAGGTCGAGGTGGTCAGCGAAGACAAAGAACAGTAATATCTGATGAAATCAGAGCTACTGTGATTGACCATGTTCTTGTCCATGGTATGAGCATGAGGGAGGCTGGACAAAGGGTACAACCAAACATCAGTAGATTCACTGTGTCCACCATAATCTGAAGATTTAGAGAAGAGAACAGGTAATTACCTTTTTTTGACATTATAGTACAGTATGTAAATGTTGACAGATATTACTGTATAACATACTATATACTGTACCACAGTATACTGTAAGTAAATATGTTTCAGTACATCACTGTACCAATGTACTGTAGTATTTAGGGATGTCCCGATCCGATCACGTGATCGGAAATCGGGCCCGATCACGTGTTTTCAGACTCGATCGGAATCGGACGTTACCTCCCGATCAGGACTCGGATATATATGTATATTCTCATTATTTTTTAACACATCTATAGTTATGCGGTGGCACAGAGTTACGCCGGTTTCACACTGCAGCGCGTATGGTTAGTGGGAGCAGGACACGCGCGTTTTGCTTTCACACTGGCAGCGTTTGTCACGCGCGGCTGAACCGCGGGTTGTGTACAGACAGAGTACTCTATAATGGATAAGTTGGCATTGCTTTATTTCGTTTTCAAATACATTTAAGAGAAAAGACTTGTCAAGAAGCTTATTTTATTAATAATTTCATTTATATAACTTTTGGTTCATCTTTGTTTTTATTGTTCTGGCAACAAGTTTGTTTTTGAACATTTGTTTTCTTTTTAAATTGCTGTTGGTCATTTGATTGACTGTTTAAAACACAATAGATATCATCAATGCAACTTTTGGATAAAACTGCAGTGTATTTTGGCCATGATCAATGCATTGTCACTTTAATTCAGTGTAAGCTGCGCAGCAAAAATAGACTCGGTGCCGAAACGATCACCGGCACTGCTGCTCTGCTCTGCTACGCACTGCCGCGCCACCTCTGCGTGCGGTGTGAATGCTCTAATCTGTTAACATGGGCGGCAAAAAAAATTAAATACGCGTGCAGTGTGAAACCGGCGTAAGAGTTAGGAGTGCAGTTCCTAAAAGCACATTACTGGCTTTGCAAACACTGTGGCACTTTTATATTTTATTTGTTTACATGCCTGCCGGGTATTTTAAGTTGAGGTGCTATTTGTTTATATTAGACTTTTTTATATATTTACTGTTGCACTAAAGTCCAAAAGCGAAGAATTTATCTTATTTATTACTTGATTGTTCAAGCTACCTCACAGAAGTGCTCTGTTTGTTAACAGAGTTGTTGAATGTTAAAATAAGGTGAATTAAATAAAAAATAAGGAACATCCTGGATCTGTTTTTTCGCTCTTCTTTATTCTTTTTTTTATGTATTATAGAAGTATCGGATCGGGACTCGGTATCGGTAGATACTCAAAATCAAATGACTCGGACTCGGACTCGAGGGCAAAAAAACCTGATCGGGACATCCCTAGTAGTATTGTAATGGAGGGTTGGTCTAACTGTTTGTAGGCCTAGTATTCCATGTATATTTTTTGTAACTCCATGTTCTCTTTTTATAGAATTGAAAGATTGCCACATGGGGGTGGGAGGACAGGTACACTGTAAAAAATGTCTAACCTCTCCAAGTCAAAATTTTCTAGTGACTGGTCACATCTAAATTTTTTAATTGGCCCAAGTGTAATTCTTGTTGCAATAGTCTGTTAACATTGGCTCAATGAGAAATAATACGTCAGACTAATTGAAAAATTTAGATGTGACCAGTCACCAGAAATTTTTGACTTGGGGATGTAATTTTTTTTACAGTGTATGTTCTCCCCACACCAAGAGACCCTAATTGTTGATATGGTCCGTGAGAACAATGCCATTAAACTGAGTGAAATTCAGCAGAAGATCATTGAGGACCATGTACATTTTGAGGGTATCAACAGTGTCAGCCTCTATACTGTTGATTGTGTCCTCAAGCGCAACAGACTGCGCATGAAACGGCTATACAGAGTGCCCTTTGATCGCAACTCAGACAGAGTCAAAGAGCAAAGATTCCAGTATGTACAGGTTGGCATATATCCAGACACATTCAATGTTGATTGCTCTAAGTAGTGATTTACTGTAGTGGCCTAAATCACTTTTTCCGTATCACTTACAAAACTATATCCATTTCTACAGAGGGTTTTTCAACTGGATGCAATGGAAAGACCCCATGAATACATCTACATGGATGAAGCTGGGTTTAATCTCACCAAAAGGAGAAGGAGAGGCCGTAATGTGATTGGCCATCGGGCCATTGTTGGTGCTCCTGGGCAGGGTGGTGGCAATGTCACATTATGTGCTGCCATCAGCAATCATGGGGTTGTCCACCATCATGCCAACCTGGGGCCCTACAACACTCACCAGCTCCTCATTTTCCTCAATCACATGCGAGATGCTCTGTTAGGGCAGAAGGATGAGCATCCCATCTATGTTGTTGTTTGGGACAATGTGAGTTTTCACAGAGCCCTCCAGGTTAGAGAGTGGTTCAATATGAACCAAGGTTTTATCAATCTTTGCCTTCCACCGTACTCCCCTTTCCTAAACCCCATTGAGGAATTCTTCTCCTCATGGCGGTGGAAGGTATGAACACCAACCTTACACCAGGGTAAATCTCCTTCAAGCCATGGGACTTGCCTGTGGTGACATAGGTGTGGAGGCATGCCAAGCCTGGATATGGCATGCCAGGGTTTTTTTCCCCCGTTGCCTGGCCAGACAAAATGTGGCCTGTGATGTGGATGAAGTCCTGTGGCCTGACCCAGTACGGAGACATGATGCTGTGGCTGAGTAATGCACTTATTTGTATATTTTTGTACTTTATTTGTACATGGGCTTACTGGTACACAAGTGGCAAACGCATAAGATTTCTGTTTGTTTGTACAAGTGCTAAATGCACACGTTTATTTTGTTTTGCAACATGCATTTAGCCTACAGTGAACAAACATTTATTTCTCCAGCTTCATGTCCTGAGCATTGTGTTTTCTATTTTTCTACGTAGTGTTTGGTGACTGTTCAGTAGTGTTTTTAATTTTGATTGACTCTGGGCACAATTTGACAACATAGTTCAGTTTTGAGCACAGATTGAACTGTTTTGAGGTGAAAGTTTGGTTTTGCAAGAAGAGTCTGAGGCTTTGTGAATGTAGCTTGAAAATTGGGTTTTGTGTTCACAGTTTAGAGAAAAGGAGAGCAGCTTTCAAGAAATGTGTCTTAGCAATCGAGAAAAAACGTAATCAGTTTCACAACACACGTGTGCTCCAAATAACACAACCAAATACAGAAACGCGCTGCAAAAGTTCACAAGACAACCAAGTAAAGAAACGCGCTGCAAATAACACAGACCACAACGGAAATGCCCTGCTCCCTTTGAAGGGCAGACTGTAGAGCTCTTGAAGTGGGACTTTGGAGTGAGCAGGGCACTAGTGTAATCTGGCCGAGCTCGAACTTCTCACCACACCGGCACCCAGTTTGCACGTCTAAATGAGTTGCTTACATATAAATAATGAACATTCAATAGCATAAAAAGTATTTTTAATGAACATAAAGGTCCATGTTTAATAAAAATGTTCACGAAACTTAATGAAATGTTTAGTGAAATTAGAAAATATGTTAGAGATTGTTAATTTAGTTATATTGTATACACATTCTCATATCCATATATTTTGTTTTATTGTCACGAGTAATAATCTCAGGGTTTACTGGGTTTTACACAATTCTTTTTGTAGTGTGGTAGGCCTATTGGTGGTGGTGTACTAAAATAAACATTGTCACGTGTGTAGCTTTCTTCTTCTCACCGCTGATTCCTGATGGTTTAGAGGACAATTACTCGAGTCGCCCCCTATCGTTTCGCAGAATAGTACAACGGCGAGCGCGTCAAGTATAAACGCCTCGTCCGTTTGCGGAGGTGCGCGCGCAGTCTGCGGAGACTCGCGCTGCGGAGCCAGGCGAAAGTATAACCAAGGCTGAAGTCGTTCATCTTCGGATGCGGCGCCGCGCGCGTTGTTACAAAATCTGCCGTGCTCACCACCAGGTGAAATGGGCCCTTGCGCACCCAACGCGCGTGACCGCCCACACCGCGATGACGTCATTTTTGCCGCGCGCACCTTCGCGCTCGTGCGGACGCGACCAGGCGCACACTCCAACTTCACCTCAGCGCCAGGCGCAAGTCAAACGAGTGCGGAAATGTGCAAGTGCCGAATGAGCTTTGACAGCAGAACATCAGACAGTGATATGCACATGCACATAGTAAATATAGAGTCAATCTTTCTCAACTGGTGGGTTGCAAGACCGTTTTGAGTAGGCCTAAGTCGAATAGTGTGCAGTCAACAACAAACGTAATTCTCTTTTTTTCTGATGCTACTTCTATTTTAGAAGATGTGTGTGAAAGCTTGTGACACTTATGTCAGATGCTGAGAAAAAGGGCGTTGTCCTTATTCAGTTGGCTATCTTCGGTAAGATGAGATGTTGTCAGGCCAAATGTCAGTAAAACTAACTAACTTTTCTGTCATACGGCTGACAGCTGTTGTATTGTGCTTGCGGTACGCACATCACGCGCAAATGCGGTGCGCTGTAGCCGTAGTTGTCGTCAATTAACTCAAAAGGCGATTAAAGCTGTCAAAACTGCATGCATGTATTTGTTATATGCGTCACATGTGTCTGGATTAAAATATTCTGCTATGTGAGATCACAATATAAGGCACAAACTGATATGTAATGTTTTAATGTCCAAATAAATGTGAGCACTGTGCATTTGTACTAGACGATAGGCATTCATTTTGCGTTAATTTGTAAAGGACAAACAAAAATGGATAATTTTTAAATCCATAAAATAACGAATTTTACATTCTGGCTACATTACATTATGAAAAACATAACATTTTACATTATGTGCTGTGGACTTCCGCCTTGTTCGCATTCTTGCACATGGGGATTCAAAAGAGAACTTTTGTTTTCCTTTTTAATTTAGGTATGATAGAACTGTTGCAATTATTTATTATGACAACTAGCCTAATATAGAAAGTTAAACTTTTTTTGACAAACTCAGAATTGGTTGAATAATCTTTGGACTACAGTATTTATCTACATGTTATCTCATCCATGAAGATACAACAATGTAGAACAAGCTATTGGAAATTTTGAGAACCAGAACCAAGCTAACTGAGCAAGTTGAACTTTAGCTATAGTGTGTGCCCTTTTATTACTATTTAATTAATTTTAATATGAGGTGCTGGGTAATAATAAAAAAATATAAAATTCACTCAGTATTCCATGATTCCCAATTCACTATTATCTCAATTACAATTGTCACGGGGTGACTAAAAACGGAACCTTATGTGTGAAAATTGTGGACGGGGAGCGCTTCCAGCGAGGCCGGGAAAACACGGAAGCAGCGAGAAGCAATGGAAGAGAGTTGATGAGCGTGATTGCTGGCAGCTGGGCAGCGGGAAGGATCCTGAAGGGGCGATTGGACTGAGTGGCAGATAAAAAGAAGCGAAGGCAGGAAGGAGGAGAAGGACCTGTTATTCCTCCTTGGATATTTCCATTACCAGTTGTGGATAGTGATGGCCAAATGAAGCGTTTCGAAGCATTATTGCTTTCTGATACAATTGTGTCGAAAATGGTTCATTACTCGAAGCTTCATTCATATAGAAATTGCAGCACCATCTCCTGGTGAAGTAGGCCTAAATGTAATGCAACAAAGCTGACAACCATAAAATGCAAGTAGGCTTATATGTTAACGCCCCGTTTATTACGTGTTTACCGAGGCGATCAAAGCTGAAACAGTGTTTTTTTTTTTTTTTTTTTTTTTTTTTTTTTTCACAAGGATTTAACTTTGCATTTAATGTGAATTCTCTTCTACAACATTTTCTGCCAGTGATATCCTTAACTGACTTCAACAAGCCCAGTTTCACAAGAAAAATCCATTTCATTCATTCTGAAAATAGATTTATATTGGTAAATCACAATTCAAATTGGTTTACTGCTGCTATTTTGCTGTGTGAGAGTGCCACTGTGTGGAGGGATGAGGTAAAGTGACTCAGGGCTACATGCAATTTACATGCAATATCTATTGGATTATAGTTATGATGAGTATAAGCTATTAAGAGATAAAAAAAAAACAGTTATATATTACTGTACTTCATATAAATAAAAAGGAAAACAAAGCTTTCAGTCAAATATCCAACCATCCATCTCGGCCCCATGTTTGAACTGTTCAGTGGTTCTTGAGCAGCAGGCCTGTTGTCTGATCTCAGTGATGGCAGCATTCAGATGTGCAGTAGGAGCGCTGTCAACCCCCACCAGCAGACGCCCACTCGGTTGTGTCCAGAACGACAGCATCTCATACACAAACAACAAGAAAATCAACAAATCCAGCAGAGTACCATCCAGATATAAGTGTGCTATACAATACAGTTAAAGAAATAATCGGTTCCATAATAGTTCACACATGGTTCAAGCACGTATTAATGTTGATAAAGAGTAAAAAGACAAAACAAGACATTTTTATGAAGCAATGGAAGTTCCATTACTTCATAAAAATATCCCGTTCCATCCCTCTACTCCCCATCAATTTTTATTAGTTCTTGAACCATGTGTGAACTAACATGGCATCAGGTTTTGTTTAGTAGATACTTTCGGATGTAACCTTTAAAGTGAATAGGTCTAAGTATAATTTAATTGAAATTGGATACAAATAGGCTACTAAATAACATAATACTAGTAGCAATAATAGTAGTAATATTAAAATATTAGTATAACAACAAACTACAGAAAATGTATTTGAAACAAATAAATGTAATTTACAGCATTGTTTGTTAATCATTTACCAAAACGTTTTGGGCATATAGGCCTATGTCTTCACCATAGACTGGTCTTCACAGGAGTCAGCTTGAACTTCACCCTCACATGAAACTAAAAAATTGGCCTGTTGAATCACTGAACACCAGACTTATATAATATTTAAAATATGAAATGATCAAATTATTAAAATAACTATATTACTTCAAAATAAATCTAATTTCCAAACAAAATATCTAACATCCAAACATGGCGACAATGGAATGGAAATGGAAATGAGGAATTTCCACAATAGCCTACCAATGCAAGATATTATTTTAAAAAATGCATTAAAATTCAAATGAATAAAATAAAATAAAAAAACATGGTATTGAGTAAGTTCTAAAAGACTTAATCTCAGTCAATTTACGAAAGAAAGGCTTTACCTGAGCGCGAAGGTAACGCTTTATTTTTATTTTATTTTTTATTTATTTTTTTATTAATGCCAAAATGAAGATGTAACAAGTACATAACAGGAACAATAATAATAATAAAAAAACATAGATCACAAAAAAATAAATAAAAACAAAATAAAGTGCCAGAGGAAAGAAAAAAAAATTATACAAGATTAAACATAGAAAGCAATCTTTGACTTTTCAAAGACTTTTTGTTTTTTATGCCCATCAAAGACAAAACATAGGAATTATAGTCTACTAGAAAAATAGACAGTAACGGGATCTTACCCAAAAATTTGCATTTGTGAATAAAAAATTTACCAAGAATCATAAACAAATTAATAACGTATTGAATTTGAGAATTTGGATTATGATAAAGAAAAATAATACTAAAGGTGTTAATACATATTTTGACATTTGTTTTCTCTGAGAGATAGGTACATAACTCATTCCAAAAAGCTTTAACACAAACACATTCACAAAAAATATGTACAATTGTCTCTTCAGCATCACAGAAAGTGCATTTATCTTCTAGGTTTTGGATATACTTATTGAGTACACTATTACAGGGGTAACATCTATGTAATATTTTAAATGTAATTTCTTTTATCTTGTTTGTTAACAAATATTTGTGTGGAAGAGACCATACCACTCTCCAATTAATATTGTATAACGCCATCCACTTGAAAGATGATACTGGCATAGATTTTCTGTTCATAAGATTACGAACAAACTGGTTATTGAACTTGTCATCAGTAATCAAAATCCCTTCAATTGAAATAGAAGTGTTATATAAAGATATAGGACTATAAGTGTGCTCTCCTTTCAAAAGAGTTTTTATACCACTAGGAATGGCATTGAATACAATATTATATTCCTTTAACGAAGCCCCAAAACCAAATTTTCTGGAGAATTCTGGAAATGAATAAAAAGCTGAAACAGTGTTAGAGCTGTGAAACTCATTTATGTAGGTGAATTTTACAGATACTGATGAATTTCATGTGTTCACCTTGATAATAAAACGTTAAGCATGATGTGTGTGTGTAACTATTTCTTTAGACAAGGACAGAAGATCAGACCAGCTTAAAAAAAGTTGGAAACCATCACAGAAATACTAATGGTTTCTATTAAAATACCAATAGGAACCATTGGCTTTTACCATTTAAACCACTACAGAATTCTTTTTTGTAGTGTGTTTGGGACATATTCCATTAGGATTTAATGCCCCCACCAGTAGAACCCAACACATATCAGTAGAGACACACAGAGACCACTATAATTCCCATTACAACCAATACATTTCTCATGAAAACCATTAAATCCAATAGAATTTCGGTAATGGTTTCTATAGTTTTTTTTTTTTTTTTTAGCAGGGCAGTATCATGTGTGAAAGCTTTATCTTGTTTAGCTGTGGGAAGCAGAACTCTTAACTTGTTAACTGGTGGGACTGATATTTGTGTATGTTGAAAAGGATGTGCTTGTGTAACTGGTTGTACTTGTATAATGTAGCCAGAGGGTTTTTGAAGTTTCTGTCTTTGATGCATATTTTTATGCAACAATGTTCATATGTTCTCTAATTAATAATAAAAAAAATGTGGCAGAGGGTGTGCTTTGGGTACATGCAGAAGGCTTAGACAAAGTGTTCATTAAATGGTATGGTTTTTATTCAGAAATATTATTTTATTTGTCTTTGGTGAAAGGTGATATCTTTTTTTTTTTAAACAATTTCACCAGCTTTAGAGACACCGCGACTACTGCAACCCACAGTGTTGCCATGGTTTGGCTTCACTTTTATAAGAAATACAGCCGCCAGGTTTCAAACCTGTCAACACTGGATTGGGCTGTCAAAGCAGTCAGGTGGTGTGTTTGCTTCAGAAGTCATTTTCACGTGACTAGTGACGTAATGATACAAGCTCCGAAGCAGTGGTTCATTGCAAGGACCGTTCGAGTTTGAAGCAAGCTTCGGAGCGTCGGTGTCAGACGTAACATCACTAGTTGTGGACCTAGAAATCGCAAAGATGTTAAAACAATACAAGGAATATGGTGTGATAAATGATCTGGTAAAACAATATCTAGGTATCAACTATAATAATAGTATTCAAATATTTACAGACGGATCAAAAGACCCAAGTACAGGAAAGACGGGAGCAGCAGTATATATACCACATTTTCAGAAATCAATTTTAAAAAGAACTTCAGATCATTTAGCAGTGTACACTGTGGAACTTTTAGCTATTTTACTAGCAGCATGGATAGAGGAGGTTGGGCCTAATCAATATATTATATGTTCAGACTCAATAGCATCATTAATAAGTATTGCAAACTGCAAATCTGTTTGTAGGCCTGACTTGGTTTATGAAATCTTTCATAGTTTATATAGATTAAAAAATCTTAATATTATAGTGTGTTTTATGTGGGTCCCATCTCACGTTGAAATAGAGGGTAATGAAGAAGCTGATCGTTTGGCTAAAAAGACTCTTAAGTCAGACATACAATGGACAGTTCCATTGAGTAAAATGGAAATTAAATGTATCATTAAAACAAGAATCAATAGGTTATGGCAAGAACAATGGGAAAAGGAGACAAAAGGTAGTTTTTTATATAAAATACAGAAACAAGTGAAAACAAGGAGGCAGGGTGGTTGGAAACGAAGGGGGGAATCTGTTATCACAAGGCTAAGAATTGGACACACAGGTCTTAATCATAATCTCAGTCGTTTAGGGAAACACGCAACAGGATTATGCATTAATTGTGACAGGAGAGAAACGGTAGAGCATATATTAATAGAATGTGAAGCATACAGAACAGAACGAATCATACTGTTAGAACAAGTTAAAGAATTAGGTTACACACATTTATCAGTAGAGGGTTTACTTTCCTTTTCTACATCAAAACCATCAGCATGGCCAGCTATCATGAGATACCTTAAAGAAACAGACCTATTTAATCGAATTTAAGAATAACCAAGAATATATATATATATATATATATATATATATATATATATATATATATAATATATATTTTATTTTTATTTTTATTATTATTATTTATTATTACATGTTAGTAGGAATCCGCATTGAAGCTCCACACCCCAAACAGTTGGTGGCGGTAATGCACCAAATTGGTATGCCAACCGCCAATAAAAGAAAAGAAGAAGAAGAAGAAGAAGGAGGAGAAGGAGGAGACGGGAGAGGGGAGGCACCCTTCTTATACTGTCTATGGGAGGCACCCTATGGGAGGCACCCAGCACGTGAGCGGCCGCGGATGCGGAGGGAGGCCGCGAGAGAGAGAGAGACAGAAAGAGAGAGAGAGACAGAGAAGACTTCGGCTGGATTGCGGGTGTAAGCCTTGGTTGCACCGTGAGTCTGTTGAATTGCAGTTTTATTGTGGAAATGAGCACGAGTGAAACCTTACAGTGTGTGGTGAATATACAAGTGTGGGAATTGTGTTTCTGCCGTTCACTCGCAGTCACAGCTGTCCATTAACCTCTTCTCTGCCTGAGCCCTGTGAGTGTACAGCTGCGCTGGTGAAATACTATTAACCTCTTCTCTGCCTGAGCCCTGTGAGTGTACAGCTGCGCTGGTGAAATACTATTAACCTCTCCTCTGCCTGAGCCCTGTGAGTGTACAGCTGCGCTGGTGAAATACTATTAACCTCTTCTCTGCTCGAGCCCTGTCGAAAGAGAACGCTGAAGAAGAGAACGCGGAAGCAGTGAATTATGTTCATTCCTCTCTCTGTCTGAAGGTGCTGAGATACGCGAAGAGAACGCTGAAGAAGAGAACGCGGAAGCTGTGAATTATGTTCATTCCTATCTCTGTCCGAAGGTGTTGAGATACACGAAGAGAACGCTGAAGAAGAGAACGCGGAAGCTGTGAATTCTGTTCATTCCTCTCTCTATCTGAAAGTGCTGAGATACGCGAAGAGCTCACTGAAGAAGAGAACGCGGAAGCTGTGAATTATGTTCATTCCTCTCTCTGTCTGAAGGTGCTGAGATACGCGAAGAGCTCGCTGAAGAAGAGAACGCGGAAGCTGTGAATTATGTTCATTCCTCTCTCTGTCCGAAGGTGTTGAGATACACGAAGAGAACGCTGAAGAAGAGAACGTGGAAGCTGTGAATTATGTTCATTCCTCTCTCTGTCTGAAGGTGCTGAGATACGCGAAGAGCTCGCTGAAGAAGAGAACGCGGAAGCTGTGAATTATGTTCATTCCTCTCTCTGTCTGAAGGTGTTGAGATACGCGAAGAGAACGCTGAAGAAGAGAATGCGGAAGCTGTGAATTATGTTCATTCCTCTCTCTGTCTGAAGGTGCTGAGATACGCGAAGAGCTCGCTGAAGAAGAGAACGCGGAAGCTGTGAATTATGTTCATTCCTCTCTCTGTCCGAAGGTGTTGAGATACACGAAGAGAACGCTGAAGAAGAGAACGTGGAAGCTGTGAATTATGTTCATTCCTCTCTCTGTCTGAAGGTGCTGAGATACGCGAAGAGCTCGCTGAAGAAGAGAACGCGGAAGCTGTGAATTATGTTCATTCCTCTCTCTGTCTGAAGGTGTTGAGATACGCGAAGAGAACGCTGAAGAAGAGAACGCGGAAGCTGTGAATTATGTTCATTCCTATCTCTGTCCGAAGGTGTTGAGATACACGAAGAGAACGCTGAAGAAGAGAACGCGGAAGCTGTGAATTCTGTTCATTCCTCTCTCTATCTGAAAGTGCTGAGATACGCGAAGAGCTCACTGAAGAAGAGAACGCGGAAGCTGTGAATTATGTTCATTCCTCTCTCTGTCTGAAGGTGCTGAGATACGCGAAGAGCTCGCTGAAGAAGAGAACGCGGAAGCTGTGAATTATGTTCATTCCTCTCTCTGTCCGAAGGTGTTGAGATACACGAAGAGAACGCTGAAGAAGAGAACGTGGAAGCTGTGAATTATGTTCATTCCTCTCTCTGTCTGAAGGTGCTGAGATACGCGAAGAGCTCGCTGAAGAAGAGAACGTGGAAGCTGTGAATTATGTTCATTCCTCTCTCTGTCCGAAGGTGTTGAGATACACGAAGAGAACGCTGAAGAAGAGAACGCGGAAGCTGTGAATTCTGTTCATTCCTCTCTCTATCTGAAAGTGCTGAGATACATGAAGAGAACGCTGAAGAAGAGACTTTTTAAGATTTGTTTTTTATTATTTAATAAAGAGTATATTTATTTTGAATTCTGTGTCCGCCTTTCCCTTCGTGTCCACGGTCAGCTCCTCAGGGGCGGCACGCAAGCGAGGGGTGGGCGGCCCGCTGGCGCTCCACCCCGACCTGTGACACAATTAAGGACAAATTAACTTTATTCAGTTGTGTAGGCACTAAAACAGTCCAATACATTATCAAATTATTTTTTATGATAAAATAATTAAGATTTCTGTGCCACCCCAGACTGGTTGCTGGCCCTTGCCTGGCCACCCCTATGAAAAAATCCTGGCTCCGCCACTGGGCCTTACTCGTAGCCCAGCCTCCCTCATAGTCATACCATAAACTGACTTGCACAAATGGGGGATTGTTGTGCATGACAAGCATAAATATGGAAATAATTAGCATAATTCAGTAAAACAAATAAATTAACCAAATTAATTTGATTCAATTTTTTAATTCAAATGCAATATTAGCCAAAAATGCAAAATTAGTTTTTAGATTTGAAAGCGATAAAGGGGAAAGAATTGGGGAAAAAAATTCACACACGAAAAAATACTTGCATAGTATTTTTTTTTTTTTCTACTATGGAAATCATTGGGGTCCATCAACTGTTTGGTTACCGACATTTTTCAAAAGATCTTCTTTTGTGTTCAGCAGAAAAAAGACATTCATACAGGTTTGAAACAACTTGAGGTTGAGTAAATGATGACAGAATTTTCATTTTTGGGTGAACTATCCTTTAAGGTCTATTGGAAATTTAACAAGTTAAATGTGCATTGGAAATTCTCTGCTTTGCAAAAATGTGTAAATTGTCACATATCTTGTTTTGTTGAGTTCTGTTCAAGGACTCTCACACTGCGTCTGAAATCGAAGACTTCCCTACATAGTATACGAAAAACAGCTTGCCAATAGAGTAGTAGCCTATGTCTGAATTCATTCTATCTTTTTGAAAAATAGTTCGCGAAAAGTACCCAGATTACCTACAAATTCCGGCAAGTGTGCATTTGATGGACACTTTACTATTCCATGAGGCCACAGGAGAGTTTTTGTGAATGGCATGCCAGTAAAGCGACGCAACTAATGCTGGAAGGTCACGTGACAATAGCAACATGGCGGATATAGTACGTCCAAAATGCATTCATACTACCCACATTCATACTATATAGAACATACTTTTTTAATAGTTGCGAAGTAAGTTCAAATTCAAATGTACCTACTCAGTATAAGTTTTCACACGCATCATTATTTTGACTTTCATTTCATTCCATGGTTCATGTGCTTTTAGTTCCTGCTTCCTTGGTTGTCATGGTCTCTAAGTATGTTCTCATTTGTTTCATTGGTTACTGATTATGTTCCTCACCTGTGTCTAGTTTTGTTTATCATTATCCTATGCATTTATACTCCTATGTGTGTTCTGTTCACTGTCAGTTACTGTCCATGTTGCGTTTCTGGTTTCTGGCACCTTTAGAATGATCTTGTTTGTTAAATTAAAACTTCTGCATAAGGATCCTCATCTCTACTCTTCCCTGCTAAAATGTAACATCCCGAGTGCTTAATTCTTAAAACGAAGGACATGCACAGGCCCAAAAATAGATCCACTGCTTGTTCTGTAGTGGTTAAGTTCAAAGTAGTGTTGTGTGCAAAGGATAAAAGGAAGATTAAGTTCTGGGAGATATGTAAAAAAAATAAAAAAAAATACAACAATCAACAAAGCTCCACAACATCTGTCATAATTTTTTAATGCTTTTGTTTCAGGCATGTTGATCAGAAAAGAGGACAGGATTTGCTTAGTTTTTAGTGATGAATAATCCATTGAACTTAAACATGAACTCATCGTTTATGCCTGTAAACATCTAAAAAAAAAATATTTAAAAGAAGAAAAAAACCCGAATAATTGTTAGCCAATCACAAATCATTTAGGCTAATATGCTTTATCATAAATAATGTAAATTAACCCTTGTGCATCAATTTTAAAAAGTTACTCTGAGGTCCTTAGAGGACAAAAATGTCCATGTCAAAAAAACTGTCATAAAGATTTGACTTAAAGGGATAGTTCACCCAAAAATGAAAATTAGCCCATCATTTACTCACCCTCAAGCCATCTTATGTGAATATGACATTCTTCTTTCAGACGAATAAAATATGAGTTATATTAAAACATGTCCTGGCCCTTCCAAGCTTTATAATGGGAGTCAATGGGTATATTTTTTGGAATCCTTGGGGGGTTAATAAAGGCCTAGTTATTTTAGTCGATAACATTTTAAATGTGGATATTTTTCTTACACGAACGCATCGCTTCACTTCAGAGGGCCTTTATTTTTTTATATAACTCTTTTTGTATTCATCTGAAAGAAGAATGTCATTTACACCTAGGATGGCTTCAGGGTGAGTAAATCATGGGCTAATTTTCATGCATTTTTGGGTGAACTATCCCTTTAAGACACTTTTTTGTAGCAATTTTTGTTGAAGTAAAAAACAAAAGTTGAAAATGATTTATGAACATTGTTGTAAATAATAAAACATGTTGAACTCAAAAACTGCTAGAAAACCAAAGCCATAAATCTAACAAGTTGTGTTCCAAATTTGAGGATGATATCTCAATAAATTAGCTTTCACTACGATTTTGCCCATTTTGACCAAATGTTTCCCATTAGATGCCACCAAAGCTCCAGTGGTATACACAGTGATTGGATTTGTGATTTGCAGTTTTTTCTCTCTCAAATATAACACACACACAATTTATTTTATTACATGCATACAAACCACACTCTGACATCCATACCAACACAACCACACATATACAGCATAGCTGCATATTTTATCCAGTTTGGAATATAATACGCATAAGCAGAAAACAGGAAAAAAAGTGAATATTTGCTTTAGGCCAAACCTGAGAAATGGCACCATCTGGTAAACAATAGTAAAAAAAAAAAAAAAAAAAAAATCATTTTGAAGCCTTGCTAACAGAATGAAAGCCTATTAACAAAGATTGCCAAAGTTTAGTTAAATGTAAAATCTAAATGTAAATGTAAAAGTTGGATGCTGTGGTCATGGTCATCGTGGCTATAGTACTTTCCTGTAGAATGTAAGAGAAGGTACAGAAACTTTTAGTGTCAGTTTTCAATATATGAATAAATTAGATTGACAAGTTAAGAAAGACATTTTACCAATTATGTTGAATTATATGTAGGCTCTGTTATATGTAATTAGAGTTTAATTTATTTGTCCTTAAGGTCCTATAAGTGTAATGTTTTGTTCTGATTGGTCAAATGCAGTAGGCCTACCCTCAAGTATTTTCCGTATTGACTTCTACACTGCATAATTTACTGTTGACCCTGGCAACAACTTTCCTACATTGCCGTGCTAGTTTCATGTTTTGTGTCACTCAATGGTCTCTTCTTTCTCACAGAATAAAATAACAAAAAAACCTGATATGAAATATATTCATAATATTTTCATTTTGATCATTCTGTCTGGGTTTGTTTTGCGATAAGTTGTGTCCTCATTTCAGTCACTAACACTTCCATGTCATATGGCTTTCCCCATTATGAGCAGGCTCATGAAGAAAACCATAATGAAAAACAGCCACATGAAGAATCGATCCAGAACCTTGGCAACCTTTTTCCACTCCCCCGTTCTTCTCGCCGTAGCTCTCTGATCGCGGTAACAGTTTGCGACATACTCAATATTCCTCATGAGATGCTGCTGCTCACACTTGCACTGCAGTTTGAGCCCACCATCATGTTCTCTGCATCCATCCCCTCTTTCCCCTCCTTCCCCTCCTTCCCCTCCTCTTCCTGGGGCTTTCCCCACCTCTGCCGCCCCATCGCCGCAATCCATGCTCATGAACATTCCCTCCTTCCACATGCCGTAGCGACAGGTGGGCTGTTTTCCCAGTGAGCACGCAGGGCTCATGATCTGAGACATGTCTTCGGTGTCCTCTGTGAGTTTTGGAAATGTGGCATCTTGACCTTGTTCAAATTTGAAAACAAAGTCATCCTTCCCAGCTTGCCCATTCATGTTGCAGTTGGAGTCAGGCGGTTTCTGCAGTTGAGGCTCTGGTTTCTCTGGTTGCGGCGTCATGCAGTTCTCACCGACTTCGTAGACGAAGCAAATCCTAGCCAGATACTGCAGGATGAATTTCTTGGCCCAGTCTGGGACTGGTTTGGCCTCGGGGCCACAGTGATGTATGTTCATAATAAAGATAGTGAGGGCGGTGGATGCAGTGATCATGGTCATCGTGGCTATGTAGTACTTTCCTGTAGAATGTAAGAGAAGGTACAGAAACTTTTAGTGTTCGTTTTTTTTAATCAATACATGATTAAATTAGATTGACAAGTTAAGATTGACATTTTACCAATTCTGTTGAATTATATGTAGGCTCTGTTATATGTAAGAGTTTAATGAGTCTGGTTCCTTAACTGTTCCATTAATGATTGTTTAGGTAATTTTAGGTACGTTGGCAAAAAAATTATAAAGGTTCAAAAAAGTGGGACGCGAGCAGCGGAATAGCCCATCTTCTTCATTTGTGTCTCACGGCTTTAAGCACATTACAGGGAGAAACCATTCTGTACTAGAGTTTATAAGAAGTGGGAAAGCGAGAAGCGATACTGCCCATTTTCCTTATAGACAGTATTTAAAATGAACGTCATACTCCACCAGCGTTGCTGAGTGGAAATTAGACAAATCCCGTCACCTGCAGAGCCTCATGGCCAGACCTGCTACCACACATGCCTTGCCATAAATTGCTAACTTTTAGCAGTTAGGACACCACATACTGTGGTACAGGGTGAGAAGCGAAAAAACATTCGTCTACGCTGCTCTCAGCCGATTGAAACCCTTGGGGGGTTTCAGCCAACGACCCAGAGTCAGTCTGGACAGGCCTGTTGGAGAATCAACAAATGGCTGAGGATCTGAATGTGTTTTAGTGCAGGTTTGAAAAGCCCAGACTCACACCCCACACCCGCTCTGATCTACTTCACATATTCACCAACACCTCCTGCAATCCCCCTCCTGCCATCCAACCTGTGGAGGACATGAGCTAGGTCTTCAAAAAAAACAGAATACTAGGAAAGCTTCAGGCCCAGATCATGTTTCAACTGCTTGTTTAAAAGTCTGCGCTGACCAACTTGCCCAAATCTTCACACAGATCTTCAACAGATCATTGGAGCAATGTGAAGTTCACTGCTGTTTCAAATGCTCCACTATCATTCCGGTCCCCAAAAAACCCAAATCACTGGACTTAATGACTACATACCTGTCGCTCTCACATCTGTGGTCATAAAGTCACTTGAGAGACTGGTGTTGGCCTACCTGAAGAACATCACTAGACCCCTGCTGGATCCTCCTCAGACCCCTCAGTCAAGCTCCTGAAGTTTGCAGATGACACAACAGTCATCGGCCTTATACAAAAAGGTGATGAGTTTGCTTACAGACTGGAGATTGAACAGCTGGCTGTCTGGTACAGTCATAACAACCTTGAGCTGTACACACTCAAAACAGTGGAGATGATAGTGGACTTCAGGAGAAACACCCCAGCACTCCCTCCCTCATCATAAACAGCACTGTGGAAGCAGTGTAGTCATTTATGTTCCTGGGCACCACCATCTCTCAGGACCTGAAGTGGGACACTCATATATACTCCATAGTGAAAAAGGCCCAGCAGAGGTTGTACTTCCTTTGTCAGATGAGGAAGTTCAACCTCCCACAGGAGCTACTGAAACAGTTCAACTCTGCAGTCATTGAGTCTGTCCTCTGCTCATCTATAACTGGCGGTTTTGGTTCAGCTACCAAATATAGACATCAAGAGACTACAATGTACAGTCAGGACGGCTGAGAGGATTATTGGTTCCCCTTGCACACCCTCCAAGATCTTTACACTTCCAGAGTGAGAAAAAGGGCTAAGAAAATCACTTTTGACCCCACACACCCAAACCCACTCTCTCTTTGAACTGTTGCCCTCTCTCCGGCGCTACAGAACACTGAGCATCAGAACAGCCATACTGTTTTACATTGGCTTTGCCTTTTTATTAATTTCGCATTCAAACGTTGTATTTACACAAACTCTAACCATTTCTATAACTTGTCAAGCAGGTGTGATTCACCTATAAGAGGTACATTCTCCGAGGGAGGCATGATCTCAGCCACCAGCAGCTGAAACACGGTGAGCGCCAGCATCACAGTAACCCCCAATGACACTTTCTCCCCAGAGTCTGCAGGCAGATAGAAGCCCAGCGGAGCCAAGAATGAGATCATCACGCAGGGAATGAGCAAGTTGAAGACGTAAAATGAGGCTCTTCTCTTCAGTTCCAGAGTGTATGTCACGTCCGGATAAGGATCTGCACAGCACCCATACAGAATGACGCTTCTCTTGGCCGGCATTCCCAGCACCTCCCATTCCACATTGTCGACCAGGTCGGCGAGATCCGCGCTCTCCATTGCGTTCAAAATGTCAAGCTGGTTGCCATTGTAAGTCCAAGACCCGTAGGTCAGTCGGCACTGCTGGGCGTCAAAGGGGAAGAACGAGACATCCACTTTACAGGAGCTTTTGGTAATGGCTGGAGCATCCCACATGATCTGGCCGTCATGGCGTATCACCACATTGGTGTCCATAGTGCTGGTGAAGTGATCATCAGCGCTACAAGAAACAGAATATGCTATTAGTGTAAACCAGAGGTCTTCAATCCTGCTCCTGGAGGGCCACTGTCCTGCAAAGTTTAGTTCCAACCCTAATC
This sequence comes from Leuciscus leuciscus, assembly GCF_965113295.1. Taxonomy (NCBI): domain Eukaryota; kingdom Metazoa; phylum Chordata; class Actinopteri; order Cypriniformes; family Leuciscidae; genus Leuciscus; species Leuciscus leuciscus. The sequence continues at coordinate 30,041,959 of NC_138733.1, forward strand.
AAACACACCTGAATCAGCTCATCAAGCTCTTCAGAATCATAGACATGTATAGAAAGGCTAGATGGCTCAAGACGGAGTCAGCTGTGTCGTCACTTGGCGGCCATCTTAGGTCAGGAGACTGCGCTGCTGCTCCCTGCTGCTGTGGACGGAAGGTGAGTGACATACGCCAACTAAAATGCTCGTAACTTGCTGAATTCTTGACGGATTTACAAACGGTTTGGTTTATTACAAACCTTATTAACGTGGCTATGATTTGTGCTGATGCCGTTTGTGGCTATAATTTTTCACAAGTATGCAGTTAAATAGCCGCATCCCTGACGTTTATGACACACCAAGCCGTTTGAAAATCGGTTGAAAATTGAGCAAAATATAGTTATTTCAGCACTACATGCACAATAGACTTTAATGTTATAACTGGACGAGCGGTCCTGTCCTAAGATGGCCGCCGTGTGACGTCGTCGGGTCCCATTGGCTCTCAGCGCCGGTAAGCTATCTAGCCTTTCTATACATGTCTATGTTCAGAATCGCTTGAATATTCAAAGGCAGGTGTGCTGAAGCAGGTTGGAACTAAACTCTGCAGGACAGTGGCCCTCCAGGAGCAGGATTGAAGACCTCTGGTGTAAACAGTCAAGTAATTGGGGTCATTATAAAAAAGGGCTTTTCACACTTGAAATAGTTAACCCTGCCTGGGTCATACTAAACTCTGAGTAATCCTGGGTTATCTTGCTAATTTAGCCAGGGTTAACAATTAATCCTGGGTATTTATAAACTGACGTTTCACACTGCACTTTCCTAAACCCTGGGTTAACGTTCTTATTTGCATATGTGCAGAGTCAGTGTCCCTGGATGAATGCAGCACGTGACCTGTTTACATCTAACATTTCCATCCTCATATTCTACATCTCCGACTATTATCAAGTTTATCCTGAATGAAGGTAAGAATGAAACGGTTTCTTCACACCGGTTATAGCGCTTTCTGTCACCATTTAACATTTTCCCACTCAACCGCTGAAACAACTGTTTAGCCTAAACAACGCGCTGTGTTTGCGTGACGGTCCAATGCACATAAATATGAGGAACAGGATTGGCTGTCTGGCCGTAACATTCTAACAATGTTGTTTTTACGCTAGACATGTTTGGCATTCGCAATGCGGGATTAACACACTGCAAAAGCGAAACATTCAGGGTTAAAAGCGGTGCTGGAATGAGGATAACCCGGGTTTAAGCGCAGTTTGAAAAGCCCTAATGTCCACACACCCCTGTAAAAAATGTCTGATCTTTTTCCACTTTTAATGCAATATTAAAACCAATAAAATTCTAATAACAATCTATAAAACAATAACAAAAACTAATATACATATATATATATATATATATATATATATATATATATATATATGTATGTATATGTATAGCCTGGTTGCACAAGTGCACGAGTACTTGGTTGAAACATATTTTGCTTTTAATACATTCTTTTTTAATAGTATATCAACAACTTCCAATCTTAATTTGTCCATTTTTCCAAGTCCTTTTTTATTATTTGTTTTTGGATTGGATTTAAGACTGGGCCATTTTAAAACCTTCTCCTTTGTTGATTTAGATTTGTGTTTGAGGTTCTTATCATGAAGAAATATTTTTATTAATAATACACTGTAAAAAAAAATTACATCCCCAAGTGAAAAATTTCAAGTGACCGATAACATCTACATTTTTCAATTAGTCTGACGTATTATTTCTCATTGAGCCAATGTTAACAGACTATTGTAACAAGAATTTCACTTGGGCCAATTGAAAAATTTAGATGTTATCGGTCACTTGAAATTTTTCACTTGGGAGGGTTAGAAATTTTTTACAGTGTAATAATAATAAACATCCTACTCATCTTCAGATTTTAATGGTTATTTCCAAAGAACATCTATGAATATACTTTACATCAAAAAAGCTGCCGTCTTAACAGGGGTGTGTGGAGTTTTTATAGCCACTGTAGAGTCGTTAGGTTTCCCTAAAATGGCAAATAAAAGTGGTCAAGAAAGAATCTGAAGGCACAAGAATTGTTTCTGTGTTTTATGTTTTTTTTTTGTGTGTTTTTTTTATATAACACATTAACCTTAAAGAAACTTTCTGTCAATATGTATTCATCCTCATGTTGTTCCAGACCGGTTTGACTTTCTCTCTTCCATGAAAAACAAAATAAACTATTTCATACAATTACTATGAATATAGTTAAGATTTAAAGCTTTACAAAGAATGCAAAAGCATCATAATAGCAGTTCATACAACTCATGCACTACAGGCTAAGTCATCTGGAGCCATGCGTTAGCTTTGTGTGAAGAATTTCCTGAAAATTCATGTGGAAATAAAAAAAGTTGCAGTGTTTATGAACAAATCCGTCTTTCGAGTTAGATATTTTCAATGAATCAGTTGATTTTGTTCACCAAACTGATTTGATTAAAGAATGAATCATTCAGACCAGTTTGGTGACCAGAATTAATTGATTCATCGAAAATGGTCAACTGGTCAATGGTCAAATGGTCAACAATGGTTAAATGTAAGCCTGTTTGTGGGTTAATTCATTTTTGGGTGAACTGTTCTTTTGATGGGTTTCTTTCGGTTTGTTCATGGGTGAGTATCTTTGAAATAGATGCCACAGAAAAGAACAACCATTGGGAAAAAAATGGTGCGGTAGTCTATAGGCTAAGACTATACTGCAATATTGAGAGGTGCTCCAAATTCACAAATTCACTAAATTCACAAATACACTATTTTTTTTAATTGGGAATAAATTGTTTGCCTATCAATATACCATAGAGCCATAAAAAACAGAAACAGACGATTTCCTAAACACTTAACCATAAATGCATTTATTAAGTGTTCAGCTTGTGCCTCCATGTGGAGAAAGAAGAAAGAGTAAATTAAAAAAACTCAAACCCGATACCAATCCGACCTACTTGTTATATAGGACTATATCAGGTCTCCATACATAACTACTAGGTATACGGATGGTATCAAGTCCGTCATAGTTATCTTTATTCCAGGTGAGATACTTGTCAACCCACACCTGCCGTATCCACAAATACGCCGTCAGAATCTGGTTACGCTCGTCCTGGAACAGAAGCGTATCAATCATGTAGTGATTTTAGTCCAGTGAAACATTAAAAATCATTCAAAACGCTATTTATTGCCTTAGAGAAAAATAAAACATCATAATTGAATAATGTGTTTCAAAGTCAATTTATGGGCAAATAAAATTCCCTAAAGCTTTTGTTTGGCCAGTTTACAATCTAAATTCAATGGCATGCATCCTATACAGCATAGATTTTATTTAAAATCTTCACTTCACCAGTTGATTTAATAAACTTGGCATCCCTAACTCAACAAATGAGTTACTAAACTACTAAACTTAAAAAAATTAAATTAAATAAAAAAAAGATTGGAATATATTCATAATTCCAAATATCATATCAAATATACAGTATTTTGGCATTATTTTGGAAATTATAATTCCTTTATTTCCTCGCTGAATAACTTATTGCTCAGCATTCATGATGCTTATTTGTGTTTGGCAACATGTTCTCTACAGTGTCCTCATGTTCTGTCAGGCTGTGGATTTATGGGGCAGATTACCATGTCAATGATTTGAGAGAGGGTGATCTGAAGCGTGACATTAAGGATGTTTTCTGTGTCCTCCACTGGCCTCAGCGCACTTGTGTAGTTGCTGAATAAATCACTGAGCAGTTTCTGGGCGTATATCCCACTGGCACTCCAGCAAACTGGAATGAAAGAAAGACATTCGTTTTACAGATTCAGTGATGACATACAACCAGTCAAAAGTTAGGAATCATTACGATTTTTTTAATGTTTTTTGAAAGAAATCTCTTATGATCGGTAAGGCTGCATTTATTTGACCAAAAATACAGTAAAAGCAGTAATATTGTGAAATATTTTTACAATTTGAAAAACTATTCAAATATATTTTTAAAATGTAATTTATGTGATAGCAAAGCTGAATACATTTGTTCAACAAGGATGCATTAAATTGATCAAACATAACATTTATAATGTGTTACTAAAGATATATATTTTTCAAATAAATGCTGTTCTTTTGAACTCTTTTGATTAATCAAAAAATCATGAATATTAAGCAGTACAACTGTTTTCAACAATGATGATAATAAATGTTTCTTGAGCATCAAATCATCATATTAGAATGATTTCTGAAGGATCATGTGACACTGAAAAAATATATAAAATATATAAAAATAGAAAGCAGTTATTTTAAATTGCAAAAAAAAATATTTTACAATATTACTTATTTTTATAATTTATTTTTACTGTATTTTATGGTAAAATAAATGCAGCCTTAGCAGTGTTGGGAAAAGTTATTTTTAAAAGTAATGCATTACAATATTGCGTTATTCCCTAAAAAAGTATAACTTTTGCATTACTTTTTTCTCATCTGGGCTGGACTTGCTTGTTTTTTTTTTATTAACAAAATATTTATATTTCACGCTTATACAGTAGAGATCGCAGCTCAAACAACTTCAACTCTCTTTAGATTATACATAAAGTATATTTGTGTAATTTAACATATTTAATAATTGCAGGTTGGCGTAATATTCTGAGTTTGCATATGACTGTTTTTCATATGACTGTTTTACTAACACTGAATGTGTTTTTGTGCAAGTGATATATATAAAAGTATACGTGATAACACAATGATAAACAAGTAAAAATAACAATCGCAATAACATGTGGTTTTACTGAATAATTAAGTAAATATAATTTAATATAAAATATAATATAATATAGAGAAACCTCATTGCTTGACTTGCTACTCTCTGCTGACTCAGACGACGACATCTTCCGATCCTACGTCGGCCACCGTAGCTTCTCATTCGAGTTTGCAATTTGAAGGAAAGGCCGCGAGTTATTGACCGGTTGCAATTCGCAAATCTCACCACTAGATGCCGCTAAAAATCACACACTGCACCTTTAACTCAGATATTTTGTTGTAAATTTAAAAGTAATTTTTCACTTTACTAGTTACTTGGAAAAAGTAATCTGAATATGTCACTCATGTTACTTGTAATGTAACTGAAAATGTCAAACTTTTGACCGGTAATGCATAATTCTAAATCAAGTCTAAATGTTATATAGCAAGTTTATTTACACTGCATTTATTCATTTATGCGTTGAATACTTACAAAGGAGAAGACAAAACGATTAATTGTAAGGTAAACCAAATCATAATCAGTTTTATCACATATTTGACATGGTTTTGTTGGACATGAATAAATCAGAGCCACATGACAGCAGTTGTGTGACGGATAACACACGTCCACATGACAGATGGCTTAATCAGAGGAGTGAAGCGAAGAGATCTCCCGCTAGATTACCCATCTGAAACTATACAACATCAGAAGAGATTGAGTAAATCTGCCATTAAGCAGTTGGTCTATATACTATTGAATATTTACGCCGTTATTTGCCAGAAAGAAATAAGTATATAGTTCATGAAACAGACTTTAACCCTCTGTGACAACATGCCCCAGAAGCATATAACATGGTCTCTCACTATATGGATGGGGTAAAGTGCACATAATGCAGTGTTAAATTCCTTAAAGAGTTAGTGAAATCATGAGAACATTAGACACACACAGATATGGACTTTGCCAGATGTTTGCAACTGCTTTGTCATTTCAATAAAGCTCTAAAAGAGATTTACAGAAAGGATTATCATGTTGGACTGACAATGAGTTGACAACACACAGAAATAGATATATAAAAATCATTAGGTGTTGGGAAGCAATACATACAGTAAATGGAAAATGATGCATTTTACTTTTGACCAAACATCAGACACATAGGCCTATTTGATATAAAAAATTAATTTGCTTATAATTTTAAGAAGATTTAAGTCCTAATGGCTAAAAATGCCACAACAGATGTGAACAGAATTCGACAACAGGAAAAAGGACAGATCAATATGTAAGAATGTATTACCTGGTGTGAGCATCAAGCAGAAGACAAACAAGGCAAAACATTGAACATTCTTGACAGTCATCTTCATTGGCTATCGGCCATAAAATGAGAGGTGAAGAGATATCTGATTCATTGAAGATCTAGTCCTGTCAACTTCAGAGGACAGCTGTTGTATGAAAGTCTAAAACACGGACACTAAACCGTTTAATCCTCCAAACAGAGCACATGTGTAATCCAGGCTCTATGCATCTCTGTATTTGATACCGTATTATATACAGTATAGAGTAAATGCCCACTTTTTGCTTAAATTGTTATATATAAATACATACATACTGTATACTGAATATATATATATATATATATATATATATATATATATATATATATATATATATATATATATATATATATATATATATATGCAGAAGACAATAGTGTATAATATAATATATTCAGCTAAAATAACCACATATATTATTCAGCTAAAATAACCATAGCTTCACAACCCTAACTATAGATAAATAAAATATTTCTAACTTTTTTAATGCACAAAATGATGGCCGTCAGATGGTCTCACAACAGCTCACTAATTTCACGGTTTATTTTGATTGTAGATTTGTGAGGGCCAGACTTGAATAAAACCAGCTGTTATATATCAAGCAGTTTAAGCAGATTTAGGCTGCATGAGGTGTTTTTCCAAATATATCCACGGGATGGCAGTATTTGCTCATATTTAAACTGGATCAACCTTGTAACAAACTGAAGCTTTTTAATCATCGTGTCGTGTTTATGTTCGAAGAAAGAAAGCATATTTTACCTGATCACATATATTTGAACAAACGTATTTGTAAATGGTCGAATTGGAAATTGTATCTGTATTACTAAAAAAAAATAAAAATAAAAAAAAAGTCACAGCACAATGTCCAAACAAAGACAGGCGTGTTTTTTGTGTTTGCCGGAGGCAATAACACTGCTTTCACTTTCAAATTCACTGGCTTGTGGTCAGGATTTGAGTGAATGAAGAGCAGTGTTTGCTTGAGAGTAAAACTGTAGCAGTCTCGTACGAGTCTGGTTCATTTTACTTTCAAATCACACTGAGGCAAATGCAATACCATGTAGCTCTGGGAGATGGAGGATCAGAGCTGCTCCTCTCTCTCTCTCATATATATATACAGTACATAATACATATGAAGAGTTCAGATGCAAAAGCTTCTAAGTGCCATCTGAAATTTTTTTCTAGAATGATCATTTTTATAAAGCTTGTATATTTAAGTTAAGTTATTTCACTTAAATGACAATTAATAGGTCATTTGCATTGCCATTTAAGTGAAATGAGCTTGATAAAAATGATCATTCTAGAAGAAAATTTCAGATGGCACTTGGAGGCTTTTGCATCTGAACTCTTCATATAGCCTATAAATATAAATATAAATATATATATATTTATATGTATATATATATATATATACATATATATATATATATATATATATATATATATATAGGCCTATATATATATATATATATATACACACACACACACACACACACACATATATATATATATATATATATATATATATATATATATATAAGTTTTTGTTGTTGTTTCTGATCTGCAAACCTTAGATTTTATTTTATTTTATTTATTGTTTTATTTATTTTACTTTATTTTATTCATTTTTATTCTTTCTTTTTTCTTTAGTTTTCTTTTATTATTGTTTTTTTCAGCTAGAAAGTTTCTGATCTGACCTAAGATTTAATTGTATTTCTTTCATTTTCTTTCATTTCATTTTCTTTATGTTCTTTTATTTTATTATTTTATTTTGCTTTGCTTTATTTTTTAAATGTATTTATTTTATTTTTTTTTTATTTTTTTATTTTTTATTTTTTTTTTTATTTTTTTTTTACAGCTAGAAAGTTTCTGGTCTGCAACCCTGAGATTTCATTTAATTCTATTTTCATTATTTTCGCCGTTTCGTTCTCCTGTTAAGATGTCTCTCCAGTCCAGACATTTAGCCTAACAACATCGAAACTGCTGCAAACTGTGCCTGAAATAGCTGAGGATTTACAGGAGGGAAGTGAACATTTCTCGTTTCTTCTGCTCTCACTAACAAAAGAATCAAAAATCAGCACAAAAGAAAGTATATGGAAAGAATGAAAATCGCTTCATAAGCAGCCACAAACTCATCTCCCAAACGTGCAAAAAGACAAGAAAAGAAAAAAAAGAACCTGAAACTAATGAGTTTCATGTTTTGTAATCGTGAGGTAAGTGTATAAAGCACAGGTTTGCATAAACGGTTCCTCATTTTATTAATGTGTGCCGAAAAGTACCACAGTCAGCATTTTATGGAAAACCTTTAATATTGTGGCAGTGTAGGCCTATGTGAAATTGATCTGAAGTGGCACAGACTGTCTTTCTTGTGTTTAACTTCAACAGTAGGCCTATATGATTTAAACACTAAATTCTGCAGTGCGGTTGCGACTGCAGGCAAGTTAAATATGCAAATTAACATCAAAATAAAAAGCAGGCTTTGTTGGACTGAACAGTCTAAGATATTTATATGTGTCATGCTGTGCTTTCTTGATCCAGAATATTTGGATTGTTTATCATGAATTGACTGATTCACAAACTGATTAATCAATATTGTTTGAATCTTAAATTTGTTTGAATCTTAAATTTGTTGGTTATTTTTACCTTTGAGTAACAAAGAAAAAACAATTAAAGTCCCCTTGTATCAGTCATTTTAACACTTAAAACTCATCTTTGATCACCAACATTACACATTTAAACGTATTCTATGAATATGCAAATTAGCCCCGCCTCCACTCACTCACACAAGCTCAGAGATCCACTCATTGACGATCACGCATTGACGTGATTGGTTATAAGGTAGCTTGTGACGTCAGAAACACCAGCGATTTCAAACCGTGTTTTTGAGACTGTCTTTGGTTCACTGCAGTTTTAAGGAGAAAATACTCAGCAATGGTGTTGGCTTATGAATTTGCACATGGTTAGTCTTAAGCATATTAAAAACACCATATAGACATATAAACAACATTAAAAGCTTGATTTTCACCACAGGGGGACTTTAAATAAGTAAGAACAATTAAAGATAGAGACACAGAAAGCGATTTGAAACTGAAAGCATGTCAACATGACCCATTTTACATTGAACACTGAATCAAATATTTACATTTATTGTAACAAATTTATTTTAAAAAAGGTAATTATGTAGTTATGTAGGCCTAACAAAATATAAAACTAACATGAAAATGAAAAATGAAAATAAAAACAATAATTAAGAAAAAATGCTTGCACTTGTTCCAGTAGGTTTTACACTCAGAATGTGTCCAAATACTGTACTTATTAATCTCATTATTTTTGCATAGTAGTTTTTATTGTTTTATTATTTGAAACCTAACTTTGTTTTCATATGAATATTTTTCAATATTCATTTTGAAAGTGTGAATTTCATTTACAGTACATGTTATAAAGCAAGTACCCCATGAAACAATATATGTTTAGGTCCCATCAGATTTATAGCAGCACGCATGATTTCTTGGAGCCCTGTGGCTTGGGGTGGAGGAAGGCGCGAACCGCTTCTGTAAAAACCTCCTTCACCCCGTCCTGGTTGAGCGCTGAGCACTCCATGTATTTACTGGCCTGGATTTGTTTGGCCAGCGCCGCCCCCTGCTGCTGGGACACCGCGGACAGGTTCTTCTCTTTCAGCTTCATCAGCACCTCTGCATCATCTCTCAGATCTTTCTTAGTCCCCACCAGCAGGATGGGCACATGAGGACAGTGTTCTGACACCTCGGGGTACCACTTTAGCTTGACGTTCTCGTAGGACGAGGGGCTGGTGACGCAAAAGCAGATGACGAAGACGTTGGTCTGTGGGTAAGAGAGGGTCCGGAGACGGTCGTACTCCTCCTGTCCCGCGGTGTCCCACAGGTTCAGACTGATGACTTTAGAGTCTACCGCCAGCTGTGCGCTGTAGTTGTCAAATACAGTGGGAATGTATTCTTTGGGAAAGGCGTTGGTGGTGAAGGATATCAGGAGGCAGGTTTTCCCAACGGCACCGTCTCCCACCACGACACACTTGACGTTCTGCATTGTTGTTCTGCCTTCAGCTTCCAATAACTGAAATGTACACAAGGACTAGTTTTACCATTTGCCACATTGTTCCAAACATTCTCTGATTTGGAAGCTCCCACATAAATCATGCTTTGGTAAATCTTAATTATGACATAAAAAGGAAAAATTATTACATATAAAGTCAAAATCTTACTTAAAAAGTTGTAATTACAACATTAAAAAGTCAAAATTATGACACTCAAAATCATAACATAAAACGAGAAAATTTTGAAGGAAAAGTCAAAATGATGACATACTAAGTGGATATTATTACTTAAAAAGTAAAAAGATTTACATAAACAGTAATAATTATGAGATAAAAAGTCAAAATTAGGAGATAAAGGTGAAATTATGACAAAGTCAAAGTTTAAATAATTACTTCTAAAAGTCATAATTACGACATTTAAAAGTAAAAGGTATGACATAAAAAGTCCTTCTCATGAGATTAAAAGTCTAAATAATGACATATTGGGCCCTATCTTACACCAATCAGCAACAGGGGGCGTGTCCACTCATTATGCGGGAGTAGAGAGAGTGAGCAAGAGGGAGATTTGAAGAAAGACTGTAGAAAGAGAGATGTTTAGGAGATATTACAAAAGAAAAGATGTCAGAGGAATATAATTGGAAAAAGAAGGGTTATGATCAGAAGCTTTAGGACCCGTGTTATAAAAGCTTCCCAGAGCTGGAGAGACCCAAACGGGAAGGCCTGAAAATGGACGCCGGGGTTTCGTTGTTTCTGCTCCATACATGAGTATCATTGGCGACTTACAATGAATTATTGCTAACTATTGGCCTACTCATGTGTACTGTATGTTAATTTTGTATACTTCCTTGTTGTTTGTTCATCATCTTTGCTTTTTTCATGAATATTTTTTCTTACTTCTGCTATGATAAAAGAGACACTCTTGCATTGCGTGTTCATGCATTTTGGGGGTGGAGCAATGAAGGGAGGGGTGTGTGACTTTTATGTCATAATAATGATATTTTAAGTCAGAATGTCTATTTTTAAGTCATAATTTTTATTCCGTTTTTCATAATTTCATCTTTTCATGTCATAACTATGACTTTTTCAGTCTTACTATTGACTTTTCATCTCATAATAATGACTTAGGATGTAAAAATTTCGACTTTTATGTCATAGATATTTAGCAACTCAAGTTGTGATCCATGCGAGATTTGAAACAACATACAAAACTGTGAATATATCAAACTTGAGTTGTCAGTATTAGAAAAAAAGTCACACCCATGCTAGAAGACCATCATGGTTGTGTAAATTATGCTTGAGTCAGATTATCACATGTATTTGAGGTCAAAATGACCTCCCTTAATACCCAGTATACCCACAAAACATTACATTGTTGTCAATGACCTTTATTTATATCTTTCTGAGAAGAACAGTTGCGCAGAGCTGATGGGGAAGTAGTTAATCTCACAAGGGTGTCTGTTAGCCTCTTCAGAAACAGTACAGTAAGGTAATAATCATGCAATATTCATCATAACATAGATGTGCATTCTCATTAGCCCGAAAAAATCTACACTTTATAAAAAATAAAGGTTCCAAAAGGGTGGGTTTGTATAATACCACAGAAGAACCATTTTTGTTTCCCCAAAAGTGGAGTGACGGAGTACTGAGTTTGATGTGTGATTAAACTCGAGGTTCTATGGGGTTCGGACTGGATTGATCCCATTCCTAGAGCTTCCGAACAAGTGGGTTTTTGGGGTGCGGACTGATGAGGCAGTGAACCCGAGGTTACCCCGTGAGTCAGTCCTAGAGCTCCTCCTGTCCGATTTTAGGGGAAAATCGGGTCCAATAGATTTCTTAGGCGCGCCAAAATAACACCACAGACACAGCATGGGAAAATCTCAGAGTAAAACTGGGAGTTGTGAAAAATATGATACACTGATGTTTTGCCAGATAAGAAGTTTATCTATGTATCATCTTTTTACTCTTTTAATTAATTTTATGACTGTTTTAATTGTCCTTGCTTTTATTTTTTGATTATTTTAATTCATTTCTGTAAAGCACTTTGAATTGCCATAGTGTATGAAATGTGCGATATAAATAAACGTACCTTTCCTTGCCAAATAACTTTTCATTGAATAGTTCTTAAAATAATTTGAAGAACATTTTAATGTAATGTTTTATGGGTATCAAGGGAGGTCTTGGAATGTCAGTTTATGGCTTTTTACTGTAAATTATAAGATGATTCTGTAATTTTTTTGTAAGGTTACAGTTTTTATCTGGATATAGTACAGAAACAGGTTTTTACTGTCGCATTGTTACAGTAAAAATTACAGTAATTTTTTAGAGTAGGCCTATATATCATATAGGCTAACAGGTTTAGGGGTCTAAAATAACTTTGCTGCCAAGAAGACAGTTCCTTTTTTTAAAGAAACTAGACGAACTTAAAACTGTACTGCTCACTGTTGTAGGGGTTACGGACCGCCCACAGTCCATTCACCTATCGTTTGATTCAGACTGTACAACTTGAAAGTGTTAGTGTGAAAATCTTAGCTCAAATCAAATCGACTGCAATGCAAATTCCGGGAGTCGGAGTGCATCTGTTTTATAATTAGTCAAATTGGAAGTTTTCCAGATGCATGTTCAATTTTTTGAGATAGTCACTCCATATACTGCTATAGGCCTGAATTCTTTGGGTCAGTGTATGAGGCACTTTATAGCAATCATAATAGCTATTCACAAAGATATTCGCTGAATGCACATAGAAAGAAACTGTGGTCATCGCTTTACAGTCTCTGTCTAAGAATAAACTGCAAAGTGTTTCAATGTGCCACAGTCATCAAATCAGTTTATGTGCATCTCGCCATTATTTCAGCTGATGCTTTTCACCCTCAAGCTGCCTGATCTTATATTGTAATTTATTATCTAAAATTTATACAAATGCTACTACACTGTAGGCTTCACATAATGTAGCTTGCACTACAATTTTACGTAGCACAAGTAAGGTGTGTGATTTCATTAAAGTTTTCTGTTATTATTAATTGCATTTAAGACATTTAAAATGTAAAATACCATTACATAAATATTAATCGGTCAGAAAGCTCTATTTTAAAACCACATTGAGCTCCATTTGAATATAGCAGAACAAAAAAGAGGTAACTGTTTCCAAATGACATCATTGCATTCTTATCACTTATCAAATGTTCAAACCAGAGATTAAATCTGGTCCCTTAAGAATGAAGGTTGACAGTAAGTTTGGGACAGATCATCAAGGGCAAATACGAAATAAAACTCACCGTGCATCATCCAAAAGAGCGTCCAGTAAACTTGTCTATAGTAGTCTGAATGAAACTGTCCCTAAAAACAGTGGCACGGGGACTATAGGAGGAAGTGAGCACAGCCTAGTGCACTGAGAGGAAGTCAGTGACACAAAAAGGCAAAGAGCCAGTGGAGAAGTTCAAAGATGATGTAGGCCATAAATTAATGGGGTGTGTTTAAAAAAAGACACTTGTACACTGTAAAAAAGAAAAAGAAATTACAACTTAAAATGTAGTGTTTTTTTGTTGAGATAACTCAAATATCCAATTTTAAGGCAGCACAAATATTTTAAGTTGAAACAACACATTATTAGTTATTCTAACGTTGAATTTGAAATGTTACAACTAACTGCAATTGCAGCAGTATTTTGTCACAAAAATAAATGTTTTACATATTTACGGTAGGAAATTTACAAAATATCTTCATGGAACATGATCTTTACTTAATATCCTAATGATTTTCGGCATAAAAGAAAAATCGATAATTTTGACCCATACAATGTATTGTTGGCTATTGCCACAAATATACCCGTGCAACATGTGACTGGTTTTGTGGTCCAGGGTCACATATATATACAGATTATATATATATATATATATATATATATATATATAGAGAGAGAGAGAGAGAGAGAGAGAGAGAGAGAGAGAGAGCGCGAGAGAGAGAGAGAGAGAGAGAGCGAGAGAGAGAGAGAGAGAGAGAGAGAGAGAGAGAGAGAGACATGTCAAACTGAAACTGTAAAATGTGAACACCCATTAGAATAACATTTTGCAGTGTCATTAAAAGGCCACTAGGGGACAGTGTAATCTTTTTTACAGACACAAACACACTGCAGTCCCTTTACGCAAAGAGGTGAGTAGAAAAAAGAAAAGTGTCAGGAAAGCACAATCACAGCAGATGTCGATGTTCAACCAAACAGTCAGTGCACTTATTTCTTTGGCAGCAGTCAAAGCACCACTTCCATATGTCCTTCTGTGCACTACTGAAAAATGTATTCAAGCTGTGTAATTATTGACTATTTTGTTGATGATTAGGCAGAGTGATAGTGACTAGGCAGATTGTTATATGGTGATAATTAAAGGCCCACTGAAGTGCCTTGAAAAGCGAATCACCTATATAGTGCACCATGTGCCATTCACCATGTAGTTAATAGTAAATGTGTGAATAAGAGACTAATTTCAGCCGCAGCTTCAGCGTATAATGTAGGGGGCGTGACGCTTCATTTTCTAGAGAGCATTTGATTGGACAGAAAATCTTTTTTATTTATTTTATTTTATTTTATTTTATTGCATAACAGAACAATAACAACATACACATACAGAGGATCACAATGTATTCAACTATTATCTATTACATTCATAATAGCGATTGCACAGAAAATCTAATCAGAAGCTGAAGTGCAGAGTGATGTCATCAATTGCTTATATCATCGAAATGCAAATTTTGTCATTGTCTTGGGGCACACTAGCTAATTTATAAGGCTAACATATTCATACTAAAAGCCACAAAAAAACAAAACAAAAAACTTCCATTTTGATTTCATGTGTACTTTAACGTTAATCAAAGAAGAAAGGACAAAGAGAAAATCACTCATTGCTCTTTAGTAGATTTATTATTAATCTAGGCCTATATTTAATTTATACAGTGAAGGATTTTTGAGGCCGGAATATTCCATTCCCTCTCTTAGAGGTGATTATACAACTTTGAGCTCATAATAAAAAAATATAGTCTTCACTGTATAGAATAAATATAGATTAATTATATTAAATCTACTAAAGAGCAATTAGTGAATTTCTCTTTTTTTTCTTTTCTTGTTTGATTAACAAGAAATCAAAATGGAAGTTTTTTTGGCTTCTAGTTTCTGTGGACTTTTTCTGTACTGAGTTTGTGGAAATCTGCAGATTACAGTTATTGAAACAAACTGAATCAACTCTAAACTGACTTCAGCTGAATGTTGACACTATTGTCTTTTTAGAGCTGCTTTGCATCACTGAATCATTACATCCCTGTTTAACCCTGTAAAGCTACTTTGCAACAATCCGTATTGTATAAAGCGCTAAATAAATAAAGGCGACTTGACTTGACTTTATGCAGAAATCGGTGTAAAAAATGCTCTACAAGCCCCCATAAAAGAAGAAGGTTAGATAATGAGGTTAGTAAATGAGAGGTTAGCAGAGCATGGCACTAAACACCAACACCAAGGTCCTGGTTTGAATCCCAGGGAACGCAGCAACTGATAAAATGCATAATTTGTAAGTTGCTTTGGATGAAATTGTCTCTTAATGCATTAACGATAATTCTTGGAAGAACAATAAATAAAAAGTTAGCACATGCAGTTTTTAAAGAAAAATAATTGATATTAATAAAACAAATATGCCTAATATTAATAAATGTAGCCTATTTTTTTATTTATATATTTTTTTGTTATATAGTCTCATATTAAAACTAAATAAGACCATCAACATGCACCAATGCTATATTTTCTAAATGTCATTATCATTTGTTTACAAACAAGTATTCATTACTTCAATGAGCTCATTATATCTGCATTCAATTATTACATTGTTTAAATTAATACTTTTTTAAATAACTGTGACTTTGTTTATTTACATTTCTGAAATACTTAACTAAGAGAGTTACCTCTGATAACAGATCACTCTAAATTGTAATGTGGACTCACGCACTTTCTGTAAAGCTGCTTTGAAAGTAGCGCTATACAAATAAACGTGAATTGAATATCATAATACTAAAAAATGTATAATGCATGTGCAAATATTTGATAACTTTATACAGACTAGTCTCATATTAAAATGATTAAAATATTATAACTAAATTAGACCATTATATAATTAAAATTATAAAAAAAATTTATATAACAAATATATGTAACAACCTCCACAGTAGATTGTGGTAAATGGCTAAATAAACATACTAAATAATGAAAAATATCTACTTAATGAAAAACTGCAATAAACTTTAATAAACAACAAAGTTTACATTTATGGCCAGGAGATACAAAATATAATGAACTACATTATAATATAACTAGCTACATATAATATAATACATAATATAAAAACAATAGAAGTCAATGTGAAGTCGACACCATTAAATAAGCGTGTGTGTGTGTGTGTGTGTGTGTGTGTGTGATTATGAGAGTGTGGCAGAGTGTGATTAGCAGGGAGTGAGTGAGTGACTGCGCATGCGCCGCGCCGCAGATCGTGAGCCCGGCTTGAAACGAAGAGGAAGCGCAGCTCTTTCGGCCTCTCTCTGCTTCTGTCACTGACAGAGGACGAGCAAACCTCCGTCCACCTGCCGTATTCTCTCACCGGCGGGACAGGGAACCGTGCAGAACCGTGTGGCCGTGTGTTTTTGGAGTGTTTCAATACAAAGCCTCCATGGAGTCTGATGGGAGGAGAGAGCAACTGAAGACGAACCTCAAACACTAGGACGGTCTAGCACGAGGACCCGAGGTAACACAGCTCATTTTAAACGCTTTAACATATGGATTTGCTGTGTTTTACATTACAATTTTTTTTTCAGCAATTGATTTGGGTGTTTATAAAGGGGGAAATGTGGGTGTCAGTGGCCTCGTGCCGCTACGAAGCCAGCTGCGCAATTCCGCCGCATGAAAATAAAGATAATAAATACAGTGCCGTTGGTTATGAATCAGCTATTTATGACTGATTTTGTTAAGCAAATGTGGGTAATGCAACTCATACTAGTTCAGATCTGCTCTTGAGCTATTTAAACTCATACCTGGATATCTACATAGGTTAATGTGTTAATTATTCAGATTATTATAATGTGTTAGGTATGCTAACCTTAATATTGTGCATATGAAGCTATACATTCAGACCTTTTAGATGTACAGTATAGTCAAGGAAGGGTTGGTTTACATAGTTTCAACTTATAAGTGTTAACTAGTTGGCAGGTGAGTTGATGAGTAACTTGATGACATTATTACACGTCATTGTGAAAAAACGTTGCATGCCTTAGCCAATGTCTGGAGTCCCCAGATAAATACATGAATACAATAATCAAAATAAAAAAATAATTGTTTGGTGTTTACACTCTAAAGTTGTCTATTTTGATTTGTGTTTTTGTTTTACTGCAGATCAAATTAACCCCAAAACAAAACAGCAATATATTTTCAGAAACCTTTGAACAGTGCATGTAGCCTTACTTTAAGATCAGTAGGTCAGAAGAACGTGATAATTTGAAGGCAACAAATATCACTTTTCAGGTTACAGAAAGTGATTTATAACAAAGTATCTCAACTAATTGCCTCAAATGACTTGAGTCATTGTTTTAATACTTTGAACACTCTTTCTTACCCGTTTTCACCTTTTATATTGTTCTAATTAGGCCAATGTTACCTGTCAGAAATGTGTTTAAAGCAAAAGTTTAGGTGGGGCCTACATTATTAATATATTACAATATATTAATATACTTTTATTATACATTATAGAGATAAAAGGAATACATTTAAATTTATAGGCACCATAATTTAATACCGAGCAATAAAAAATAGGGACTTTTATCAGTATCTAAAGAACTCTACTGAGCATGTGCAGATGCAGAATAAGTGTCATAACTAGTGATTGAAGAGGAATAAGGTGCATCCCAATTTGCATTCTTATGCACTTTTCTATGCGGCTTTTTAGTATCAATCAAAAGTGCAAGTTCTGTGTTCACACTGAAAAGTCAGAAAAGAAAAAGTGCACTTTAAATGCACTTAATTAAAACTACGTGCGCGCTCAACTGTCACAGCTTTCTTTACATAGCGGAGGAGAAGAGACTTTTAGTCTCTAACTTTGAATGACAAAATAACCTTATAACTAAAAATTCATTCTGTACACTGAGTACACAGTGTACAGGCCTTATTCAGAGCAGCGGTATGACAGGTATGAAAGAGAGGCTGTGAGGGATAGACTTGCTGTGTTTTCAATGGCATCCGCTGTATAAAGCTCTTAGATCACTTATAATTTTCCACTGCTCATGCTCTCTGGGCTTTTTTGTCTACTGAAATTTCTCTGAAAGATATGTTTTGCAGCGTTTCGTCAGCAGAACAATCCAGAAACACGGTAAAAAGCAGTACAACCCACTGAAGAGATGTAGCCTATGTCTGTCCCTCACAGCCTTGATTCCCGTTAAGAATCAAAGGTGGCGCTGCTGTGAATAAGGTCTAAAGTGCGTCATTTGGGACAACACTGTGTAAACCGTGTGTTCCAGTTGCTAGCATTCTCCTCTATATTATCTCAGGGTTAGGTTAATACTTGACTTGACATGCAGGGTTGGATTGTTGATTTGGTGTGTTGTAGTTGACAAGATTTCTCTATCTCGTATATCTAAAACCAGCTCTCCCACTATGGAGCTCAGCAGACTGGTGACGTACTGGACTGTATGTATATGCTTCTTGTTGGAATGTCGAGCGGACAAACCCAGTCAAGTAATCCCAGACCCCTTACCAGCGGACAACGGTGTCTCCGGTGAGTATATCCTGGAATTACGTTCTTATATTGGGGAAAAGTAGCTGTGTCATCATAGATGAGAGCTGACGGCCATTTCTACAAATAATATATACACTTCAAAACGTTCTGTGCTTTTTGCAGCCCCCTTTGCCAATGCCGTATAGACTTATTTAGAAATTGTATGGGGGTCTAAATGTGTCCCGGCTGAGAATAGGATGGGAATGCATTCTCTGTTAAGCGCTGTGCTCACTTGAGCTGTGTCAAATAAAGGTGCCTAGAGCATCATAGCGTGTACAATTTCTTCCGTAATGTGTTTTAGGCCCTAAAAAGGTAGTCCTTACTTATGAGTTCATCTGGGTTTAACTTGAGAGAAGATTGGGATATGTTGCTTCTTGCCCGGATGCCTGATCTATGAAACAAACCTCTGAAGAACTAACAACATTTCTCATAGCTTTCCTGTTATAATTGAACTGTGTTCTGATTTTGGCATGAAGTTTATGTTAAGTCATGGATAACCAGGAAACCAGAGTCTTTTTTTATTTGTGTTTTTTTTTTTTAGGCCTTTACAATCATGAAATAGTGAAAATATTTACACGCAGCCTCTAAAAAGATAGATAGATAGATAGATAGATAGATAGATAGATAGATAGATAGATTATTATACACGTGTGTGTGTGTGTGTGTGTGTGTGTGTATGTATGTATGTATGTATAATATGTATATATGTGTGTGTGTGTGTATGTATGCAGGGCTTGACATTAACGCTTGTCTGGACTAGTGGATTTCTTTTTTAAGGGGCAAGTGAAAGAGAATTTTTCTTGCCCGACCTGACAAGTAGACTGAATAAAAAGTAAAAAACTAGGGAACCACCAAAAATGCGAGAATGATTCTGATTTTATTTCGTTTATTGTAAGTGGCGACTGATAGTAAATAATAATATATAATGTACTGACGGTAACTAAGTTGCGCTGTTGAGGCTTGCACAGCCTCTCAAGGAGAAATCAAACCAAATGAGTACAGCACACAAAGAAACTCAGTTAACATACTGCGGTAAATTAGGTCACTTACGTTTTAGATGCAGTATTGATTGTTTTTGTTCTGTTTCAGCAGTGAAAATAGTTCCAAACAAAGATCACAGCAGAACCATCTCATCTCACAGGATCACTCAACCGTGTTTCATTACTGAATGATTCAACGTTTTGAGCGAATAGGTTGAGTCAAAGATTCAGTGACCCATTCATAAACTACTGCCTCTTGCTTCTTGAATGAATCAGCCGTTTGAACAAATATGACTCGCTCATTTAGACAGTCTAGCAGTTTAGTTTCTTCGTTTAAAAGTATCATTTCCAACATTTCTTATTTTTATATTCAAAAAATATTTCAATCTCATAACCTTATTTAATGCATTTGTATTTTTTCAGTGTAATTGATTTCATTTGATTGATAACAGCCCTATAGTGTCTTATTATTCGAATTGAATTTATTGATCAAATGTAAGAATTTAAAATGAAAGATGAATCGTACATTTAATAAGATTAAGAAAAGAAAAAAATCCATTTATAAAGGTAAAAAAATAAATAAATGCCCATGGGATAAATATCACAAATATGCAGATTTAAATATGTCAACGCTGATAGAACACTGATGAGGATATTGCTTCAGAATAAATGTTCACAACACAAAAATACTATTTTTATTCCAGACAAAAAACAATACATGTATCTCTTATTTGACATATCAATCCACTTATCAAAGAAATGATTTCTGAAGGGTCCCGAAACACCGAAGTTTTTGGGTGTCTTTTTGTGAGGTCCCCTGAGACAGCATGCACATGTTTGGGGCTAACTCAACATTGACAAATATTATTGGTATGCATTAAAAAATGTCAGGGAAGTAGCGAATCACTGGATTGGTTAAAATAATGAGCAGCATAAAATATGATTTGAGTTGAAAGTGGGCTTAATGAGTACACTAACTTACAACAAGTAGCGCTGTCCCACTTTTGGTGCGTTTAAGGTTTCTCATACACAACAGAAATGGCAGCTTATAAGTCATCAAATTATCACACACAGTTTACTGTGCTGTCACCTTGTGTTGACATTGTGAAACTGCATGATTTGTAAAATATTCGTGGCATGACACACATAATATATTTTAATGCCCGCGGGCCCAACTTTGGACACCCCTGTTTCATAGTCACGACTGTTTATAGCAATCTATTTGAGGAGAACAACACAAATGTTAAGTGGACAATTTTCTTAATGCAGTTACTGTTTACATAGCTAGTATTATTACATGTGAACCTGCTGATGTTAGCGTTGGGTTTGTGTATTATCAGTCATGTTCTGGCTGAATTGCTCTTGCGTAATTCAACTTGAAGATGTAAAAGTTGTGCTTTACAATGAATAGCGATGGCCTTCTGGTGGTCTTGCTTTTTCCGTGTTATGTTAACGAATCAAACCATCTGATCTTGATGGCAGCATAATGACATAAGAGCCCTTTTGGAAAACTGCCTAAAGTCCACAGTGTGTTTCAAAGCTTTTGTTGAGCTGGAATAGATCCCAGTCATGAGGTGATACTACACCATTCGGCTACTGGCTGAACGAGTTGTACTGTATGTGCTCACTCTTTTTCACACTAAATTTCGTGCTGAATTGACCTGTAGAGAGTTGCATGCAACTTTGCAAAGTAGTATCTAGGGCTGTCCTTACTAATTATTTTGGTAGTTGAGTAATCGGGCGATTATTTAGGCGATTAATCGAGTAATCAGATTTTTTTTGTGGTAATAAAAACAAACCTAAGCAAACAATAGCCTTTAAAATTACTTAAATACATAAATAAATAATAACAATGAGGCAATAATAAGTGTTTCAAATAAAGTATCAAAATCAAGTAATTATATTATAGTTTTGTAGAAAATGCTGTTAAAATGCATAATATAACATACATAATATAGACAGTCAACTTATGTACATTAGGCTATGTATTATAACAAATGCCTGCAGAAGGGGGCCAACATTCTGGTGTTACACTTTACAGTAGATCAAATCCCGGTTTAATATTGGCCAAACGATATTTAATTCAAATGTTAACTAAAATCTTTAATATTTGGGCAACTTCTTTAAAATAGAAATGCTACAGCCACTGTAATTTTATAAAAAAAAAATTAATAAGAGAATGTGGACATAAAAACATGCAATCTCAGAGCGAGGGTTTAGACTTTTATTTAGAAATCGCAATGAACAGTTTGCATATTTAGTTACATATAATGATGTATTCTCTTGGGTTTTTAAAATGGTTCACCTTACAAATCTGGTGAAATGGCGCACATTGCGTTCCCAGATGAACGTTATAAGCAATCCAAACTCGCAGCATATGCAGAGAGGGAGTTTAAGATGCGTTCCACGCACGTAAATGATGTGAACGGAGCCGGTCTTGAGACGCATGTACATAATTAAACCACTCAATAGCATTATCTATGCTGTAATATGTTTTAAAAATGGTTTTAATACATGTGCAGCAGCCTTAGAAAATGGTCTAATAATGCGGTTCATGGATTCTCGTCAGTGGGATGCGCACCTTCCGGTATTTTGCCGGTTACTCGACACGGGTAAATTGCAATCGAGGATTTTTTAAAAATTGAGTATTCGAATTTAATCGAAGAATCGTGACCTAGTAGTATCACATTAATTCCATGTGGTGTCTTGAGATTGTTATTTTGTATCTTTTAATACATTTTTGTGTTAACATACTTTAGTCATAAAGATATTTAAAATCGCAGTTGGTGTTACTTCCACTTCATTCATCACACTGGGAATGAAAGTTCAAGTTGAGTGCATTGCATTGTGGGATAGAGTTACTTGCACTCACAGTGTGCACTGTTCTATACTGCACAATCTGGTAAAGGTAGTAGATAATCTGGGTATCCCGTGCATTCAGAGAATTTGCATACTTTGCACGCAGCTAGAGTAGCAAGTTTGCATGTTTTTTCAAATTCGAACATAGCCCTGTTCTGTGTCCGATCGGGGTAAATTACTTCACATGAAACTGGTAAATGTAAATATTTCATAAGGGTAAGAAGCTTGCAAAGCAAATTATCATGTACGCAGTGCGTCTCCTTCCTGACGGTTTATAATGTATATTTTGTGGTTATTGCATATTAAAGGTGAACTATGCATAATTTTAGTCACTCTGAGTAAACGTGTGTTGGTTAGATCTGTTCGATTACATTTAAAATAGTTCACAATTCTTAATAGACAACGAAACAAAATAACATGTAACATGTTCTGACTAAATGTTAAAGGAGCCATATGTAAGATTGTGGCCAAAACTGGTACTGCAATCACTTTCAAATTACTGTAGAGCGGTGTATCCCCCCCCCCTGACTCGAGGTTGCCAGATAGGCTGCAGGATCCAGCACGAACGTTTGTAGCTGCAGCTGTGGTAACTAGAGCTGAGATGGCAACCCGGATGCCGAAACACTATTGACTTCGTGATTGGTAGATAGGTGGAGGGTGGCGCTTCAGGCCAAAACACAAGATGACAACGTCAACATCAGTTGAGGGCTGCAACTTCACTTTTTAAATGACAATATCCTGGCCGGACTACTGTTGTCAGTGATATAAGTATTTGAAATGAACATGATTTCTTAATGTCTAGTGACATATCAGGGCCATTTTATGATTAATTGAAATACATTTCTTACATACAGCTCCTTTAATAGCTGCAGTCTATTTAAAAATATTTAAATTGATTTAAAAAAAGAAATTAGTTTGAATGCATGATTCTGTGACTCACTCATAAATAATTACTTCAGTCTGCATTTTTGAATGAATCCTTTGAATGATTGATTCAATGACAAATACATTTAAATCACTTGTCGCCACCTACTGGTGTAACAATGTAATTGACAGTCTTTTGAAGCAAATACAGTTATTTATAGCAAAAGGTGATTTATTCTATTTTGATCTACAGTAGACATCAGTGTTTATATCCGAGCGATAAACTTTTATCCCAGTACTTCTGTGATATTAATTATTGTAAGACAGAATACTGTGGTTTAAAAGACTGTTTGTGAATCTGTTTCATACATATACAGCACACATATACACAGTTAATCAAATGAATGCTGAAATATTATTTGGGGTGATTTTCGACTGACCTCAGAATCATGTATGGGTGTTTTACAATGCTTTAATAGCTGTATTCATTAAGATGTTGTTACTGTTGTTCTTATTCTTTGCATCAGGAACATTTTATTTGTCACTGAGTATTTAAACATTTTCAATCACGCTGAATTTGACAGCATTAAAATACCAGGCCGAGTTGCATGATCATTTTTTTTGAGTGGCTATTATACTAGACAGGATGAAGACACAAGTATTAAGAAGTAACTGAAATTAGCCTTAGATAATAGTGTTGTTCTAGCTTTCTCAGCACTTAATAGGCACATGGGAAATGTGGCAACTTTGCCCTTTTTCAAATTTGTTCACAAGCGATTAAGGAAGTTTGGGGTTGCAAGATTTCCTGTTGTTTTTTTTCCTCTCACCATAATGTGGCTTCAAACTCATGACAAAATTAACATCAATTCATGAACAACCATTTGAAATGTAATCTACTGACACCATCAATTATATCTGGAGGAAGCCATACATTGTGTTTATGAGCAGAATGTTTGGGCAGTAGGTTTTGTTTAAAAATAAATAAATTCTGCAAGTGATCAAAAGTGACAGTAAATACATTTATAATATGCTACACAATATTTCTATTTCAAATAATGTAATGTAAATTGTAAATGTAATTCCATCAAAGAATTCTGAAATGTATCAGTTTGCACAAAAACATTAAGCATTTTCAACATTAATAAGAAATTCTTGAGCATCAGATCAGCATATTAGAATGATTTCTGAAGGATCATGTGACACAGAAGACTGGAGTAATGATGCTGAAAATACAGCTTTGCCATCACAGGAATAAATTGCATTTTAAAATAAATTGAAATAGAAAACAGTTACAATGAATTGTAATAATATTTCACAATATTACTGATTTTACGGTATTTTTGTTCAAATAGATGCAGCCTTGGTGAGCATAAGAGAATTCTTTAAAAAACACATTAGCCTCAACTTTCGTACAGTTGTGTATTTCCTAAAACTGCGGCTCTTATCCAGCCCTTATTAAACATTTCTTGAACACATCATCCTCCCTATGACCAAAAACTCAAGGTTCAGCGGAGAGCACCTGTACCCGCCACGCCTCCACGGGCCTTGATCTTTGGTCTGTGTCAGGTCTGATAGAGCCTCTCCGCTAGAGCTCAGTGTCTCCTGAGGCTGCTGGTCGCGCTCCACAGAGCAAACAACACTGATGCCACTGGCCTGCTTTTGTTTGCAGCCCTGTTGGAGAAGACAATGTACCATGAGCTACATTTGCACTAGTTGTCAGACTCCCCCAAAAGGTCTGTTATATAACAGCAGATTGACAGAAGATAACTTGTGGTTTGCTGTCCTCTCTCTTTCTTTCTTTTAGAGATGCATACGTTTAGGTAATATGTTATATGTAGTTTGTGATGCAGGTTTATAATGACATCTCTTGACTATCCGTTCTGTAATAAAGGGGACTGAAGCATTACATAACACTGTGTTCACTGAACCCTGATTTGATAGAGCGAGCCATGTTTCATACAAAGGCGCTGTCTATGGCTTTGACCAGTGCTTTTGATCTTAACCCTGTTCTGGTGATATGAAACACACTTTATATAGCTAGGACATCAGTGTGTAACTGAAAGCCAGGAATATGCTCTACACAACAGTATGCAAATGCAGTGCAAGTGCTCTATCCCATTGTATGTTCTTGACAAGCATTCTTATGATGCTGTGTGACTTTACTCAGGGAGGCGATAGAGTTTCCTTGCTGTTATTCTGGTAGCTAGCTATAAACATGCTCGCCATGACTGTATTAGACCTAAAATACAGAACTGACAATTTACGCTATTTTCTGTTGTGGCAATTTGGCGAATGCAATGCATACTCCCTATGATTTGCGTTATGTATCATGATGGAATGCAATCAAGCTTTCGATTTCTTTTGCTAGGGCAGAGTATGATTTGGATATTGTGATGATGATAATTTTTATTAGCGGTAAATCTGTCATTTTTTTCAATTTCTGCATCGGCCGATCAGTGTTTCTGTTTGGAAGCGGGGATTTTATTTTGATAGCGCTGAGAACACCAGCACCTGAACACACAGCGCTGTTTAAAAGTTCTGTCGGCCGGTCCCTGCTTATTAACTGCAGAGAGGAGAGTTCTGCTGGCACTGGACAAGCCCTGTTGACAAACTTTAAAGGTGCAGTAAGTGATTTCTGAGAATCATTGTTGAACTAGGGTGACCATATTTTAGTTTTCAGAAAACAGGATGGGGGCGTGGTTTGGGAGGCGTGGTTAAGAGGTGGGGGCGTGGTTGGGGTGAATGCATAAAAAAATACTTGACAAATGCATTCACAACCTTGCAAATATGTTATTGTACTTTATACCATGGGCTGTTTAAATACTCGATTCTGATTGGCTGGAAGGTGTGCAGTAAAACCCTTTAATGCACAGGTAGTTCCAGTCAGTTTGATTACAGTTACAGTTCGAAATGAATCCGCTACTATAAACATTGGTAACCATAGTAACACAGTTACACTTGCAAGCAGAGTGAGAGACTCATATGAAAACGTTTATTTAGGTAGGCTAAATGGATGATTTTTGCATATCGTTTAATTTGTATGGTGAATATGGCAATTTTGAGAAATGGGCCCAGGCACAAGACGAAAAAGAAGACTTGTTGAATGACAAAAAGCGGCACAAAGAATTAACAATAAATAAATGACATTAGTTCAAATAAAGATTGCCTTGTCACTGTCAGTGTTGCCTGTCATTCATAAATAATTTTAATAAATCCATTAAAGAATCATTAAGTTAGCTATATGCTTAAGCAACGAGGGGACTGTAGCTGCTAGACTTTAAAGAGACGCACACAGGTAACGTTAACTCACGCACGCATCTCTCTCTCTCTCTCTCTCTCTCTGTTCCTTCTCTTTCAGTTCTCTGTCTCTCTCTTTTAATAATGAATTTAAATAAATGTGATGATTCATTCAAATAAAAGCAATCCGATGGCTCTACTTTATTTAAAGTGGACGGAGTGCTAGAACTAACGAGCCGTAACTTAAGAAAATAACCGTCATTTTTACACGTCTGTTAAAAAATTACACTGTGAACATCAGTTACAGCTTTAACTTGTTTTTAACTTGGCAAATAACCAAGGTATAAGCGGGATAATCCACAGCTAGCCATGCATTAAAGAATTTTAATGCACTTCGTAGAGGCAACCACCCTCCGCTTCGCGTCGGGCGGTTCTTCGCCTCTACGTCGTGCATTAAAATCCTTTAATGCATGGCTAGCTGTGGATTATCCCTTACTTAATACATTTAATACATCCTTTCCATTCAATGTTTGGCCTGCAAAAATAGAATAGCCTTCTATTAAAAAAAAAGTTTAGCTTTCAACATGACACTATTTCTTTTCATGGCCATAGCAGGTTAAAAATCTTCTACTACTACTACAAAAAAAAAAATCTACTACACTATTTCAGTAAAAAAACAATTTCAATCCTCCTGATGTTCTCTTGTAGCCTATACTTTCTTTATGTGGGCTTCTACTTCGCTAGCACCTTTATTTGACACTGACACGTACGTTCCAGCTTTGCAGTTCATGCATTCTGCTTTACACGGATCCCGACCGAAACGAAAAAGACGGGAATTTTCTCTGTAAATTATCTGTGAATTTACATTTGGGCTTTTTTTTTTTTTTTTTCGCTGTTAGCTACTTACATCTTATCTCGCACTTGACCGTAAACTGAAGCGTCGACCGTCGAGTCCTGGTGTCACTGAAATTCTGTGTCTGTGAACGTAAAGTCCGCCTACTTTGATTTGATTGGTCATTTCAAATATTCTGACATTGACGAGCAGTGTGACAGACCAATGAGGCTGAGATGAACACACACACACCAGAGTTTCCGCTAGAAAAAAATGGTGCCGGTCAAAGTGACCGGCAGAGATTTCGTTTTCCGGACATTTTGATGATATGCCGGTCAAATATTGCCTCTTAATTAGTCAAGTTGAGGAAAACTGGAGGCAGGCTATGTAACTTAAAAAATGACATAATCAGGCCGTATAGAATGCAACATGTTTATTAGCCTAACTTTCAAATAGACGAAAAAAAAACATGAACGTCCGATTGGCGTCAATCAACGCCAATTGTTTTTACTATGGTTTCACATTCATAGTTTAACAAACCAATCCCCCTTCCCCACATAAAATATCTGAATATCTCGCGGTGTAAATAGCCGCATTTCCATTACAGATTTGCGCAAATGTTTTGCGCTATTATCTAAATATCGATAAAAAACTATTGCGAAATGACGGCGTTTCCATTAACCGATGTTATATGCGACTAAACGTCCTTTTTTCTCTCACGATAAGTCACTTCAAAAATCACGGCAACGGACGTTGGTTTATATAATATCACAGCCACCGCATTAGACATTATTATTATTATTAATGGAAGGAGACGTGGCGTGTTATCCAAGCATTAATGGCAGGGAAAGACCCTTGTATACTGCGAACGACACATAAGGAGTTTCTGGGTGTTTCGCCCTCATTTCTGCTCCGAGGTTTTGATTGTGGCATTTATTTGAGATTTAGAATCCAGTATTCCTATATAGGCTAATTATTGTTTCTTTTATAAATTTAATAAAGAACTCTGTCTCGTATTCTGTCCAAACGATCCATGTAGGCTACTTTTGTGTCCATTCGTTTTTCCTTTTTTAACCCGTAATTGAAAAACGAAAAATGAACGGTTGTAAGTTGAACACCAAAATGTTAATTTGAACTGGCTACACCAACTGCTGCGCAAAAAAAGTAAATACCGACGCATTTTCTGATTTTTGTTTATGACTTTTTGCCCCTTTATTAAACATATAAAATATTCACAAATTAATATGGAAAACATGTCGATTTGACTGGTTTTCAAAGGCCAAATTAGAACCTGGAATTGATGTTTTTCCCGCAGTGCTGAATGAGAAGAGCCATTAATATTATGAATAAACTATTGTTTTCTAAGTGTCGGCTAAAATCACATCTCCATCTCCGCTGTTAAGCAGATGCGCTTTTAGAGAGAAATGCACCTTTCATACGGATTAGGTACATAATCAGAAGGTATTAGCTTTCGATTCGAATTTGTTCGTTTTAAAGTGGACATTTCAAGCTTTAGCCTACATAGGCTATATTTTGTTTCAGTTCTCACGCTGCAGTTTATGGAGATTATGAAAGTGCGTCTGATTGTTTTATTTTATTTTATTTTACAAAAGCACAACGTTTTCTTGTTATTGTGAGTTTACACAAATAAAAGTAGTTGAGAATAATGTATTATTATTTTCTGTATGACCAGAAATGATAGAGCATTTTAAGTTGTTTCCACTGTTAATAGGAAAATGCAAGTGTTCGCGCTCGCGCCTCCGTGCCATGCAGTGCGCGCTCCACACTCAGCTTTGTTCCTTTTTTGCATAAAAGCGTCTTCTAAATATAGTTTATTAAATGTTATAATATAATAAAATAATATAAAATTATTATTATTTGCGTAGCTATACACATGGACCTCAAACACACCGCGTCTTCTAAGTCACTGCAAATGCGCAAAAACTGTTTCCATTGCAGCTTTGCGAAATATTCCTTTTTCGAATTGCCTGAAAAACCTCCTCATGCGAGCATAAAAACGTTCTTGCGATAAACGGGAGTTTTTGCGAAATTAACGTGTTTCCATTGTGCTTATTTTTAATTCGCAATTTCAATTTGCGCAATTTGAAGGGTAGCCTAATGGAAACGCGGCTATAGTGTCTCTCCACAACTTGCAATGCGCATAAGCCGCGTAACCTTGTTCTCCGCAAGGCGACTTCGCTGCTTCGTCTTGATCCGATTCTGCTTTTTCTCCGGTGGTGGTGGAGCTGTCTGGACATCTGAGGCTTCAGGCATTCCTGATTCACCATCGTCCGTCGCGTCTGGCCTCTGAAAAAAGCTTTTACGGCTAGTCTGCCTGGGCCTGGTCTCACTCATTCGTTCGTTGTTTAGGTCTATATTACAGCCGTTTTAGGCGTGCGCTTTATTTGAAATGCAGCATGCGATGTTGTTTAATAACTTTCAAACGGTAGAGCCTGTTCCTTTATAACATAGCCAAAGGTCGGTGTATTTTGGTTTTATACATTTTAGGCTTATTCTCAAATTCAGATTGTGTTAGGGGGGCGGGATTATTAGGTAATTTTAATCGGACAATTTGACCGGAGAGATTTAATTTTGTCGGACATTTCATTTTTTTTCCGGCCAATGTCCGGCAATTACCGGACAACGGAAACCCTGACACACACACAGGCCTCTGTATTCTGACGTGCTCTCTGCTTGCCGCTGAGGATTGAGGAACGCGCTGATTATAACAAGACGGGGCGAAGCTGAAGCCGGTTTCATATGTTTTGTGTGCAAAGGCAAGCATGTATTTAAAGTACACGCTTAATGGCCCAATGAAAAATAATGAAAACCAGGACATTTTCATCACTTTATAAAAAACAGACAGGACGGCCAGGACAGGACGTGAAAACAGGACATGTCCTGGGAAAATAGGACGTTTGGTCACCCTAGTTGAACACTATTGATATTTGTAATCAACCCAAACAAACACACCCCTCCCTTCATTGCTCTGCCCCCAAAATGCATGAAATGCAAGAGTGGATGTCTCTTTATAATAGCAGAAGTGAAGCAAATAAAGGAACATATAAGGAACACAAATTTAACGTATAGTACACAATGTTACTCGCGTATGGAGCAGAAACAATGCAACCTCTACGTCCATTTTCTGGCCTTCCATAAGAAAAACATTCTAATATTAATGCAGGTATTAAAGCTCTTGTCTGATCATAACACTTATTTTCCCACTGATATTCCTCTGACATTTTCTCTTTTATAATGTCTCTCAACCATCTCTCTTTCTACAGTATTTCTTCAAAATACTTGCTCACTCTCTCTCCTTCCACATCATGAGTGGACACGCCCCCTGTTGCTGATTGGCTATTAGTGTGTTGTGGTACTCATTCTGATCCACTTTCAACAGCGTTTTTCAGAAATCACTTACTACACCTTTAAACCCTTGATTTCAAACTATGCTGCACTAAATCAAGTTGGCCACTGTCATATTCATGTCATTTTCACAGTGTGCTTTATGTAAAATCAGTGTTACCTGGTCTTCATTTACAAAAAAAATATGATTCCCAGTGTTCACAAACTTACCAGATTACTGGTAACAGAGTGCTCTGTTGGTGACAGTGCTTACATCCTTTTTATTCACTTTTTTTTTTTTACACAAATTTCTTTATATGTGAAAAATACTGTAATAGAATTACAGAATCAAGTTGCCATAATCTATTTATTTCTAGTTTATTAAATATCAAGTAATCAAAATGCCATCATGGGAATAAATTACATTTTAAAATGTATATTTGTATAATATTACTGTTTTTACTGTATTTTTACTCTATTCAAATAAACAAAGCCTTGGTGAACATATGTAAACACAATTGTTAAAAGCAATTGAGAAATGTATAGGTATTGCTCAGTTTCTTATAGTTTGCTAAATTTTTGTTGAGTAAAGCATGTTATAGCCTATATAAGATGATGCATTTAATATCCTCAAAGGATCTAGTTCATTATACTTGATAAGTGATACTTTTCAGAAACCAGATATGATTCTCTTCATATCCCTTTACCATCTACCAAGCCTTCAAGGTGACTTTGATAGACTTATGCCCAATCCCAATTCTCGGTCTTACCCCTTCCCCTTAGTTTTGCACGTTCACGTGGATAGCCCTTACTCTCACGTAAACGTGCAGAACTAAGGGGAAGTGGGAAGGGGAAGGGGTAAGACAGAGAATTGGGATTGAGCCTTAGACTTCTCTGTGTTTTTGGAGCGCTTTAAGAGAAGTCTTCTCTTAGGTTTCGAAATGGCATGCTTGTGTTATGAAAAGACAGACGCCAAGGTTTATTTTTGGAGCTCATGGGTCTCTTGGACAGGTGCCTTTGAGTTATAATCCTCTGATATACACAAACACAACTGGATATATCACAGCCTACATCAGACTCCCTAGTACCACACACTCTGAACTGATGAAGTTCCCACTTATGAATGTTCACACAAACTACTTCAGGTTCTCTCACTGCTTTGTGCAGCACACGCCATAGCTTTCTTAGCCCTCAGAACCTCGAGTGTGGTAACACAACAGCTGTACAGATTTGTATCCTAAAAATAGTTGCTTGCTAGTTTTAGTTAATACCACAGCCAGGTCTATTTTTAGCCCCCCCTCATAGTTTGAGCTGGAAACCTCTGCGGACACAGTGGGATTTTAGGACAGCTGTTTGGAAGCACCTCTGAATTCTAAAATTGGATCTGGTGCTATCATTTTGAACGCAGACAGTCTTCATTAGCACACAATGTTCTCATTAAAGAGTGCTTTGTGACCCCTGGACAGTTAAATTAACTATCACTACAGCAACAGTTCATTTTAGGTCTTTATCTCACCTTTATTTCCAAAGATTGCTTTCTCTGTTTAATGTGATCCTCGATTTGAATGCGCTAGTCCTCAATTTAACGCCAATAAAGCCTCTAGGATTGTGTGATGGCCAACTGATTGTTGGTTTGACCACTAAAAACAATGACTAAATAGCTAGTGGTTATCATCCAATAGCCATGGCCTTGGTTACATCAAAGGAAAGGACGTTGTTTCAAAGAAAGCGTAAATGATTATAGTTTGATTAAAGATCACGAAGATCAGGAACATGCGTTATAAGAATAAATGAGGCGTTTATAGCCTGGTTTGTTTTAGTATCTTGCTAACTGTGACTTTCTTTTCTTCAGAGCTTTGCCGCATCGACGAGCTGCTATGCCTGGACGAGATCGCCATCCTCAGTTTTGAGGCCATCCGCAGCATTCACAAGCAAATGGACGACGATGCCAATGGAAATGTGGATGTTTCTGAGACTGATGGGGTCAGTGAATTAATTTTAAAGCTGATTTTTAACTGGCTAACATTTGGTTAACTAGGCAGTTGATATACCTTTGTTCTCTTTTTAAGTCAAGTGTTTGATTAATTTTTCTCATAGCATTAACATCCAAGTCAGCATGACGGTAAATGAGTAATCTGCAGCAGGTTAATAGAACTCTAATACTTGTCACCGCTTGTGACTTGTGTGTCATTTTTAGGGTTGGGAATCGTAAGACATTTTCCGGTTCCCATTCAATACGAATTATTAAAACAACTAATACAAAATAAAAAATAGTAGTAAGGGGAAAATGCACAATCCTTTTTGTTTATTTCTTATACTTGTCAAATGAGTTTAACAGACTGGTAATGTCAACAAATTCGACATATTTAGCAATTTTTGCAAAAATAATTAATTTTTCTGAAGGAAAATAAATATTTCTGCATTCTCTAGGATAATTTGGGACCTCTCCTATAGCTTATTGTATCTCCAGCAGTAGAGAATACCCTATCAGAAGGGGTAGAATATGCTTGAACACACATGTAAGATCCAGACAGGTGAAACATACTATTTCGATTTTAATGATTGATTCATAAAGACTTCATTACTGGATGAATAAGCGCTCTAGCATAGCCTAGCTAACGTCAGACCTCTTCTCATTGAGACGTGGTCTGGGAACCATATGTTAATTTTCTCGTATTTGAGGCGTGGTTTATGAATGCCCAGAGCCGTTTATTGGGCGCTACGAATGTCTATCAAATGCGCCTGTACGTAGCTCATAGCCAATCGTTTCAATCATACCAGATGACGTATGTAGAGCGGCAGAAATTTGACGAGGAAGAAGACGGCATAAACTTGCGTTCTAAACTACTTAGAACACTATCAAAGGCTGCATCGAAAGGTAACTTCGCGTCTGATGCCATGTTGGATCCATAGATATAAACAAACTGCTTCGGTGTGTCGCATAAACGTCGTCATCGTCTTGCTGCTCCCTCCCCGTTCTGTGATTGGATCCCTTTTTGAGGGGAAAATCTGGTCCATGGTGTCCAGGCTGCCTAGCAGCGTGAATAAAATCGCGCCGCGCTCAAGGCAGCATGGGGAAACCCAGGCTAGCTCTAGCAGTTAAATAAACAGAACTTTGCATGCGTCTTGCGGAAGAACATTGTAGCCGGAGCTACTTCTCTGTTTATTTCTATGACGTGGGTGAGTCACTCAGGCACTGTGCTACTCCGCAGCGGTGCCGGTGTAAGTAGTCCGAGTATAAACCCTTATTACAGGCTTACCGTAGTGATTCAGGATAAGACAAAAAAAAAACGGTTTTAAAAAAGGCGTTCATGATGTACTCGCTCATTATATACATTTAGTAAATTCTGAAGCGAATTTTCGTTATTTGAAGTGACTTTCAAAAGGTCATTAAACTTAGGAATTTCGCACGGTTCCGGTATTTTTCAAAAAACACTACTGGTTCTGGATAAGAACCGGTTTTCGGTTCCAAACCCTTGTCATTTTACATGTTGTCTGTTCATTTACCCTAGGGGCTGTAAGAGTGACTGCCTTGGTTTTGGAAGTATTTTTTAAATACATTTTCTCCATAGGCATTCAAGTCATGAACCAAGACAACTATCACTGAGATTAATCAGAAAATTAGAAAACTTTGTTTTAAAGCATACAAATATATATAATATAGCTTAGTGCTGCACGATTAATCATAGCGCTATCGCGATGTCAAGCCTATGCAATTATATGATGCAAAATGCTGCGATTTTATGAAATGCTTGTGTGGACATGACAACCCATTCTTTCTGAGAGCTGTTTGCCCATTTTCTACCCCACTAATAAAAAGAAGATCAGTCAGTTTCAGTTTAGGCAGTGGCACGTGTGGCGCGTATGGTCACGTCGTGACTTTTTCCGGTGTGCATCGCGGAGAACGGGTGAAGATGATGCCGAGCAGACGGACACTGAACTGGTGGCCAGAAAAAATTCTACCTCTGTTATATGGCGATATTTTGGCTATAAGATAACCGACACTGAGCAGAGAGAGCAGGGCTGGCAACTCTCACTCATTTATGCCTCCATTCATTCATTCATTCATTTAGCGTGAGACTCACGCAATTTACACTTTTCACACACTCTCACACCACAGTGACCACACATTCATTTTCTCATGCAGAGAAAAATCGCGAAGCAAAGAGGACACCGACAGACAAGACCGAGCAGGTTACTTATGATAGGAAACAAATTCTCAGCTCTCAGATTCTGTCAATTTTATTACGAAATTCAAACAATAGCATTTTGGCGCTTGTAAATGTGACGTGACAGATCGTGGTCGTGAACCGAACATCTCTTACTCTTTACTAGTTAATAGTAAATAAACACGAATGAACAATAGGTGTGTTGAAAGATACAGTACAACTTACCGAAATGTTTATGCCTCATACAAAATATCGATCAATCAGTGTTTTTCAACCTTGGAAAGAGGTCAATAAAACAGCTGGAGAACAATGTCACATAACATTACATTTACCTCAGGAAAGCCATTTGATAGCTCGTTAGTTGGCTAGACAAATTATATGGAGAGAGTATTTTGCTAAATATGTGCACTATATTAAATATTTATTCTTTTTTTACTTATTAAAATATTGTAGTTTTGTTGTTATTATAGCCTAGTAAAAACCACATTATATTTAATTTGAGTTGTTATTTTTAACCTTTAATAAAAATACCAGTTGACAGGGCTCTCTGTATGTTTACAGAGATATCTCTGAGAAAAAGAATTTTTTTTTTTTTTTGAAAAATGAACATGCATCTACTGTTAGGCTACCTAATATTTATCCAAATGAATCGAGATTGAATCAAGATCGGAATCAAATCACAAGATTTGAATTGAAACCATGAAATTTGTGTCAAGCAATAATAAACATAGTAGCCAACAAGTCATTGTACCATGTAAACATTGAAACATGTTGTCAATAAACTTAACAAAATTCAAAAAAACATTTTAGTTACCAAATGTTTTTGACAATCAAGACAATACACTTACACCAAAAATGATCCACAGACTGAGTTTAGACAAAGCATATATGTTACATCCTGCTTAAATGTCCCTGCTTGTCTGGACAGAATGTTCAAAATAACTTATTTTCATAAGAATACAAATGTTCTTATTTATTGTTCTATTTATTTTATACTATTGTACTATGTTATTGTCTAATAACAAGTTTGCAGTAATGCAAATAAATATGTCATTATTTAATTTTGTAAAAAATATTATTTTAATTTGAAAACAGTGCATTTAGTTGTTGTTGCTAGTTTGAGTTGAGAAATGCACATTTCAGCATTATCACTAATCTGTGTGTGCATTTTCCTTGAGAACCAAGCAAGTTGACTCATGAAACCATTTGTTTATTATATCGCAATCGCAGTTTGACCTCAGTAATCGCAATGTTTTTTTTCCCCAAATCGTGCAGCCCTAATATAGCTATATAAAAACTATATGAATAAACTGATTTTTTATTTATTATGGAATTAAATACCCCATGATGTATTGCGTAATGTAAAGGAGAGTACAATAATAGTATTTAATTTAATTGTTTATTTTTTGCTCTTATAATGACGATTCTAGATTTATTATCTAAGCTCTCGGCCCGCCCTGCTTCATACCCCTGTAACGTTATAAAACTTTAATACATTAGCTCATCCATGAACACGATTTCTTTAAAAAAATTATTTTACAGACAGAACTTAAATGGGATTTTTAGAGCAAGCAGTCATAGCCTCAAACAATCTCTCTTGCACGACTCTCTTGCACGACTCTCTTGCACGACACTCGCAATCAAACTATGACGAAACAAAGACGACGAGAAACGCAATCAATCAGGATGAAAGGGAAGCACAATGGCATAAAGCACGTAGTCAACGAGGCACGAAGGCAGTGGATGAGTGTTTGGGGTGGTCCTCCTTATATAGCAGATTAGCAGAGGTAACGCCCATCTGGAACACAACACAGCGAGATCGTAAACACATGAGGATAGTTGTATAAACACTAAATATGTCATGGTCTTAGCACAAGAGTATCGTGCTCAAGTCAACTGCATCCTTCCTTCCTCCTCTAAGGATGTCTGTAAATAATAAGATTTGGCTAATTCATCCTGTCTAATGCTCTTTCCAATGGTCTGGGCTTGTTAAAGCATTAGTACACGATGGGTTTTATCAGCCTGTGTGACATAGTTCAGCAATGTGTGTCATGGTTGGTGTTATCTGGCTATTTGGGCTGCAAGATGCAGGAAACCAGAAACTATCTCACTATGGTATTCTGAATCAGGTGGTCTGAAGAGGCCAAAACCGCTAGTGTAGACCCATGTGGAGGTGTCTCGCAGAAATAATGCTCACAGGGTCAGCCTAACCTGTTAGTAAATAAAACCACTGATTATAAGGGATAAAAAGAGAGGAATTTCTAGTCAAAATCTACACTTGTGTGCATGTCTTTTGCACAAGCTTAGAAAATCGTCATGTTTTTGTCCCTCATCTTAAAGAACTTTGCCCTACTGGTTCTGAGGTAATGCAGTTGTAAGCATTCTACCATTCTATTCTAAGGATGTGACGCTCAGAATAGTCTTATGACTGGAA
This sequence comes from Leuciscus leuciscus, assembly GCF_965113295.1. Lineage (NCBI taxonomy): Eukaryota > Metazoa > Chordata > Actinopteri > Cypriniformes > Leuciscidae > Leuciscus > Leuciscus leuciscus. The sequence continues at coordinate 30,079,571 of NC_138733.1, forward strand.
ATAATTGTGCTAATTTTCTTTACGGTTATCATTAGTCACATCTAAGATGTCATTGATCCATTCCCAGGAGGCTTTCAGTAACAAATAAATGTGACGCAGTGGTTTCACAACTATTTAGGAGAAATAAGTCAGGATGGTTATGATACTAGTCCAAGAACCAAATTATCGATTAGTTTATCTAGATGTTTTCTTGCAATAGTGTAGATGCATTCATTTAGCTTGCTATGTAATTTCTGTTGGACCATTTGCATCGTATTCACGTTATTTTTAACATAAAAATGGGGGCAGACATCCATTATCAGCTGCTACTTTATTTTAGCTCTGCTGCTTGATGCTGCAAACCTGTATTTATGTTTCAATCCTTTATCATAATCGTAATCACATGGGTTTATAGTTTTACTGTGAACTTCCACTTGTAATTCAGTTATTTACCTAATGAATTGAAAAAACCCAGTCAGCATATTTGTTTTATTTAAATTTCTTTTGAAGCGACATGGTCACAGCCATACACTTTTGAGTTGTTAAATTGCATTGCATCTAGTGATATTTTTGAGCATCCTGCCATTAGCACTTTAAAGCCTACTGTATCATATTTGAGCCATGAAATCAAGGCCTCTAAATTATGATCAAAACTTTGCTCATGACATTTGCTCTGAAATATTTGTTGTACACAATCTTCTACATGCCTTCTGGCCCCTTATTGATATGTCATACTTAGTAAGTAAAAGGCCTTTTAATAAACTAAATTAATAACTTTTATATTTTTAGTACGGCTGTTCTTTTATTTCAAAAATCATAATCATGATTATTTTGGTCAATATTGAAATCAAGATAATTTAACACGATTATTGGTGGGAGATATGATCAAAGTCATGATACGAGTATTTCATGATACGAGTAATTTTAGATATCAGTAAAAATTTCACAATTATCGATAGGCTTTTTCAGCAATAATTAAGTGGCACAATATTCGTTTTGCCTCAATTGTCTAGTTTTCATAATCGTTGGAAGCCAAAATTGAAATCGAAAATCAATTACGATTAATTGCACAGCCCTAATTGTTAGTTATATTTCAAGATTAACATTTACTGGACTGAAGCAATTTAGGTTTACGTGATTATCCATACATTACTTTTTAACAAGATAAAAAAAAATTGTCAAATATGATACAACGAGCTTTTGAGAAGCATTTATTTGTACATCTCGTAATCATTATTGTATTGTATTGCATTGCATTATGTTTTGTGCCCAACCCCATAATTAAAACTACAGAGCTTTGTTAAACTCAGCAACTAAATGTCTCAATAATGATATTTATATATGTATTTTATGTAATTATTCTATGCTCTTTTAAAAAGCTCAAGTTATCAGAATTTAATCTTACTTTTTGGCCATAAAAATCTGCACCAAACTGAATATTTTTATTTTTACTCCATATTTTGCTATCATAGCCTACTATATGAGCTTTAAAAGCCTGATGTATCTAAAGGTTAAATAAACTGTACCATCTCAAATTAGATTATTTCATATGTTAGTCTTTACAGGGTTAAGTTTGTCTGGTAACATTTTGTTATTAGATTTTTTTATTTTTTTATTCTGTTTCACCCACATCGAGTTAGCTTAGCCACTACAAATTTTAATTACCCCACCAGATAATGTTGAGCAATATTAGCCAGCTCAAAACCGCAAAGAAATTCCCAACAGACCAGGCCTGTTTATTCTCGCAGCAATAAACTCACACATTTGCCTTTTGTACCATCTCTCTTTTATGAATGATGTCCAACATGATACTGCTTGTGACTTGTGAACCGGTGGCCGTTTGCCCAAGGAAAGCCAGTCACCGTGTTCGTTGGGTGTCGTTTTGGAAGCATACGCAGCGGAGCAGAGCCTGCCCCTTCCTGGCATCCTTTCAGTCCAGCGATATGTTGTGTGGGCGTTCTGTCCTGCCGCCTCCAACCTTCTCGAAGCAGCATCAAGGCAAATCTGATGGAATGGCAACTGCAGATTTGCAAAGATCCTGGTATTCTTGTGAGAGTCCAAAATTTAAAAACTATGATTTGATGGCATACGATGCAGTTTGCAATCGCAGAATCAAACCGTTAGATTAGGTTGCGCTACTTGCTGTGTTTCCACACCGTATAGACTGAGTGCTCGACACTTGTCTTTGAGTGGGCATGTCGAGGAATATCTTGGCCTGTGTCTGAAAACCATGACTCATTTGCATTTATAAAGGCATGGGAAAGTGACGGCGTTTCCAGTGAAATTATGTCAATAATTATTGCTGCTGTGACATGTTGTGGGGGAAAAAAAGCCAATCGTCTGTACATGTCTTGATGTGTCAGTTGTAACAATGCGGTTGACAAATTTGATGTCTAGAAAGCAGGTGTGATTGGTCTCCATCTAAATATTTACTCATTTATGACAAATCTCTCACAGTGGTTGCAGTTTAACCCCAGTTTGAAGCTCTTTACCATCTTAAATATCCCTTGAACTGCTCTCTAACCTTCTGTTGCGTTATGTTGTGTAATCATTGTTGCCATCTGCTGTGTCTGAGCAAACTGAGCCTTTGCTCCGCTAGATGTTCACAGCACTCGACGGCATTAATACACCCAGAATATCTTAAAACATTACGTCTATAAGATAGACTTTGGTTTGGCTCTTAAATGTTCCCTAGGGTAAACCGTTTATTGTCATTTGAATTAAGTTCTGGTCATTTGCTCATAATGGGCAAACAAACTGTCATTTTCAGTCCAGTGAGTTTTGGGTACGGCTTTCCGCCATGGAAACCAAGTGACCGATAAAGTGCAGAATTGCTTGTTATAGCCGGTTATGATGTTGGTCCATACCTAATGTCTGTTAAGGCTGTAAAGGCTTTCTATTATTCATTAGCAAAAAACTTTATACATTTTTTATTACAAATTGTATATTTTTATTTTAGTATTTATTTTATTTGTGTGTGTGAGTGTGTGGATGGATGGATGGATGGATGGATGGACGGATGGACGGATAGACAGAACGACAGATATACAGAACGATATATATTTTCATTTATTATTTTTTTATTTTAAATTGTATTTTTTTATTTTTGTATTTATTTTATTCACTTTATATGGATGGATGGATGGATGGATGGATGGATGGATGGATGGACAGAACGATGGATGATATTTTATACATTTTATTTTACTTTTTTATTATAATTTTTTTTAATTGCCATCTGATACCATCACTGTACCATGGTACCACTATAGTAATTTAAGGGCTGCGGTAAATGTCTGCTTGAGTTTGTGCAGACCTTGAAAAAGAGTACAAGAATTTGCACAGAGCTCCTGTACAACTTCATAAAAGAGAGAAAAATGAATGTCTGCTTTATCAGCTAGTGGAGAATATAGTGATTGCATTCAAAATCTTCATTTTCTCCTGAATTCTCTGGGATCCTTGAGCTGCTAATTGGAAAAGATTTCCTTTTGTTCCCTGTTATCTGACAGTTTTTAAGAGAGGACCTCAACTACCATGACCCCAAAGCCAAGCACAACAGTTTCCACGGTGACGACCAGCTCATCAGCGTGGAGGACCTGTGGAACGCCTGGAAGAGTTCAGAAGGTGAGCGCGACTGTTTCATAATGAGCCATTAGCGCAAAAAGCCGTGAGTCATGGTTTTCACACATGCACAGTGGAATTTGTTGTAGCTTTTAATGAAAAACGGCTTATTGGTTGACCTTTGCTAATGCGGACTTACATTCTTACAAGGTTTTGCTGACTTTAACATCAGGGACAGATTTTTGTTATGTCTAGTTTTTTTTAGTTGACTGCACAATGTGCCTCAAACTATCCAGCTGGATGAAATACTGCATACAAAATGGGTTAATTATTTAAAATCTATCCCAAATTCATGATGATACCAAACACTTTTACCAGGGCATTTTTGGACATCATAGTAAGAATATGTTTTTCTTTTAGGCTCAGTACCATGATAAACCGAAGGTAAATGCATATAGAAATGAATATATTTTACAAAATTATCATAATATTATTTTTTAAATACTTTTTTCACAGTTGTTTTCCAGTTAATAAATAATAATAATAACGAATCAGTCAGTCAGTCAATCAAAGTCAATAACATGGTATAATCATAATACTAGTACATTGTACTTTTTGTAGGGCATGTGTTGTGTTAAGTGGTATCTTAAATGGGCCTCTTAACAGCGGAAGTGTGTGAACACTTAGGAAGGCGATTTCACGGTTTTCAACACCTCCTCTAAATCCAGATAATGTCCAGATCCGCTCCAGAACACTCAACCTTCTACGTCCTGCTCATGAATGTACAGCTGTGAGTGAGATCTCGATAAAACGATGCCATGTTCAGAAGGGAATATAAGGGTACTGCTTACTGCAATGTATATACTGCTGCACGGTGTATAATGCAGCGATTCTGGTGGATTGTGGGCCAACATGTGTTTCAGGTTTGTTTCTGAACAAACAATGCTGTATGCAATCAATAAGTAACCATATATTAGTGTAATTTTGGACAGCACAATAAATTAAAGTTAAATTATATTTATATAGCACATAACAGCCACTAGGCTGTTAAACAACAAGATTAAAAGAAGAAAAACATGCATAACAAAAAATAAAAGCAACATAGCTAAGAGTAACCATAAAACAGGAGTAGCAACAGTATCAGACTCAAATATAAATTAGTAAAAACCAACCGAGGAAAATAATCAATATACTAAACAAAACGGGTAGGTTTTTAGCCTATCATGTTTCAAAAGGAAGGATAAAACACTTCCCAAATCTTTTGTTGATAAGGTCAGCAACAAATTTGAGCCCTCATCCTCAAATCATGAACAAAAGTATGCAAGGTAAAATAAAATATACTAGTTATTCAACAACTAGTCAGTTTATCGATTTCATCTTTGTCAATACTGGAAGTGGCATATTGTAATGTTTCCTCCCATTATAATCAATGATGCAATGATAATTTAGTGCAATAAAAAAATATTTATTCTACCATTCAAAAGTTCAGGGTCAGAGATAAAAAAAAAACACTCTTAGTCAGCAATGGTACATTGAATTAATCAAAAGTGACAGGAAAGACATTTATAATGTTACAAAATATATTTTTTTTTTTATTTGAAATAAATGCTGTTCTTTTGAACTTTCTATTAATCAAAGAATCCTGAAAAAAAAAAAAAAAATCCCAAACTTTTGAACAGTAGTGCAGGTTATAGTTATTTAGCCTATTTATATGTTAAAGCTGTTAGTTGCACTTTTGAATAATAAAATATATTTTAAAAATGGGTTTGCGTGAACAAGTAGTTTAACACAAATGAATGAGAAGTCAAAGTCACACTTATTACTTGCACTTCATTCATCTGGAAATGAAAGGTCAAGTCAAGCCCATTGCATCACGCATATGCTCTGAGTGTGCACTGTATATTTTGGAAAATATTATATTCTTGGATCTGACCATAATGGTCAGACGACCGAACAATGTCTGTCTTGGGTTTACTCCTGATTTTCTCCTTTCGCTCTTTGGTCAGTTTTATTCTGCATTGCAGCTCTTCCTCAAAGCACAGCTGAAGAGCCAAGGTTATGAAAGCTGATCTATCCCAGCCACACACACACACACACACACACACACACACACACACACACACACACACACAGAGAGAGAGAGAGAGAACAGTTTTGTGCCAGGGTCAGGCGAGAGATAGGCCTATACCCTTACAGTGTTTTCTTTGAGAGCTGGCAGCGTCTGCTTTTTTCAAAGGTGGTGTGACAGTGAATATCTGTTATTTATGCCAGTGTAATATTTATACTCCAGTAAAATTTGATGTCTGTATTGGATTGTTATTATGCCAGCTGTCACTCTGCTTAATATGCTTTATTTTTGGTTGGTTGGTTGGGTTGGGGGGGGTTCATTCAAATATCAATGGCGAATGTATTTAGGCCATGTTTTTGATGTCTGAGACAAATTTTTGTAATCGTTTTAGATTTCTTACATCATGGGCAGTTTTGATCGCTTGGTGTGTCATTCTCAATGACAGCTGATTAATTGTGAGGATCCCAGTATCTGCTATTTACTTGAAGTATCTCCTGAGATTTCACATTAATATTTCAATAATTTAACAACACACTTGGACTTGCTTGTTCACAGTTCTCTTGATATCAGTTAATAGTCACGTGCCTTGCAGGTAAACAAATGAAATATTTAATCTTTTTATTAAGAGTTTTATCTTGCCAAACCCCTACAGTTGCCTCAGAACAAGGTTTCTCAAACTGGTTTTCATAAGTAGGGATGTGCCAATCAAGTTTTTTTGTGCCTCTGATCAGAGTTATTGAATATTGATCCAATACTTGTAGTTTCCTAGTGCTTGGTGCATACTTCAAGTACATTTACAGTTATTCAGATCAATCCAATGTATACAGAGATATGCAGAGTTTCTCAGGGACTCAGCCTATATCACTACAGAGTAATTCCAATATAACAATTACTACAGTAATAATATTTATAGGCGTGTGTGTGTGTAGTTGTAATCGGAAATTATCCAATCCCCATTGCAAATCAGGTTTATTGCAAAAATGACAGACTTTAGTTTCATTTGTTCATTGCAAACAGCTGAAAGTAATTGAAATAGCTCAAATGTTTCAATTGGTTTCCCAAATTCAACTGAAAATGCAACTTTTAATGACTTCTGCAGAGACTTCTGAATATAATCCCTCACAACAGCACAACTCAAACACAACTGCAAATCAGGTGTTGTCAAGCACACCTGATGCAATGAATCAAGGGCTTCATTACTTGCACCAGGGGCCGGTTGCATAAACCTCTAAGACTAGTCTTACAAATTAGACATCAATTTATTTTCTTTAAGACGGTTCATAGCTTTTTTTAAATCAGTTACATAATAACGTAGATAAGCCTACTTTGATACCGAAAACTAAGACTGACTGCCCCTGCCCTGACTAACTGCTAGTAGGTCATACTAGAACTTAAGACACTGTCTTAACATTATGGCTATGTTTATGCAACCGGCCGCAGGTGTGCTTGAGCTAGAACACATGCAATATCTGCTGTTATATACTACTGATATAAACTTGTATTTTATATGTCCAATGAGCAGAATAATTGCAACAAAAAGAAAATGCCATTATGCCAGTCTGTCAGTCAAGGCCGAAGCAAGACGCAACTTATAACAGTGTGTTATGGCACTGACATCTCAGATAGACTGACGGCAGATACAAATAAACAGTAAATAAATTATTTTTGAGTGATTTGTCTCAAACGTATGTGTACTAAACATGGATGCTCAAATGTACGTATTACACTAGAACAGACCTCATTGATTCTGGCGCATCATGCACACACATTTGAGCTTCTTTTCTGGGATTCTTTAATGGCAGTTGGCAAACCACTTAAAGCTGCATACCATCACCTACTGCATGACACCTGCGTGACAGCTGATGTCAAATAAAGGATTGGGCCGATACTGATCAGTTAAAAAAATAAAAAAAAACGTTAAAAAAACAAATACTGACACTTTTAGTCACACTGCCATTTTCCCAGCAGACCTCTGATGATGTAATGATTTGTTTTTTAAAAACAGTCACGATTCTTACTAAATGAAAAACTCCATTAGAATACTCATTTTAAGTCAAAACCACCCACTTTTGGTCACTCATTGTGTTATACAGTGTTTTATTAGCTTGTTTTGAAACATGTATTCTGATTCATGATGATGTTTATGAGGTTGGCCTTTGTGTTTCTGTTCCCCAGTGTACAACTGGACAGTGGATCAGGTTGTGGAGTGGATTATCAACTACGTCGAGTTGCCACAATACGTGGAAGCCTTCCGGAAGATGAATTTCAATGGTACCGCCATGCCCCGGTGAGTAAGTTAATACACACAGACACACACACACCTGTTGAATAGGCAGGGCAACTATTTAACATAGCATATTCAACATCACATAGGGTCTGTTTACACCTGGCCACTTCATGGGTTTTCTCAGATCGGATAGCTATGATTTATCAAAACGATTCCATTTACACCTGGTCACATAAATGTGTTTTCACAAAACGGATATAAATCCGATCTTCAATTCCCGCGCAATATGCAGATTTAATGGAGTTCACGTCACCGAAAGCAACAGATAAGAGCTGCATTTTATGGCGCTTTTCCACTGCATGGTACGGCTCGGTACGGTTCGACTCGGCACGGAACGGTTCGGCTCGCTTCGCTTTCCACTGCGTGGTACGGCACGGTTCGGTTCGCTTTAGCTCGGTTGCTTTTTCACTGCAGTTAGTACCGCTTCAAAGTGGGTGTGACTGATCGTTATAGTTGCCGTCTCTACTGCCATGACATCATCATATTAAATGCGAATTTTTCATTCCGGGTTTCCCCATCCGCTCCTCGGCAACCAACAAGAGGAACGTCTGCACCTCGTCCACTGACCACGATTCAGCCATAAATTTTTTTAAGTTTATACTCTTTTTTTTCTTTTTTTTCTTTTTTTTTTAAGCAAATACTTTTAAAACAGGCGCTACAGCGTTGGCTGTTGTCTACTGGCTATTTAAATCTAGCGGGTTTAGTGTCTCGTGTTGTAAATACAATGACGCTGGTAGTGATGATTCTGTCTGACCAATCAGTGATCTGCAGTGTTTTCACGTCACATTTTAGTATCGGTACGGTACGCTTGGAACCGTGAGCCGTACTGAACCGAGCCGTACCGTACCATGCAGTGGAAAAGCGCCAAAGCGTGCCGTACCGAACTGAACCGTACCGTACCATGCAGTGGAAAAGCGCCATTATTGATCATCAGCTCATTTCAATATCAAAGACCGCAATAAATGAGAGCGATAACAGCCCTGGTAAGATAATTTTTATTTTTTTATTTTAATGAAGCTGATTGTGTGTTAAGCGTCTGCGACTTACTTTCACTGTGCGATAGTTTGCACGGCTTGATGAATAGATGCTCATCTGTGGTGATGTGTGCTGCAGCGCCGTCATATCTGGCTATAAACATGACATATAGCCTATAACACGCTCTCACACATGTGTGCTGAATTTTCAGCGTCATTGTTTTAGTCTTCAGTGGCTGCATTTACACTGCAGGTCTTGATGCCCAATTCCGATTTGCTGACTATATCCGATTTTTTTGACGACCCGCTTGCATGCATCTTTTAAAAGTGACCCGTATCTGATATTTGCATTTATACTATACACTGCCAAAACAACCAAATGTAGACGTTCTGGCCCGGAAAATGAAGTAAAACAGCTCTATATGCAATGGATGCAGAAGCAGACAAAATTATTATAGTGATGCGCGGATCGCGGTTATATCCGCGGGGGCTCTGTGGATAATCCGCGGATCGGGCGGGTCAAGTAGGCTAATAAAAATAACATTCTGATTAATTTCAGGTGGGTCGCGGTTGGATAGATAAATCATTATTAACGAAAATATTAACTACATTCTCTAAAATATGAGCATGTTCCATTCCAGTTTAAGTTTCAAGGGAGTAAAGCCTGTTTATGCTATTAAGAAAATGAAATTCTGTCAAATAAATTTTGTTTTAAAGAAATGTTCATTTAAAAGCAGCGCTCATTCATCATTGTATTAGATGCGCGCATCAACCGTCGCCTCGAGTCCGCTGTTAAAGGTGATGATCATCCATTTATCCTCACGCGTAACCACACATAAGAATAATAATTTTGACCATCGGGTGCGGATACTTAAATCAGAGAAAATGATTGGTGCGGGTGAGTGGCGGGTGGATGATTTGTTTTTGGCTGCGGATTCGGGTGACGTTGGAGCTCATCCGCGCATCTAATTATGCAGTGTTTTGCTTTCCGCACTATATTCAAAGGTCAGCAAAACATTGCTCTCGTAAGGTGAAGAAAAATTACTCCACTGTGTTGAGCCTTCGACCTCCATCGCGCCTATAATAAGTCATGTGTTCTCAGTTGGTGGTGTCCACCTGAGTTGACGTCACTTTTTTTAATGACGTACGACTCGCATTTACTGGGAATATCCGATTTGTCTGCTTACATGGCACACGCAAATGCACGTATCCGATTTATTACCACATATGAATGAGGCCTGAATCCGATCTGAGAAAATTGGAATCCATGCGTTTTTTTCCTGCTTACACGTTCACCGGTCATATCCGATCTGTGCCACATGAGAGGAAAAAATCGGAATTGGGTCACTTGAACCATGCAGTGTAAATGGGGCCAGTGTCACATGATACTTCAGGAATGATGATTTGATGCTCGAGAAACATTTCTAATTATCAATGTTGAAAACAGTCTTCTGCTTAATATTTTATTTTTAAAACAGCATTTATTTGAAATTGAAATGTTTTGTAACTGTATCACTGTAACATTGTATATGATTTTCTGTCACTTTTGAGTTCTTTAAAAAACACTTACAGACATACTCCCAAATGGTGCATGTACCATTTGCTAGCTTGTGTTAAGTACATGTGAGACTGTGTGCTCTTAGCTTCTAACATACAGGTTAAATTAGTTTGGTCTTAGTGTGACCGGAAACACTTGTCTTTTGTCCTAACCAAGCATTTATTCCACTTTTGGTGAGACAAGAATCACTTGACCCTCAAAACTTGACAACTGTGAGCATCATCCATGGATTAAAAACATGTTTATTATGGTAAAATGTTTAGCTCTGAAAATCATTTTTCCATTTGACTAGGTTGATGAAAACCTGGCCTCTTATTGAGTGCCCATCTGCTGCACTTGTGCTTTTATTTATTTATTTATTTATTTATTTTTCCTTCTAGATTGGCAATGAAGAATGTCACTCTGACACAAACAGTTCTGAAGATTCTGGACCGGAGTCACGTTCAGAAACTACAGCTTAAAGCTCTGGATACGGTTCTGTTCGGAGCCCCTATGAGTGAGTGTGCTCTTGCATCATGCCTAGAACAAATGTCATAAATCTAAAACATTGTACTTAAATCTTTCATATTTGGATGTTCAAATATTTTCTAGATATGTTTTTAGAGATCTGTTCCACCTTATGCCTGCTTAGGTGGAGTTATGTTTCACCTCTTCTCAACACATTCGTAGTGTGTTGTCAGATTACATCAGATGATTGATAGTCCAACAATGCAAATAAGCTCAGAAGAACCTGCTTAACCTTTTGGTCTTCAGATGTCATGTAGTGAACCATGAGCAGTTGTTGCTTCATATGGGAGGAGCAGTAAAAAGAAAACATGGTGTTTCCTCGGATTTGGGTTTGCCATCTGAGAAACAGCCAGCTGTTAGTTTTTGACTTCTGTGGAAACCTCTCTATCATCCATTGCCATGGAGGATGTATCACTGTTAAAAGCCTTTGTATGTGAGAAGGTCAAAGAAGGTCAAAAAGGTGTGGTTTTCACTAGGTAGAGACTGGGTAGCTGCAGTACCATTCAAAAGTATGTGGTCGGTAAGATTCTTGAATTTATTTTTATTTTTTATTTTTTTAAGTCCCTTATGCTCACTAAGGCTGAATTTATTTGATAAGAAATGGATTAAAAACAGTAATATTTTGAACTTATTATTACAATTGTATTATACAATACAATTCAAATAACAATTTTTCTATTTGACTATATTTTAAAATGTAATTTATTATTATTTATCCTGTGATCAAAGCTGAATTTTTAGCATCATTACTCCAGTTTTCAGTGTCACATGATCCTTCAGAATGCCTATGATGCTCTAGAAACGTTTCTTCTTATTATCAATGTTGAAAAGCTGCATAATAATTTTTTTGGAAACCTCTAAAAAATTTTTTCAGGATTCTTTGATTAATAGAAAGTTAAAAGGAACAGCGTTTATTTGAAATAGAAATCTGTTGAAACATTATAAATGTCTTTTCTGACACTTTTGATCAATAAAATGCATCCTTGCTGAATAAATGTATTAAAGGGGCCCTTATTATGCTTTTTCGAATATTACCTTTTAATGCAATATAAAGTGTAATATAGCTGTTTGTGAATGTAAAAGGTCTGCAAAGTGTTAAAGATCAAAGTGCAAATAAAGTTATTGTTTAACAAAAAGAACGAAACGATTCTGAAATGCCGAAACGTGTCATCAGTTATTCTACTGTTACTTCCTGCTCAAACCTATGTAGGTTTTAGGTATGGTAATGGACATTTCTTTTCCGATGCGCATTGTAAGCAAGTAGACCAATTACAACAGACTGGACCGTCTGACCAATCAGAGTAGACTCGGAAAGGAGGGGTTTAGAGACACCGAATCCTCGAAGGAACCGTTTTCAGAATCTTTGAGAATTTAGGTGATGTGCAATGTATCTTATGAGAGAATACTTTTTTGACCTTGGATGCATGTAAACCTATTGTAAGTGACAAAATTAGGAAGCTTTAAAGTTCCCCTATTACGCTATTACACATTTGAATGGTAGGATGGAGACCAATTTATTTTTTATTAATTTGGTCCAGCTGGTCCTAGACCAAAAATACCTCAAGACATATTAATTAATGCAATTTTTTCCATTTTCTTCTTTTTACCGTGGTCCGTCTCCTCCTTTTTAGATGGTCTCTGAAACCAATTAGCCAATATCCACAGGTCTTGAGGCTCGTAGTCATCTGCTGTAGGCCGAGGGGAAAGCTCCAGGGGTTGGACAGGGAGGGTGTAGACGGTTACTCTGTATTCTAAGCACACGTCTTTGGCGCACTGAAACGGATGCAGCCAGTGTCTACCCCTCCAATATGCTGGCGAACAGGTTCAGCATGTTTAGAGATATTTGTCAAATGCGCAGGCTTTAAAGAGAGTCTCTCTTTTTCTTTTTTTCTTTTTCTCATTGGCTTCCTTTTGTTTCATCAGTGCCTTTTTGTATTTACCCAAACACATTTTCCCAAGAACACATTCTCAGACAATCTCATGCATTCCTGGCGGCGTTATCTGAAGAATCTGCCTTGACCTGGAAACGGGTTCAGTCTGTGATCCATCAACCTGTGTTGCATGCCTCAGCTCGTACAGTAACGCTGTGATTTGATTTACGCCCACATCCCAGAATACACCGGGGCTGACATAACCATGTGCTTCACATGCCTTTTGTTATGAGAGAGAGAAAGGTCCTAGAAGTTGTTTTTGCACTAGAATGAGGGTGTTTGACATTATGGACGTGATATAGCGCAGCACTAAATGCCTTGTTCAGAATGCTGTTCCAAATCTGTCCAAAGAGCTTGTTTTTATTAGCTATGTGACATGTCTTTCCTTCTTTTATTGGCATTGTTTATATTTATTATGAATTGGACGAAAAAAGCTGGGTCGACCTGTCAGAGATGTTGTTTTATTTTATGTATACGTTTCTTATGAAAAAGCTTGCTCTTTTGAACTTCTAGTTTTTTGTATACTATGTAGACAACTCTTAACTCTCGCAATGTGAACCTAAGAAGTTTAAAATGTGTTGCATCCCTAGCAAAAATGTCTCAGAAACTCTCATGGCGGTTAATGTGCAGTTTTTTAATGAAAAAAAATTATATTTGTATTCTGCAAGAATGCATTAAATTGATCATTAGTGACAGTAAAGTATCATGTGACTCTGAAGTAATGGAGTAATGATGCTGAAAATTCAGCTTTGTCATCACAGGAATAAATATTAAAGAAAAAAAAAAAATATATTAAAACAGTTATTAGTTATTTTAAATCGTAAAAATTGAAATTATCAAATAAATGCAGCCTTGGTGAGCATAAGAGATCTTATCAAATAAATGCAGCCTTGGTGAGCATAAGAGATCTCTTTAAAAAACACAACTTTTGAATTGTAGTGTGTTTTCATTAGATTTCTTTTTTCTTTTTTTTTACGCCAAGGTTTTTTATTTCATTTTATTATTTTAATCTATGTATGCAAGACATCTGTCTCTCGATTTGACTGATGGAAAACGATCAAGTTTTCAGTGCAAGAGCCTGCACTAAAATGCTACAAAATTACTTTAAACCCAGCAACCTTAATGTTTGTTGGCATTTGCATTTGACGTTCCCTACTCTGGCTCCTATTAGAGAATGTTCTGCTGTCAGCCATTATTGAGACCATCTTCTCAGAGGTCCTAACGGGGAGTCAGGGACCGACTCGATACTGAACAGTGTCTGTATGTGGCAGGTCTCAGTGTGTGAGTTGACTCTGAAGAGGTCTAGCTCCAGGAAACCAGGGAGAGGCTGCATGCTGCATGTGACAGCCCAACACCTCCCTGCCGAACTACTGACACCGATTCCAGCTGCCCTGATGCCTCGGGACAATACCTCCATCAGAAACACGACTCTGTTTTTTGTTAAACCGCTGACACGGTTGACAGGTTATAAAAGCCTACGCTTCAGTGGTTAACAACAACATTTGAATAATCTGTCTCCCGAGTGTTCCATCAAAGCCTTCTGCTTTTGAGATTTGTTTTTAATGTTAAAGCCATGGTGCAGCTGTTAGTGCACGTTCTAGATATTTAGCTTGTGGTTCGCATATTGGTGTTGCAGGTTTAGTCAAGATTTAACTTTGCAAAAAGTGTTTTAGGATGTGGCTTTTGGTTCTCAAAGTTTTCGATCTGATGCAGACCAACTTTTTGTCGTGCTCCCTAGAGGGTGAGGAGTTAAGAGTGTTATTTTCCATCTCTCAACGAAGACTTAATTATATTTAATCATGGATATGTACAGATGGAGTAAGAAGTTGAGTCAGCTAGGGTCTGGACTGCGTGGTGTCCCCGGGGCGGTTGTTAGGTTAACTGTCTTACCCAATGGCACAGCAGTGGTAAGTATTGCAGGACTGTGACCGCAGAAGCCAATGCAACCCTACAGTTAGGGTTGTGAAACGACTGATTTCTGCAGTACCAGTAGTACTGAGTACCGGTTATATTTGGTACCCGCTGATAGACGCTGCTTTCAAAACGCTCTCGTTCATGTTTGTTTGAGCGTCAAAGGTTCTGTTTACAGCATGTTTTCATAAGTTTTATAAATGTTGTATAATCATATCTGCTGAAATTTTGGTACCGTGACAACTGTGCATGATCTTTAAAAAAAACTGAAATAAGCTGTTCTACCTCATTATGGGCTTTCGCACCGGGTAGTTCTAGGAACTAGCCACCAGGGTGGTTCCCAGAGAAATAATGGTTCCCCTAGGAAAGTTTTCCTGGTTGCATTTGCACCACCAGTAGGAACTCTGAAATGACATAAGCCGTGCTTGTTGTGACTTTTATTTTGATAGCGCGGCGAACACCAGAGCCTGAGCACATAGTGCTCGCATTCTCTGTGTTCATTAGTTTGCGATCTGTCTAACAGTCCTGTTTAATACGTTATTAGATAGAACTGTTATACATAGAAAGTAGACAGTATATGAAAAGG
This sequence comes from Leuciscus leuciscus, assembly GCF_965113295.1. Taxonomy (NCBI): domain Eukaryota; kingdom Metazoa; phylum Chordata; class Actinopteri; order Cypriniformes; family Leuciscidae; genus Leuciscus; species Leuciscus leuciscus. The sequence continues at coordinate 30,094,933 of NC_138733.1, forward strand.
TATTAGCGTATGCCGTGTGGTTGATGTCCAGTGTTGCTAGCTGAGCAGAATTACATTATCATGTTTCTCTTGGTCCCCTCAATGTTGCTCTGGATTTTCTCCTCAACGTAAAGGTTAAGAGGCCCATCTATCACTGTTTTCCATGTTCGTAGAGTTAGTTTCTGGAGTAAATGTATGGACTATAATCTCTGTTTATACATCTTTTTTTTTTCTTTTTTTTTTATGGCGGTTGCTGGTGTTTTACGTGCTTTCGGCCAATCAGCGTACACTAACATCACTGGTAGTTCCTAAACTAAACTAAAATCGTTCCTAGTTCCTGCGGTGCGAACACGCCAAAAACACACTACTTCCACCAATAGTTACAGGAACTATGAAAAGGTTCCTCCGGTGCGAAAGCCCCTATTGTGCAGAATGCAGATTAACATCTAGTTCTACAATCGACAGCTCAAATTCACACTCTTAAACAGTAAATGGGCTTTGTTCCGAAAGATGTTGAACTGCCTACATACATAGGTAGCATTTTAAAGCATCATAGACACACTCTTGATGTGAAGGCTTTTGCTGAAGGTATCCTTTGTAAATATCATTCAATCCTGAGAAGTATCAATTCCAAAAATATTGTCTAGTTTTCAAAGGCTATTGTACCAATTATTTGTGTGCTGTATTTTCATACTTTTTAGAGTTGTGTATCACTAACTTGGCAACATGCTATAACAGCTGACTCTTTGCATGTACATCTGCCTAAGAGGACAGCTTACTAGGTTTTGGAATAGAGGCATTGTGCACTGATTCATTTGCTAAATGAGTACTGAAGTATGTACTGGTTTCTGTCTCTCACAGTGAACAGACATAACCATCTGAAGGACTTCATGCTGGTGGTGTCTATAGTCATCGGAATGGGAGGTGTCTGGTTCGCTTTCATCCAGAACCGGCACTCTAAAGACCACATGAAGAAGATGATGATAGACCTTGAGAGCCTCCATCGGGCAGAGCAGAGCCTTCACGACCTACAGCAGAAGTGAGAACCTGTTCTGCACTTTCTTTATTTTTAGATGCTTGAACAAGTGTGAGAAACTCTGTGGTGGCTTTAAAGCACTTGGCTCAGGTGTAAGTCGACTTGGTCGATGCAATGTGTCTAATGCCATAACCACCACAGTTTTAACTTGCATGATGTTAAACAAATGTTTTGAACTTTTGGAAACTTGTGCAGCTTGCTTTGATATTTAAAATAACCAGTACATGAAGTAACCTAGACCTCCAGCTGAGCCTTGTACTCCTGTTTATGGTGGACAAAAATACTGAAATATGTATTATGCACAGGAGCTCATAAAGTGAGGATGGCATTGCGTATGATTTGTAGTCACTGTCTAAACTTAAGTGCCTATGAGCTTTGATGTCAGATAGATTTGTCACAGTTTTTACAGTGTTTAGTGAACCAGGCCTTCCCTTCTGAGGGAACAGGATATGGAGCCGCATGGGAATAATCTGCAGGAGAGAACATCTGTTTGAGAAAGAGGAATGGCTAGAAGAGGAGGAACTTTATAATTACAACACTTTCTTTCTGTTTAAGTTACATTTAAGATGCCAGTTTCTTGAAGCCTCTGATATATTTGTATACTTCTACCAAATGGATTTTGTTCCTGTCCTTCCTTTAAAAAAAAAAGAAGGTTTTGTTCATTTGTGCATTTTCTCAATGCATTAAACATAGCCGAATGTCACTTTTTCCTTTACTTTTATCATGAGAGTGCCTTTTTTGGCCGACCCTCACCCATTTTGTTTCTAGGGCCCTGTTTCCACCTGGTATTAAGATGCGTTTTGGTCGATCGGATCACAAGTAGACGAGGGAGACTCATACTCATGTACACCTGGGGCCCTATCTTGCCAAGCGCGATGCAAGTGTTTTTTGCTAGTTTCAGTCCGACGCAGTTATCATTTTCACATCCTGCGCCACGTTGTTTAAATAACAAATGCATTTGCGCCCATTTGTGCACCCATGGGCATGCTGGTCTGAAACCGAGGTGTGTTCTGGCGCATTGTTGGTGATTTGCTATTTTAAGGCAACAGAAATAGACTGTGCCATTGACCAACTGACACCTGTCTAAAGTCAATGGCTCAATCTTTTTTTTTGTTATTTAAAGAGCGTGTTAGTAATGTGCGCCTATAGGTGGGTCCACAACGCGCGTACGCTCTGCTTATTAAACACACAGGGACGCACAGCAGCACACAAACATGACAAATATTAAAATTAAAATGATTACAATGTAAAAGATTATTATTGTGTACATAAAGATATGGTGAATCCGGCTTGTCCTGTAGATGGTCTGCTTGCGCACTTTTACATCGTGCACGAGCAGTTCCGTTTGCTCTCTGGAGACGCGTTCGGTCTTTCCACTTTCAAATTCCGTCATGTAAATAGCGAATCTGCCATGGCGTGAGCGCAACTGACATTTAAAGGGAATGGGAGATGAGACTCTGATTGGTTTAACGCACGTAAATCCCAAAACGCACCCATTACTCATTAAGGGAATTGGGACAACCCTTTTAGACCATGCGCCGGGTGTGCAGACCATTTTTCCCGTCAGTAAACTAGCAAAAGTGGATTCGGACAATCCCTAAGTGAACTTGCGCCCTGCGCTTTAGACCATGCGCTTAGATCATTAAAATAGGGCCCCTGGTGTTTTAATTGGTCTCTTTTGTCCACTTTGGACCACTTCTGTCATGATTTCTTCAAGGGGAGGCTCACGGCATTTACATATGAACGCAAAGGAGACGTCGGAAAAACATGCGCAAAACTTTTGTTTACTTTGATAGTCGCCAGACCACAGCGAATGCTGTGAGTGCATGTTAGAAACAGGAAATCTTGGTACTTCAAACCAAACTTAGATCTTCATCCAACCAAGTTTAAATCCCGTCTGGCCAGCGTGCTTCCCATAATGTTTACGCATTAGGTCAGTAGGCCGAGAGGCGGTCATTTGAGGCTGTTCGAATGCATTCGACCACATGAGCGTTTCCACTGCGAAAGCAATCCAGTCAAATGAGTTTTCAACTACCTCTGGAAGTGGTCAAAAGTGGACAACCTCAACCTTTAGACACCATTTACATGTGGTTAAACGTCTTTCTCTTAGTGGCGAAAATGCTTCTTTACACCAGGCTATAAACAGGTCAAAGTTTCTTGCTATATTAACAAATTAACTTTTTTTATTAAAATAAAATTGCTTATTTTAATTGATTGTGTTCTGAAAGACTTGAAGTTATGTTACCAAGCTCTGATGATTTTATAGTTTTGTATGGTAAACTGACATGAAAAGTGCATATTTGTTGAAATTAGGGGTGGCTCGATACCACTTTTTCATGTCCGATACCGATACCGATAACACACAATTGAGTATCTGTCGATACCGATACAATACCATATATTTTTTTCTTAATTAAGCTGTTAATAACACATTTGTCAGGAGGATGCACTGCTTAACCTAGCCATCTAAAAAACCATCATGCTCAAACAGTGCAATAAATGTTCTATATAAGTAGCCCACAACATGACTCAGTTGTGCAATACTGCTGCTTAATTTTTATTAAAACAATTTTTAAACAGAACTTGTAGCAGCATTTTTAATTATTCAGCACCATTCAATTAATGAAATTTAAAGTGCAACTGTGCAAATAAAACAAAAATTATAATTCCAGTGCCAAAAACTGGATGTAACACAAAACTCGTATGTAGTCATAGGGCTGTACCCGACTATTCGAATATTCGTTCGGTGGGTTGGTATTCGATTTGAGAATTTGACAATCGAATATTCGTTTTTTTTTTTGTTTTTGTTTTTTACACCTGGCATCCCCCTCGAAATGGTTCTCATTCGCGCTTGAATATGTTCAACACTATAAAATCTGACGAAATATAGATAGACACACGAGACGAGACACGTTCAGAATGAATAAACTTTGAATAAACTACAGAACAGCGCGAGTGGGAAGCGGCGCGCCTCACGCGGGCAGGGCTTATATGCTCCGAGAACTCTTTTTTACAACTATCTTATAAAGCCTAGCCATTTTTAATAGGATGGACAGTTGAAGGAACCCAACCTCGTTATTTGATGCTTCTTGAGTTGGCCTACTAAAGTGTTCCTGCAACGGTAGTATTCTCTGGCTAGAGCGCAGAACAGCGGAGTTTGTAAGGACAGAAGTGCATGCCTGCGAGCTTGTATTTTGGGTTAAGCTGCGTTGCTTTGACATTGTGGAAAATAGAACAATAGAAACAAAATGTATTAAGCTTTTTACCCCTTATTATCAATCTAAATTAATCTCATTTTTAATTTAACTTAATTTCGTTTTTCTTTATTTAAATTCGTTTTTTTCTTTAATTAAATTTCGTTTTTCTTTATTTAAATTTCGTTTTTATTTATTTAAATCTACCCTTTACTGTGTCAGTAATTTGTTAGTCAGAAAAATATTAGACTACCTTATTAAAAGTATTGCTTAAGTTAACAGACCTGTGTGTGTGTGTGTGTGTGTGTTACGTGCGAGTGTATTTACTTTGTGTTGTTCATGGGGAAGATGCGTTTTATATCACTAGTGCAGTAATCCGTTCTCGGAGCATAAGCCGTGCCCGCGTGAGGCGCGCCGCTTCCTGCTCGCGCTGTTCTGTAGTTTATTAATTATGAACGTATCGCGTCTTATTTTAAATAACTCCACACAGCTGACATGATAACTTAATTGCTGAGAGGGCTTACCTCACTCACCTCTAGCTACCGTTCACGTGATGCCAGTGTTGCCAAGTCCGCGGTCTCTCCCACCCCGAAACGCGATTGGCTATTTTTAAGAAGCAATTGGACGGGATTTGTATGTGAAAATCTGGCAACGCTGCGTGACGCGTGTTGCTCATCTCTCTTTACGGCATGTCTCTCAGGTGTTGTTAAGCATTTGTATGACAATTTAGGACTAAGGGACGTGATCGTATCGGATCGGGTTATACTCCCGCGATTCATGCAATATCCGATCCAGTGATTTTGGCCAGTATCGGACTAATACCGATACCGAATATCGGATCGGCGCACCCCTAGTTGAAATATTATATTTTGCACATTTGTAAACATTAAAGTAGTACCTGTGGTACTTACATAATTATATCCCAACATATATACAAATATTTATTTTGATATGGCATTATGCAATTTATTAACACTAGTTGTTTGAAAGACGTCTTCCATTCCATAGAATGATAATTTGCTCTCTGTGAATATTTACCAGCAAATGTTGAGTACGTCAGATGGCAACCGTTACGCATACACTGAGGAATCTTTAGGAATGTGGGAACGCGGATCAAGCTCTGATCTCTCAATACCAACCGTCTTCCGCTAGCTTCCTGTTGAAGTCCTCATGCAGACTCATAGTCTGTCACCTTTAAGAGAATGACACAGGAGCCTGTGTGTCCAGAGGGGTCTGTGTATCCCTTAAACATGTGAATGAAGTGTGAGCGCGTGTGTGAAGGGGACAGGGCAGTGGAAACTATGCAGAGTGTGTTTGTTACAATGGAGGACATCCAGCATGTTGTGTTTTGACAAAACCAGGCGAGTCACCGGGTCACGTCTCTGGTGATTGGTGGGTGAGAGGCCTACAGTGCTCCGGTCGCCCCTGAGGGAGGTGATTAACCCCTGGATACTTCGAATCATCTCAGCTTAAACTCAAGGATAAAAATAAAATAAATGGCGGTTATGTCACACATGAACGCAGGACCTTGTGGGCTGTCGTTTCATAAGTTCATTTTATTTGATGTAGGCTTGTTTTGGGAACATTTTGAGATGAAACGAAATGTCAGTTCGCCTTTTAAGGGAGCCTAGCCGTTTGTATAGGCATTTTTATTTTCTCCATTTGAGACGTATTGTAAATGCTTATCAAGGCTGTGGCAGTTGAGTCAGGCTTTCCAACAGTTGAATGTGTAGGTGTGCTGATGCATTTCGCCAACAGACAAACCTCTTCTCGAACTCTGCCAAATTATCACATGCGCAATCCCGGTCCATTCACTCTGAGTCATAAATGAGGAGTAATGTAATCTGCCCTTTCTACATGGCAGTTAACAATTCAATTTGATTAGAATCGCATGTTATAAAGCAGAAGTTTACATTTGCGGAAGAAAATCTGTGATGCTTGCCCAAAACGCACTACCTTGTGTGTGAGTGGCATTGCTTTCCAGCCGCTTTAGTGCGTCACTGTTTAGTGAGGTTGTCAGGTCATTCTGGGTAGTTGCTGGCTTAGATCATTATATTAATTATGGCCCAAGCCAAAAGTCCCGGGTGTTTATACACCACAGTTTTCAACTCAAAATGGAAAAAAAAATTATATGTTTTGGATGTTCATTTAGATGAAAACAGTGTTTTGGAGGACTGAAAATGCAAACTTTTGAAAACTGTTTCAAAGTGCAAGTTTTTGAAAACAATACTGTTATCATCTCTGTTTAAAATACAAAGTGCCAACTAGGGATGCATGATTTATCGGCCGATATATGTTAATTTTTTATGTTATCATTATGGACCCGATAAGAGAATTTTCAGTTGTGCATTCATGTCACTTTTTGCAGATATAAGATGTCACATGATCTGATTAATCTCATAGGTTTCTTTGAGTTAATTAACCGGTTAACAAAGATGCCTGGCTGAATGAGCCGAGTTCATTCAACTAATTAATTTTAGATGTTTCTTTTTCCAAAACATTGATGCATTATTAATAATAACTAGCACTTTTATTCTCATATTATTTTAATTAACACTATGGTTTTATTAAAATCATTTCATTATTGTCTGTGCGGAGGCTATTCCATTTGATCAATGCCACATGCATTTTGATTCTTTTTACACAAGTAATGTTGTCCAATGACTTGTTTGCATTCTAAAGCAATAGATTTTTATTTATTTATTTATTTGATAAAGAAAGTTGGCCATAGGAGCGTAAAATTAATTTTAAAAGTTAAGGAATCTTACACTGGCTCAAACTAGGCTACTGTACTGTATGTTTGATATATGTTGAAGTGCTTGGGACATGGCTTTTAGTGGTGAGACTTTGTTTTTGTATTAAGGCTCTCAAAAAATGTAAATTTAGATTTATTGGTCAATATCTCGGTTATCGGCTTTCAAATATAAAGGTTTATTGGTATCGGCCAAAATCCCTATAACTAACTACTGGCTTGGCATGCATAAAAAAAAAACTTTATCTGTTTTAGTACGTTGTTGTGTAAACGCCCTCAGATTATGCACATTCTATTTTTACTTAATTGAGTAAATGGTATTTATGATTTTTGGTTTTTATTTTTATTTATTTTTATTTTTTATTTTACTTTTTACTTTTACTAAAGACTATTGTAAACAAAGAGCTGAATAGAAAAGTGCTGTCTTCATTTCTGTCTTTACTGCGACTGGTACTCTCTTGACAAATTACTAACTGACGTTTATTACTTAGTTGTAGGGCTTTTTTTTTTTTTTTATTGTATTGAGAATGTAAGACAAGCGCACATGACTCTCATTCTTAGAGACCATCTCGTGTTCTCTGCCACATCTTGTTTTACCCTCGTAAAATCAAACGTGAGAGAAAATGTTCTTCTCATGCACCCGACAGTTACGGTAACCGTGCTAATCTGAGGCTGCAGGTGCACGTTTGTAGGAGAGGAAGAAAAGTTTAATTAATCATTGCATGCGTAGTCTAGTCTAGTGTTTGTATTGTCTTTTGTTTTCATACTTTCACCAGCACAAAGGAATGTGTTTTTTGAATGCGCAAGTTAAACAAATAAATGGTGAGTCAGACGAAATGTTTTGAATACGTAAAAGCTGGTGAATTGAAAAACAATTAAAACTTTAGATCCCCGACTATACAATCATAAAGAGCCTTGCTAGATATTTGTTGTTGGCTTGTAGGGCTGAGGTTTCATTCCTTATTTTGGAGGATGGTGAATGGCAGAGGTCAGGTTTAGGGGTATTAGATTTCCCATCTTAGCTGTAACTTCAGATCACCTTACACTAGTACTTCACTCAATGAAAAACTTCTCCCCCAATCCACCTGTTTCTCTTTCCGTCAGGCCTCCGAATCCTTCTATCTGCCATCTTCTGGATGCCAACAAAACTGCAGGAGCCATTCAACAAGCGTATCTATTCTTCTCTAGTCCGTAGGGTTCAAAGAAGTAAAAAAATCCATTCATTTTCTCCATAGACAAATTGATTTTTTAACAATAACATACGATTTTCAAAACAGAGCTGCCATGAGTTCAAACAGCAGGTGTGATGTATGCTTCTGTAAGTCATCTGAGTCAAGTATGCCTTTGTAAGTCATGTAAGTCAATTTGATTTAAACTTGGTACCCATAATCCTGGAGGGATAAATATAACGTCTTCTGAGTCAGGCCAGTGTCCCCTAAACCGTTGTCATTTGATACGCTTCAAGCGAAGCCCCCAGACCGATAAAGCCTCTTCCTTTAAGTGAAGATTGATCGGGGGGTTATATAGACATGACTGATTGAATCGGGGCCCCGTGTTTCCCCTCTCTTTCGCCAGGAAAAATCGTTAATCCTGTCGTAGCTCAGGAAAGCCTAGAGTAGACTTTGGTTGCAGTTATTTTTCCGCTCCCCCTTCCTGCTTGTTACATCATCATTATCTTTTTGATGACGCCTCTGTTTTGCAGTCAGACTTTCCTGTGAATGTAGTTTCTGCCTGAAGGTGCTAAAAATGCGCACGCACCAGGTGAACATAAAGGATTATCTTTAGTTCTTTTATCCTGCTAATGGGCTGTTTATAATGGATTGTTATGTTGTGTAATTACTCTTGTTCTTGAGTGTAATTACCAAAATGGGTAATTGCAGTTATTTGATAGGCCAATATACTGTACAAGCCAGGCCTATTAATCGGTCAATAGTTGAGCTTTTTAAGATGATAAATAATAAACTTGCACTGGCTCCAGATTTATGCACATTTTATTTTCATATACATATTTTTTTTTCTTCTTTTTTTTTATGTATCATTTAGTGTTTTTTCCCCCCAGTTTCCAGATGTTGTATTATTCAAGTTATTCTGAATTGAGTAAATGTTTATTATTATTATTATCATCATCATCATCCCTTTTTTCAACTTTTCAAAATCACTAACTTTAACTGTATTTAAAACAAAACAAAAACAGATTCTGGACCCCATTGTATATGTAGCCTGTTCTCTATATATCGGCCATTAATAACCCATATTGGTATGATATGGTTCAGTCCTTAATCAAATAAAGCTCTGTCCAGTTGACAGACTGCATCAGTGATTACTTTTTTTCCTCTCTCTTTTTTTTAAAATATATATTTACATTTTTACATTTGGCAGACGCTTTTATCCAAAGCAACTTACATTGCATTATCCTATACATAGGCATGTGCAATCCCCTGGGATCGAACCCACAACCTTGCGTTGTTAACGCAATGCTCTTACCACTGAGCTACAGGAAAGCTGTATATACTTATATAAAACAGTCATATTTGTCTTTATTGTGTTTAAAACCTGCTTTTGAGTTTTGAACCTCTTTGAACCCTCAGTCATGACCCTGAAGCTAAAGAGAGCACAGCTGGGTTTAAAGTGTCCGCCGTGATTTAGTGTCATTTGTCTGACAGGAATTTTATCAAGCATGTCTTAGTTTCCCGTCATCAGTTATGTTTTATTTTAGCATCTTAATCCTCGCATCTCTGTTACTCGACTATCTGTTTGCTGAACTGTAGAGACAATTTAATTGGCACAAAAGGAGTGAGACATCATGTGATTTGCTAAGAGCTTAAATCTGCTCCAATTACTGATGCTGAAATGCTGAAAAATGTTGGTTCTTAGTCACGTAGTTTAAAACTGAACTTTCTGTGTATGCGTGCTCTGGTGTATGTGTGAGTGTGTGTGAGAGGGAGAGAAAAGGGGAAATTCGAGGCCCAAATTCAAACTCGCAATAAACAAGTTTTGTGTTGTTGTTTATTTACAACAGTGTATTTACTAACGTTCCCGACGGGATCAGTAAAATCAAGGTCGTAAGAACATCCAAAACAGGGCTTTAAATAGTAACGGATACACTGAAATAGATTTTTTTTTTTAACGGTCAGAAATCACTCTAGAAGTCACGTTAGCTATTTGGTCATAAGTTTAATGATTAAGCCTTTGTTGTGTACATTTACATTTGGCAGACGCTTTTATCCAAAGCAACTTACAGTGCATCCAAGCTACACATTTTGTTAGTTAATGCATTCCCTGGGAATTCGAACCCATTACCGTGGTGTAGCTGACATCATGCTCTACTGTGACTATTCTGTGACTCATTTCATGTGTTTTTTCTTTAATTTGTCTCCTCACAGGCTACAGATTGCTCAGGAGGAGCACCGTTCAGTGGAGGTGGAGAAGGTAAACCTGGAGCAGAAGCTGAGGGACGAGATCAACGCTGCCAAACAGGAGGCGCAGAGACTGAAGGAGCTCCGGGAGGGAACTGTGAACGAGCTGAGCCGACAGAAATACGCAGAGGAGGAGCTGGATCAGGTCAAATTCAATTCTCATTTATTTTATATAATGCTTTTTCACAATACATATCGTTTCAAATCAGCTTTACAGAAAATGCATGCGTCTACATTACAATTTAGAGTGATCTGTTATCAGAGGTGATTGTGTCCAAGCAAGGGATTTCAGAAATGTACATAAACAAATCATGCAGTTAGCTAACAATGTATTCATTTGAGCAATGTATTAATTTAAGGCCGAAACAATGAGCTCATTGAAGTAATGAATACATGTTGTTAACAAAATGACTAGTGTGTGTATATATATATATATATATATATATATATATATATATATATATAGAACATTTTGCATAGGTGTGAATTTTAGCGTAGGTGAAAAGTCCCCTAATAAAAATGCAAGATGTTGAAGTGTGGTTAGATGTCACTGGTGTTAGTTGTCTAGATCTCTCATTATGCTGCCATATGTTGATTCTAATTGAGTGGGCATTCTTCACGAAATAACGGAAATGTGGGTGGGTGGAAAATGGTTGTAAGATGATCTCAAACTTTGAAGTGATGTGACGTGAAGGCCAATACTCAGAATTTGTCCTCTGCATTTAACCCATCCAAGTTGGTGCACACACATTAAGAGCAGTGAGTAGAGAACACACACACACACACACACACACACACTGCGGCGCCTGGGGAACAATTAGGGTTAGGTGCCTTGCTCAAGGGCACTTCAGATGTTTCCTACCAGTATTGAGAATCAAATTGTTGCTTCAGGTTACAATTTGGGTTACAAGTCTGACTCTCTAACCGTTAGGCCACGACTGCCTCCTCGGACTTCTACTGATAAAACTTTATCAAACTTCATCAGTACAGGAAAATCATGTTGTTGATGCCTTTGGGTATATTCCCAGCGCAGTGTCCAGAGCTGTGTACCGCAGTGCTGTTGCATAAGGGACAGATTTAACACTTCAGATTTGAAAGGAGAAAAATCTTTGCAGAACCTGATCAGAGAATTGTAACAAGCTCTCATGTGTCAACGACAGCAAAGTGGGTTCCTTTTATGACCATATTTGTTTTCATTTTTTTTATATAATGTGTACGGAATCCACAAGTGGCATCTCTGGAGAAAAATAGACCTGAATTGGATTAATTGTTTTTTGTTTTTTTGCATGGGCCTATGTTGGCCTATTAAACCCAGGCGCTAAGTGGGTATTCTGGGTCAGAGGGCGGCACAAATCTCTGTGGGTTTGTAGCTCATTAGCGCTGTTCCACAAGAAAAGGGGTCTTTCGGCTCTCCGACCCATCAGCCCACTCCCCAAGACCCTTGCTGGATGAGATCTGTGTATTTACCACAAATGGAGCTGTTGATTAATTGTGTTTATCTTAGTCAGGTTAGGTTGTTAAGCTTATTTGTGGCTAAATAATTAGCATATTGTCGCAAAACAAAATGTTTCAGACAGTGTAATTTATGCTGTTTATTCTCATTAGCTTGCCAAATTAGTCATTCATGAGTCATGTAAATTAGCTAATTGTCATAATCACACATGCAAATTAGAGGATAAATAGAAGAGGTTTAAAGGTTAAATGCTATCTTGCAATTTCAGTCCCCTAGCATTTGGGTTGTTGTTATTTTCTAGTGTTTACATAATGTCATGGGGTTATATGTGAACTAAAATAAAATATAAATAAATAATTTTATTTCAGCTAGGTGCCAATGAAAACATTTCTCATTTGTGTTTAGTTTAACTCGAAGTACTAAAATAACCAATTAAAACAATTGAAATAAATTAATAAAAACTATTTAGACATAAAAACTAATACAAATGACAAAAATGTACAACAAAATTACACAAAAAATAAGTGAAATAATGAAAACACAAAATATAACAAAAACATTCAAAATATTCATAAAAACTATAATAGTATATCAAGATCCTAAAATAACATTATATATATAAAAATGTATCAACATAGCACTTTCTTTTAATTGTCTGATTAAAAAGTGCTTCCATCCTTTTGAGATTTGAGATCTTGCTCTCTGACCTGTCTCTGGCGCCCCCTGCAGGTGCGAATGGCCCTGAAGAAAGCTGAGAAGGAGCTGGAGTCTCGCAGCAGCTGGTCTCCTCCTGGAGCCCTGCAGAAATGGCTGCAGCTCACTCATGAGGTGGAGGTGCAGTACTACAACATCAAGAAACAGAACGCAGAGAGACAGCTGCAGGTGGCCAAAGACGGGGTGAGCAGCATTTTGCAGTCGTTCGTTTAGCTAAGATGGAACAATGGTAAAAACATGACAGTACAACAACTTTGTTATACGTAGTACAACCTCAGAATGTGGTAACCAAGACTGTAAGATAGTTTTAGAAAGTTTTTAAAGAATAATGAAATTCTACTAATAGACAATTAAGTATATATTTTAATGTAAAAATATATATATATATATATATTTAAATATATTGTAAGGTTTGAAAAAAATTCCTTGACAAATCCTGTGTTAGATTTGTGATAGATCAGTTGGTGGATTTAAAATATAACATGCATTATAATTATACATTACATTATTATAAAGTATACAATAATAGTAATATAAAATTATAGTTTTCTTTAAAAATGTGACATGGTTTCTTAGGCAGAAAAGATTAAGAAGAAGAGAAATACTTTATTCGGGACGTTCCATGTTGCACACAGTTCTTCACTGGATGATGTCGATCACAAAATACTTGCAGCCAAGTACGTCACAAACATTTCTCCTGGCGAATGCCTAATTAAAAATTAATAAATAATAATAATAATTGGAATAATAACCCTAACACTTATGTCTTTTAATTTTGTATCTCTTTCTCTCCAGGCAAGCTCTGGGTGAGGTAACCGCAGCTCTGAGAGAGAGACTTCATCGCTGGCAGCAGATTGAGATTTTAACAGGCTTCACGCTGGTAAATAACCCAGGCCTGCCCTCTCTGGCCTCCGCCCTCAACTTGGACCCCAGCTTCATGGGCGGCCGCAGCACACCCCAGCACTTCTTGTCCGACGACATGGATGACATGGACGAGGACATAGTGGCACCTGGAACACTACAATGTAAGGGCTTGCCGGACATCGATAGGGATAAGCCACGGTCAGCTAAAGGCCAGCAAAGACCTTGTGACCTTTTGAGCAAATCCAAAAATCCCTCGTTTTGAGCTATTTAGTTTGTCTATAAGCACTATCTGTCAGAAACGGTTGTATGCACTGAGTGTGTTTGCGCAATTCTTATTTACTCTTTTAGTTGGAGTGTCCCCCCCCCCCCCCCCTCATCTACTGGTCTGTATTACACAGAGGGGAGTAAAGATCTTCACTACACATTGGTGTCATATGTTTCTGAAATTGCAGTTATGCACTCTTTGTACAGATCCTTTTTTTGTTTGTTTTTTTGTTTATTGTATTAAATTTGATGGAGGGTTATGGAGTTGGCCAGAAGAAATGTGTGAGTTAATATTATCGGTCCAGTGGAAGTCTGAGGTTGATTGCTGTAATTGTAATGCTCCATCTGAATGTATGAAATAATGTTAAGGAAGCTCAAAGAAGCCCACAAATAGTTGTCTTCCCAGGTGCAAAGCATGAAATAAAATGGTGTTTATTGGGTAAGGTGTATTCAATTTGATATTTGCATTGCTGATCACTCTTTCAACAATGTCTGAATTGTTGTTGAAAAATTATTTTCGTAGCTATCAAGAACTCGTTTTAAAGACTATTTGATCAAGGATTTACATCCTTCTAAATCCTCAGTGGTTTTTTTTTTTTTCATTGAGCAAAAGTTTTGCCAGAAAAAAAAATTGTGGACGTCTGTTCTGTAGCTCTATGTTGGTAGTAAAATGATTAACAGTCGCACCCTACCCTTGCCCCTTACCCCCTCCAGATGCAGCGTGGCAAATGGGCCGTCGAGCAAGTGATCTCTGGTCTGTCAATTCGGATTGCCAGTCGTTTTGGAAGTACTCTGGTGGGCTAAACTACCATGCCCTTTACCCCAACTACTCTTCTCACTTCCTCTTGTTTTCCTGAACCCCTCTCTTAAAGCGGTATTCTTCCCATTACCCCCGGGGATAGGGAAACTGGACAGAAAGAACCATTCCCTGTCTACACCTCTCAATCTTGTTCTTGTCCACAGCTGTGAAATGGCTTACTTTGAAATAGTTTAGAGAACAAAACAGGCACACAAAAAATCAGCTATCGCATCACAAAGAAAAATTTGTAGATTCTTACATGATACTGCTTTGATTTATGCAACTTTAATGGAGTCAATATGTAATAAAAAAAAAAACCCTTTTTTACTTCCTTAATACATATATTCCTGTTCTTATCATGAACAATTCATTAGTTAGCATTTATTTAGAAGTTTAAAACTATCATGAAAATGTAGTATCCGCCTCTGATATGACTTCAAGTCCTTTAATTTTTCACAATCCAATCAAATCCCGTTGAATAAAACAATCTTCTATGATACATTTTCTCACGGAAGATTCTGTTTTGCTCTGAAATGTGTTATGGAAGTAAAATGGGTCATGGACAGCATTTCATGTTGACATACATTGTTATTGGACTTTCTTTTTTTTTTTTTTGCTAAGTTTAATAAATGCCTCAGCTTAGCTAATACAGAAGCATTTGGATCTTACAGTAACATTAGGCATTCATCACCTTAAGCAATTTCAACAGAAACAGGAAATGCAACATGAAGAAATTAATGAATGGTTGGTTAGTGTCCAAGCTTGTCCGCAACTTCCCTTGTGTCTCTATTTCTGAGAAAAGCCATTGAACCTGTACACACCTGTACATTTTTCCTTCTTAGCACAAAGTTTCTTGCTTCACCTTCTCCAGCCTGCCACCCATCACGCGTTATTTCAATGTCTGCATGCTCTGAATCGTTTCTCTGAGTGACCTTATTGTTGTGTGCCCCTACAGCTCCCAGTATGATGTCACTCCGGCAACGCCACATTGACCCGCAGCTGGCCCTGGGTTCGCAGAGGTTGGTAGAGAGTTGTCTTGCACTTTGTGGGCAGGAAGGGGAGGGTAGCTCATACTTGTCCAGACCTAGGACATCGCTACGCCAGGCGCACAGCCAACCTTTCGGGCAGTTTGACTCTCTGGGACTGCCTCCGCTTTCCTCAGCCATGTCTCATCCCTCTATCTACTCTGCCGCCTCATCCCACGGTCCCCACTCCTCTTCCGTCGCCAATGCCCCTCATGCATCCCACTATCACTCTTCATATTTCCAGCCCATGGACACCATCCCTGATCTCCCATATGATGCCAGCCCAGAGCGCCCACACCGTTGTGCCAGCTATGGGTATTGCTTCATTCTGTTGTGCTTGTTTTGTACTTTTCACCTGGCATGATCCTGGGACTTCTTCCATATTACTTAACAGAAATCTTTTACCTCACACTTTACATTTTGTGGTGAATCACTACTCGTGGGGTTTGTTGCTGTAATGGGCTATACTCCCTACAGTTCGTGACACTGCAGCTTAGAACTTGGCTGTGTTACTTGCTGTGACATTCTACCTGGTTGCTTAATCTGTTCTTACACTATTTGCACCTTATTTTTAACCATTCTCACACACGCATGCCCTGGTCTCTTTAACTCCAGTCTTGGAAGGCCGGTGTCCTGCAGACTTTAGTTCCAACCCTAATTAAACACAATTGTCTGTAAATTGCGAGTAAATCTGAACATTGACTGCAATGAGTTTGTGTTGGGTTAGGGTTGGAACTTAAGTCTGCTGGACACCAGTCCTCTAGGACTGGAGTTGGTTTAGTTCCAACGTGCCACAACACACCTGCCTGGATGTTTCTGCTGATCCTAAAAACCTTGATTATCTGTTTCAGGTGTGCTGATTTGGGGTTGGTGCTAAACTCTTCAGTACCCTGGCCCTCCAGGAGCAGAATTGGACACCCTTGATGTTGGGTGTCTCTATGTCCAATCTTGTTCTTGGAGGACCACCTTCCTGCAGAGTTTAGCTCCAGCCTGCACCAACACATCTTGCTGGAAGTTTCTAGTTATCTGGAAGACCATAATTGGCTGGTTAAGGTGTGTCTACTTAGAGTTGCAGCTGAACTCTGGACACCCCTGCTCTCTGTGTGTGTGTGTAGCTTGCACTTCTTTAGCTCTGGGTAGTTGAGTCTTGGCATGTTGTGCTTCAGTTTGGACAACTTTTGAGCTTGATAATGTTGACTTGTTTGCCTGCTTAACTCTCAGATTTTGGACTGGTCTGATATCTCACTTTTCCCAATGCTAATTTCATCGTTTCCTTCACAGGGACTTGAATCGCTCCGACTCTGATTCCTCTTTGTGTATATCCCAGACCGGCGAACAGCTACGCTTGTCCTACAGTTCCAAAAACTTCCCCGTGAAGCCCACTTCACTCCACTATGGCCCCCACTCGCGCTCTGAAGAGGGAGCCCACTCTCACAGCCACAATGGAGGCAACAGAGTTCACGATGGGGGCGTATCTCTCGACGGAGGCTCTGATAGTCCCATATTAATGAAGAAGGTGTATGGCATTGAGAAATCTGCCAGTATGAGTGAGATCCTTAGCTCTCAGGCGGTGATGTCTATGTCAGAATCCTCACGCTCCTTAAGCCCAAACTCCACTGAACCCGACACGCCGTCCCCCACTGGACTGATGGAGGTGAAGGCTGGAAACCGCATACCCCAGATCTCCTCAAAAAAGAGCCCCCCAGAAGAGGACAGCGGCTCTACAGGTGAAGACACTGACTCTGCTGCCAGTCGCAAGAAACACACCTTCAAGATCTTCAAAAAACAGAAGAAATAATACAACTGGATAACCGTTTCATTTTTCCATTACATTTATTTTTGTCATATTGTTGATTATAAATGTTTTGATTTATTTTCCCCCCTTCCGGTCTGAAGTTACGGCACAACCAAACACCTTTCCAAGGTCTTTATTGTAATGTTTGCTTTTTCAGAGGAACACTTAGGAACAAGCATGATTTTGGGGGTGGGTGTGAAACACCAGTGGAAACGGGGTGGACTTTTTTTGGGGGGAATGTAACTTATTTATTCAGCAGGAGAAAGTGCCAGACTTTCAAAGGAATCTTCACTCTAATGGAATTCTTTCCTTGTATAATCCATATCAGTTTGCATGTATTCGCCTTTGTTTGATTGAACTTTGAATGCTCCTAGATGTTTGCTTGGTTCTTGTTCTCCTTTGCTTAAAAACGCAAAATAGCCTGATTATTTCGTTTCAATAAGCACACTCATTTGTCTTTTGAAGTTAAAGTGAATTGTCAGCTGAATGTTTAACGGTACTTCTTTGGTCAGTGTTTGTCGACGGTCAGAGAAACTGTAAAAGGGCTGAACTATCAGTGTGAAACTCCCCTCAAATATTTTGCACTATTTCTAAATGTTGATTTGTCGGTTTTGTAAAGATAATTAAGAAAATGCTGGAAAACGCACTAAAACGTTTACACAAATCAAGACACTGAACGTATCTCCAAGGCTTCAGGGATTTCTGGAATGTACAATAATTAAGCGATTAGATTATTTGATCTTTGTGGATCATTCCAAATCATTTGGCAAATACAAGGTGGCTTATGAATAAAGGTGGCACATTAATGCTTTTTGAGCTTTTACAAGTAACCTTGCCCTTGTCTGCTGACTGTTTCTGGTGGCATCCTCCAAGATCCCAAGAGATCACAAGGTGAATGCACACCTCACTTAGTTCAAATGACATCAAGTCAAGAGATCTCGTCGTCTTATATTCAAAGTGCCAAACTAAAGCCGCTGTCCAGGAAATGTATACACTTCCCGAAGGTCAAATTTCACTTTTGCAATAACTGTTTTTGGACAGTCTTGCAATAAGGTCCATATTATCCACATTGTGGTGGGATATGGTGGGAGTTACTACTTCTGACATGTTTGAGAGAAAGCTTGGATATGTTATGTTCCTTTTATTAGGTCATAAAACTCCCCTGAAACGTTTTGAAGCAGGCTGGACCACAAGCAGTTGCTGTTATAATGGAGTGACTTGCCTATAAACAGAGAGATGTTCAGGCAGACTGATTTTACCACTGTGCATTTTCAGAGGAAGTGGAGACCACTCTCTGTTCTTCTTGTGGTTTACATGATGTTCACTTTAAGATAAACGTTGTTTTTATCCCAGAGCACTGAAAATTACAAGCACACTTTCTGAAAAGAGAGGGGGTTAAGAATAAAAAGACTTGGTGAGGGATGTCACTATGCATTTTATTAGTTTTTACCCACAGGCTTCGAAGGTCCAATGTATCCACTAACCTGGAGGCAAACCAAAGCAGTGCTGCACAAAACTTCTTCGGCATTTCTTTTGTGAAAGATGGTACAAGACCACATTCTAATGTATATCAACCAGTCAGTCCTTAACAGGTATTAAAACCATGCAGATGTATGTTTCATCTGTGCCTCTTTTGCACGAAGAAGCTCTTTTGTCAGTGTGTATGTCAGTGCGCACGCGTCAGTCCGGTCCAGTAAACTGCACTTCACTGTGTTGATGCATGTTCTCAACATCAGTTCTCAAACACGGAGAGGGAGGAGACAGGAGCTGTTTTAGACTTTGTTCCTATTTAGATATCCCTGTTCACTTCTCCGTTTGAGCTATTTATGCCTATACTGTACAGAGAGAGGTGAAACAAAGTAAAAAGGATAATTTTGCATCTTCTGTAATGTTCAAAACTGTAGTCTTCAAATTTTATGGCACTCCTGCATGTAAGCAATAAAAAGTTTTTAAAATTAGTGAGATCTCCATTCATTTTATGGTATTCTATCTGTCTGTGTCTGTCTGTTGAAACTTTGAATAATTTTCTTAAAGGGATAGTTCACCCAAAAATGAAAATTGTCATCATTCACTCACCCTCATGTTGTTCCAAACCTGTAGTTTATTTGTCCTGTTGAACACAAAAGGTATTTTAAAGAATGTTGGTAACCAGACAGTTGACAGAAGCCATTGACTTCCATAGTATTTTTATTTTTTTTTCTACTATGAAAGTAAATGAGTGCTGTCAATTGTCTGGGTAATAGCATTCTTAAAATACCTTTGTGTTCAACAGAAAGAAAGAAACTCATACAGGTTTGGAACCACTTGAGGGTAAGTAATGACAGAATTGGGTGAACTATCCCGTTAATACAGCCTTATCTGAAAATGTACATGCAAAATTATCTATCGTCACATGAAAATAATACTTTATTTAGACGCTTGTATAAACAGATGGACAAGGGTGGGAAAACACTTCATTTCCCAGAATGCCATTATCATCTGAATTTCTCTGAATTTGTTTTTAATCTCACAATAGATGTTCACAAAAAAAAAAAAAAAAAGATGCCCCATCAGTCCTTCTTTTATACACAACATGGTAAACTATATTATAAAAATGCATACACATTGTTCACATTCAGATGGATTTTAAGTCTTTGCCGTTGCTGGAAGTAGAAATAATAGCCAAATAATATTTCAAATCTTTGCAAAAAAGCTAGAAAAGTAATTTATTAGAAAATACTTTTTTTTTAAATGTGTCAAAATTATAAATGCCAAATAAAACATCCTTATACAACAGATAAAAACTAAGAGATGTGCACAAACAAAACATTTTTTCTCCAAAAAGTAGCTACATGGCCACAATCCCCAAAAAGAAAGGTGGGAGACGGAATCATCTATCACTCTGAATTGTACTTCAGTAAATTCCACTTTCTTCTTTTTCTTTTTCAACTTCCGGTAGGGTGTGGTCAAATTTAATTAAAATAACAACTCTTTAATTAAACGGTGCTAATTCTGAAATTTGCAACATTCATGAGCATGTCTGCACAGGTCACAGTCATAGCATCGTTTTAAGATTGCATTGAGAGTTTATTCTCGGTTTACACTACACATACACATACATTCTAATTCGAATTACCAGCAGGTCAGAATCACAGCGCTTAATCACGAGAATTATTCATGAGTAGCCTACGCTAGATTTGCATTAGAGGGTGGAACTGTCCCTTCTGTTTGCTTAAATTCTTCCACCTGCAGCTCAAACAGGATGTTATCCCGGGATCGAGTACCTGCTTTGGCATTTGATCACGTGAAATCCTGCACTTCAACGGTTATGGAAGCGGATATGGAAACCAGCCGTCTGTGTTCATTTTAATTAAATTATTTCGTTTAATCCAAATCTTCTGATAGCTGCTGTTTTTTTTTTGTTTTTTTTTGAAGACGAATGATGGGAGATTTGAGTTTTTATTGGTTGTGTTTACATGTCATTGTTTCTGTAAGTAGCCTACAGTTACTACATTTCAAATGCAAATTAGAGGTAGACCAATAGTTTACATCCATAATTAAATGTGTTTTATTTGTTTATAACCAGGTGCCTTTAACTGTCTGTGTGAGCCGATCCAGCACAGGTGTTGTGGCTTTCCTCGACGCACCTGACGCGCCAGTCTCCAGTTGTCCTTTACGCGTTCAGTACACCTGTTATGAGTCGTCCGAAGTACACGTTCAGGTTCTGGTTTCTTTCGATTCTGGATCTACCTCAGTTGTTTTTCACAAATACTGGACCTGCGAGCCCGGTCGTGGCAGAACCCGAGTGGTGGTCGTGAGTTTTCCTGACTGGCTTGTGTACCGGCCCGATTGGATAACGCGCAGTTCTGACTGGGTTCTCAGCTGTTTATTGCGAGGTTGGATCGGCCCTGATGAATCCACCGGACCGGGGAGGCTTTTTAGAGCCAGTGTCACGGTTCCCCTCGATGTTCACTCACCACTGAGTCGACCCTTCAAACAACACCTGCTTTGTGCCAACTGGGACACAGATCTGCTCTGGAGAGTCAGGGGAGATGGCATGCCACAGTGCGCGGAACAAAATGGTATTATAGCATGGTACTACCGTTGGACATGCAAATTGTAGTAATAGCATTGTTGTGGTCCTATTTTAAGTACATTGGGGTTTCATGTACATTATATATTAATCATTCACTGTGCACAGTTGACCCCAACAGTATTTGGACACTCAAGCAACAATGCATCAATGGCACAATACTATCCTTTTTTTAGTGTTTTTATTTGCAAGCTTAATCATTAAAAGTTTTGTGTTAATTTATCTTATGTTTTCAAACTCTTTTATTTTCCTTTAAGAGGTGACGTCTCTTCTTTCCACATTGTATGCCTCTACTGGTGAGCGTTATGGCATCACCAAAACCCTCCAGCCATTCAGAAATGAAGTTTTGGAAGGCCTGAGAATCAAATCTATCTATTACCCCTGGTGAGAGCTTGTGCATTTCTACTTATTTGCCAACCAGGCTTAAGTTTAGTAATTTAATCCACAGAATAACTGAGTTATTGTTGATTCTGACTCTTTAGGTGTGCCATATCTCTCTGGGTTTTGCTGACAAATCCTTGCCGTGACCGTTTATGTGGACTTCTGCACCACATTGACGTGAAAAATAATTATGCCACCCCTACCTTGTTCCTCACTGACACTGGTAAGGCTGTGATGGTCTCGGACCACTCTCACTCATTTCTGGTTTTGATCAATTACAGAATTTACCTTTGTCCGATTCGTTCAGGTAAGATTCACGTCCAGGTGCATGGAGATGTGGGGCGCTCATCAGCGTTCCTTTCATCGTTTAAGGTTCCTCTTCATCAGTGGTGTCGTATCAACCTGGAGATTCTGGGACGAATGGTGAGCTTGTGTTTGGATGTGTGTGTGTGTGTGTAAAAAAATGTGTGATAAGCACACAGTACTGAATGATCTCAGTTGGTGGCACAAAAGGAGCCAGTTATATAATGGTCAATTACAATAACATTTGTACACCTCTCTACTGTGGGTTTGGCTCACGGTTCTAGTGCAAAATGCTCCTGTTCTTTCATATTTGAAACTCATCATGTTTCTTCTCCTGTAGGCAAAAATTTCTATTGCATGTACCAACGGACAGCAAAAAACTGATATGAAAGCTGATGAGCACATGTAAGATTCTTCATTTAAAGCAGTAAAATTGAAGCTTCACAGTTATAAGCTATTGCTATAAGAAGGATCTGGTGTTTTGTGCAGATTTGGCATGAACATCATGTTGGATGACACGCATGGCTATTTTGTGATTGGTGGAGGTAAATTCATACAGGGGATTGAAGGATATTACGGACCGACTACATTCTATCGTATACAGGGGCTCCCTGCTGACCAGGTAGAATTTTTTTTTTGTAATGTTTTTATATTATATAAAGATTATTTTATCCAAAGTGATTGACATTGCATTCACAGTATACAATTTTAACAGTTGATGCGTTCCCTGAAAATTGAACCCAGGATTTTTGCATTGCTCTAGCAACATTTTGAGTATACTGTATTCTATTCCCCTGGACTAAGCATGATATTTTACATCTTCACAGGCTGAGATTCACCTTCCTCATATAATATCAAAGGTTAATATCACTGGATGGTTCCAGTCTTGTCAAAATTTCAAATCAGAGCTTTTCCTCTCTGTGCCAAGTCACTCGCTCACTTTAAAGAGACTGTCAGGTAAGTACCACAGATGTCCACTAGTCTGCGCTAGAGATCAAAATATGTATTTTTGTCATTGTCTACAATTATGTATGTATGTTCACATCCAGACAGCTGTTTGGACACATACACAGAACTGCTGCTGAATCACAGTACAGGAAATTCAACAGAGCAATGCATGTTCTTTGAATCTCAGACAAATCCTTACAGACGCCAAGTTGCACAGTTGACCAAACTACTGTCACAGAAATATGGTAAGATTATATTTAAACAGTTTATTGATGGAAGATCAAGTGTTCATATTATGTACACTACCATTCAAAAGTTTTTTTTTTCTTCTCGAAATTACTAATTTTATTCAGCAAGAATGCATTTAATTGATCAAAACTGAAGATTTATAATGCTACAAAATATTTATGTTTCAAATAAATGTTTTGAACTTTCTTTTCATCAAAGAATCCTGAAAAAAAAAGTTTCCTCAAATATTCAACAGCATGTTTTCAACATTGATAATTATAATAAGAAATGTTTCTTTCTTATTCACATATTAGAGTGATTTCTGAAGGATCATGTGACACTGAAGACTGGAGTAATGATGCTGAAAATTCAGCTTTGCCATCACAGGAATAAATTACATTTTAAAATGTATATTATGATAGAAAACAGTTGTTTTAAAGCGTAATAATGCTTTACAATTACTGTTTTTACTGTATTTTTGATCAAAGAAAATCATGAGCATAAAATACTTTTTTTCTAAAACATTTTACTGACCTCAAATATTTTATAGGTAGCCCACTATATCATGAGTGTTGATAAATTTACAATGGAGGAACCCAAGCAATATCTAGAAATTAGAATATCATCCCTGGTAAAAAAAACCCAAAAAAAAAAAAAAAAACCTTGAAGGTCTAGTTTGAAATGGATTTAGTTGTTTTTTTCCTAGCCCAAATCTCCTCTAAAACCAGTCTACAGACCAGCTGGGACTGGGGGACCAGCAAACCACCTTAGACTGATCTAAGATGTTTTTTTTTTTTAGCAGGCACAGACTCAGATCCCCTTAGAAACTGCACTGATACATACACAGAACACCTTAGCAATCTTATAGCAATATTCTGGCAACCACCAGAGCATAGACTGCACTGATTGGAGTGTTTTGAAGATGGAGCCACTGATTTCAGATGAGCTTACTGATACTGTGAAATCAGTTTCTGTGAGGACATGTGCATTCCCACAGGACTAACTCAACATATGACAACGATAAACCATGGTTCACTGCAAAAATCAAACTGCTTCACCAATTCAAAGAAGATGACTATAGAATTGGGGGCAGAGTCTTGTATAAACGGGCCAAAAACACTGACAAAGGACATAGTAGCCAAGAGAAGCTACTCTGAGAAGTTGAAAACAGGTTCCAGCAAACGATCTCTGGCCTTTTCTCCGCACAACCATCAACACCTGCTAACCCCCGTCTCTGCGCTCCTACTACTCAACCTGCACTTAGAATCTGTGTAGAGAATGTATCTTGGCTCTTCCGGAAACAGAAGATCAGGAGAGCACCAGGCCCAGACAGTGTCTCACCCACCTGCCTAAAAGTCTTTGCAGACCAGCTGTCATCCATCTTCACCCAGATTTCTGGAGCGATGCAAAGTTCCTTCACGCTTCAAATGTTCCACTGAAAGAAAGAAAGGGTCTCCATCCCAAAGAAACCCAAGATCACTGGAATGAATGACTACAGACTTTAATGCTTTAATGTCTGTGGTCATGAAGTAATTTGAGAGACTGGTGTTGGACCACCTGAAGGACATCACTAGACATTTGCTAGACCCCCTTCTGTTTGCTTATCGGGCAAACAGGTCATCGGATGATACTGTCAGCATGGGACTGCACTACATCCTGCAAAATCTAGACAAACCAGGGACTTTGGACAGGAGGAGGTTTGGGATGATAGTGTTGAAGGCCAAGATCATTGCATTATTAACTCACAAAAAATCACATCCAACACCCGCACACTGTGTGTTTTCTCTCCCCACTGCTCTTCTCCCTCTACACAAATGAGTGCACTGCCAAAGACCCCTCTGTTAACCTCCTAAAGTGCACCGATGACGCCACAGTCATCGGCCTCATCCGAGATTGTGATGAGTCTGTATAGAAGAGCGGATGAACAGCTGGCTGTCTGGTGTGGGTCACAACAACCTGGAGCAGAACATGCTCAAAACTGGCCCAAATGGAACCCTAAGCCCTCACAATCTTCTTACTAGTCCACACTTTTGTGATATATTTCCACTTTGACGGTTGGGTAGAAGTCTGCTGCGGAGCTCGTGGGCTTGCGGGATCGAAAGTGCGCATCAAGGGCGCATATCGGCCGCAACGGGGGCACGCGTGAGCACCCTTCTGAAACCTAAAATGACAAATGGGACACCTTACAGTCTTGTGGACTTAACAGACATGCGCAACCAGCGGCCATTGTAAGACCACATACTGCAAGTGCACATGAAGTGTGCCATTTGGGACAGGGCCAGTGATGATAGTGGACTTCAGGAGGACGACTCCAGCACTCCTCCCCTTTCCATCATGAACACTCCTGGGCTCTACCATCTCTCAGGACTTAAAGTGGGACACTCATATTTGTGAAAAAGGCCCAGCAGAGGTTGTAATTCTTTCGCCAACTGAGGAAGTTCAACCTCCCACAGAAGCTGCTGACACATTTCTACTCGGCTGTCACGGCAGTCCTCTGCATTTCAACTGTCTGGTTCAGCTCAGCTACCAAATCAGACCTCGGAAGACTACAACGGACAGTCTGGACTGCTGAGGGAATAATCAGTACTCCCCTTCCCACTCTACAAGAACTGTACTCATCCAGAGTGAGGAAAAGGTCCTCTTTTGAACTGTTGCCATCTGGTCGGCGCTATAGAGCACTAGAACAGCCAGACACAAGAAACGTTTCTTTACCCAGGTTTTTTTTTTTTTTTTTTTTTTTACTTGTCATTCTGTCATTCTCTCTTTGCACTGGAGCTTCTGTCACCAAGACAAATTCCTCGCGTTTAAGCATACTTGGCAATAAATCTTAGTCTGATTCTGATCTTCGAAAAGTGCCTGTCTGTGCAAAAGCCGCTGCCACAATGATATGTACTTTTGTGCTTTTATTGTTTCCTCTATTGTAGGCAGGGTGAATGCGACAGCAGTGGGAAGGGTGCTGTATGCTCTAGTCCTCCGTAAAATCAGTGCAGCTCACAGTGTGGAGGTTATAACCAGGATGATGCCTTTCCTGCTGCAGTCTGGCTGCTTAGGAGACTATAGAGCTCTGCATCTGTCCTCTGTGCTCTACAGCAGTGGAATCGGAGTCAAGAGACAGCCATACAAGGTGTGTATTTTGGGGTAATGTGGTGATCAGGTCACTCCGGCATTAATCTTGCGTGTGTAATTGTAATATGATCTCAAGCATGGCTGTCTAATACAACAAAAAGTGAATGAGAATTAGCCGATTAAGATGTAACCTGATCTGTGGCACTGCAGGCTTGGCTGTTGTCCCTGTTGGCAGCTCAGAAGGACTGGAGATTGGCACTTCTGCGTTTAGGGCACATGCACCATGTTGGTGACCTGGAGACGACCCCTGACCGTGACCTTTCCTATGCTTATTACATTAATATTGCGAGACAAACCAGCATTGATCAGAAGAAACCCACCCCACAGCAAGTAAGAGGCTTTTTTTTTTTTTTGCTTTTGCTTTGTAAAGCCCAATTACAAACTTTTATCTATAACAAGTCCCACATTTCTATGGAGCCGCTAGGGACTTGATGGTAAAAATACATTTTAAAAAAGATGGGATTGAAATATATTTTAATGCGTTTGCATTCTTTTGCAAAACATTTGCATTCCCTGAGAGATTCTGTTGTATTGTAAAACTTGAGAGAACAGAAAGTTTCTTGGGGGAACGCAGTTGTTTTGCTGAAATGAAATACTTTTTCCAGAGAATGCAATGTTTCTCGGTGGAACGGAAATTGTTTTGTGAGAAAACTCAAATGATTTGCGAGAGAACGCAATGTCTCTCAGTGGAATGCAATACTTTTGTGAGAGAACATCATGTCTCTAGGTGGAACGCAATACTTTTGTGCGAGAACTTCATGTCTCTAGGTGGAACGCAATACTTTTGCGAGAGAACTTCATGTCTCTAGGCGAGACATGAAGTTCTCTCACTTTTGCGAGAGAACTTCATGTCTCTAGGTGGAACGCAATACTTTTGCGAGAGAACTTCATGTCTCTAGGCGAGACATGAAGTTCTCTCACTTTTGCGAGAGAACTTCATGTCTCTAGGTGGAACGCAATACTTTTGTGCGAGAACTTCATGTCTCTAGGTGGAACGCAATACTTTTGCGAGAGAACTTCATGTCTCTAGGCGAGACATGAAGTTCTCTCACTTTTGCGAGAGAACTTCATGTCTCTAGGTGGAACGCAATACTTTTGCGAGAGAACTTCATGTCTCTAGGTGGAACGCAATACTTTTGCGAGAGAACTTCATGTCTCTAGGTGGAACGCAATACTTTTGCGAGAGAACTTCATGTCTCTAGGTGGAACGCAATACTTTTGCGAGAGAACTTCATGTCTCTAGGTGGAACGCAATACTTTTGCGAGAGAACTTCATGTCTCTAGGTGGAACGCAATACTTTTGCGAGAGAACTTCATGTCTCTAGGTGGAACGCAATACTTTTGCGAGAGAACTTCATGTCTCTAGGTGGAACGCAATACTTTTGCGAGAGAACTTCATGTCTCTAGGTGGAACGCAATACTTTTGCGAGAGAACTTCATGTCTCTAGGTGGAACGCAATACTTTTGCGAGAGAACTTCATGTCTCTAGGTGGAACGCAATACTTTTGCGAGAGAACTTCATGCCTCTAGGTGGAACGTAATACTTTTGCGAGAGAATGCAGTGTTTCTTGTGGAATGGAAATTGTTTTGCGAGAGAACGCAATGTTTCTTGGTGGAACGCTGTTGTTTTGCGAAAGAACAAAATACTTTTGCGAGAGAACACAATAGTTGTCCCAAATGACGCACTATACACTCTGTACTTATTTTGTTATTCAGCATCGAAGTTTGTTAGCCCCTTCCCCTCCGCTACGTAAATAAAACTCCGTCAGTTGAGTGCTTGCATGCCCAATATTCCACACTTTTGTTTTTTAGGCTAATTATGTCTATCATCTGGGTATTTATTATGGCCTTTTTCTTTTTGGAATTTTCAATGTGAACGTACTCGCACCATTCATACTACAAAACGGCATAGAATAGTGCATAAGTACGCAAATTGGGACAAATCTAATGTTTTTCAGTGGAATGCAATACTTTTCCGAGAAAATGCAATGTTTCTTGGAGAAGTCCAATACCTTTGCGAGAGAACCATAACATAGTTTTCTTTTTTTTTTCAAACACCATGTTCCTTAAATTTCTCCATAAATTTTCATCCAGTTTTATGAGTGGATAAATTAAGTTGTCTCCCATATTAAAATTGAATTTAACAGACAAAAATTAGGCTGTGAGGCACAACAAAACATTGAAAATGTCTTATCCAGTAGAAATTTGTATAAAGACTTTAGACTGATTGGATGTGCTTAATTTCATTGATGCATTTTTTGCCATTGCATTTTAAAATAACATCTTCTGTAATACCTTTTTGTCTTTGGGTGAACTAACCCTTTACAAAGTCTGTCATTAATTCATTCATAAAATTGAGGTTAATCCACTGGAGTCACATGGATTACTTTTATGATGTTTTTACTGCCTTTCTGGTAGTTGTGCAAGGCAGTTTCAATGGCTTTCTAAATAACATTTCAACTTCTCTGTAGACTTTTGTTGAGTTGATCCGTTTAAATGATGAAGAGACCCTGAAGGCCCAAACCAATGAAAACGACGATCTATTTCACTGGCTAAAGCTGCAGGCACGAAGTGGAGTGGCTGAGGCTGAGGTACTACAATTCACATCCAACAACAAATCAAATGCACAGAATCTTAGCTGAAAAGGTTTGTTTGTTTTCTTCTTCAGCAAGCAATGGGTCGTATGTTATTCTGGGGTCAGCAAGGTGTGTCTCCAGACATTCAGACAGCAGTGAAGCACTATGAAAGGGGAGCCATCAAACTCAATGACCCCGTGTCCATGTACGATTACGCCATTGTGCTCCTTACGGTCAGTGACCTTTATATCTTTGTTATATCTTATGTGCAATCCTGAATCATATATGTTCAGAATATATTTCAGGATATGATGGTTCATAAAGAATATCTGATTTGGCCAGCAGAGGGCAGTCTTGCAAAACATTTAAGGTGAATACTGCTGAGGAGAAAGCTAAACCAGGCGTACTAAATATCATATTTTCTTGTACTAACAGGGTCAAGGAGTTCCAAAAGATGTTCAGAAAGGTGTTAAATTCCTGAAGAAAGCAATAGAACAGGTATGTCTTGCCGGTGTCATACATCTAAATTTGTTCAGACTGGGGCTTGGTGCATAAACTTAGTTACTATTTTAAGACTGCGTCTTAAGATCTACCCTAGTGAAAAAAAACATACTAAAATGTATTTTAAATGCATCATACTAAGTATACTACAAATCCATTTACATATTTACTGACATATCACTTGACACTCACTGATCTATAATTAAACTTTATTGCACAATGCACATTTCTTAATATAAAGCCTAAATGTGTAAACTATTAGTAAGGACAGTGTGATCTCTGTATAATATCAGTGTTTAAATGCAAGATATTTAAAGTGTACATAAAGTATACTTGCAATAGTTCCACTTTAGCACAATCAAATATACTTAAAGTGTACATAAAGTATACTTGCATTAGTTCCACTTTAGCGCAATCAAATATACTTAAGTATATCTTTAGTTGGACCCAGGCACTATTTCTGCACACTTTAGTACAAAATTAGTTTTTTCAATTAAGCAGATTTTAAGTATATCAGTTTAAAATTCCAAAAGTACATTTGCAGGGTATTTATATTAAGTACATAAATATGTAAATGTTTTTGTTGTATACTTAGCATTATTTTTGGTATATTTATTTTTCCCTAGGGTAGTTTGACCAACTAGCAGTTAGTTAAGAGATAACTTTCCTTACTTTTCCATTTCAAATTTAGTTTTGATTAGTTTATGCACACTATTTATGTTACTGAATGTAATAGATGCTCATGCATTTCTTTAGTTTTTTATTGACATATTGACTGTATGTCACTCAATAGACACCCTTTAAGTGATGTGCCATCCCGCAGGGGTCTGTTCCCGCTCTCACAGCTCTGGGCTGGTACTTTGAGCAGTACGAGAAGGATTACGAGAAGGCGGTGCATCTGTGGGAACAGGCTGATGCCAAAGGTCACCCCGATGCTGCCATGAACCTGGGAGTTTTCTACTCTCAGGGCCTTTATCCCGGAGAACCTGCCGACCAGGTAAATCCTCACACGGCGAAGTGCTTTTAAACCGATTATATTAGACTTATATTAGACTTGTGATATTGTTTTTCTTTAACTATGATTTTGCCTTTTCATCAGTTTAAGGCATATAAGTACTTCTTGAAGTCAGCCCAGAGAGGACTCTTAAGCGGTGGCATTGAATTGGCTGACATTTGGATTCATGGGATCCCCGGCCAAGTTGTTCGGCGCCCAGCAGACGCTATTCTGTATGTAACTCAAAATAATATTATAGAACATTTTTATTGTAGATCTAGACCCAAGCTTTATCAACCCTTCATGCAACTTAACATAATTGGCTGAGCGTGCACGTGTGAATGGGCATGATGCCTCTGCTACCCATAATCCTCTAGTGGCATTCTTTCTTAGTACTAGTTGACATTTTGTCTTTGCGTTTGAATTGAACTCTGTTTGCGTCATTGAATCATTTTTTCCCTGTTGATCACTGCTTTGAAACAATCTGTATTGTATAAAGCGCTATAAGGATTTATTTACATAATTTTTTTTCTCTCTCTCTCTCTTTGGACTTTAGTTGGGTTAAATGGGCATCTGAACAGAATGGATATCTGGGAACAGTCTTGAGGAACGGGCTGAATGCCTATTTCAAAGGAGACTGGTAAACCTTTTTGTTTGAGTGCAGATATTAATGTATAATTATCATAATATTAAATTACAATAAGAGAATCCTTTTAGATTTCATTTACATTAGAAAAGGAAGTTGCAAAGGCCACTTTCTATTGTTTACCCCCCTCTCTCTCTCTCTCTCTCTCGTATTGTTGCAGGATCATGTCTTTGATTTATTACCTCAGTGCGGCAGAGAGTGGATTTGAAGCTGCTCAGTTTAATGTGGCGTACCTTTGTGAACTCAACTCAGTGAGTCCGTTCTAAACACTTGCTTTAGATTCAGATGAACATATTCACTCGATTGGCTTTGATAGATGTTTTATATCTTTTATAGGGCTCTTTGGATCCAGCACTGGTGACTCACTGCATGTTAAGATATTACAACATGTCGATACAGAATCAAGTTCCAGCTCCTTATGGTAATTTAAACAAATTTATGATTAATATACTAATACATTTTTTCATTTTGTGTGTGTGTGTGTGTGTAATCAAAGGAATAAAAAAAACGTAATAAGGACAGTAATGTGAGTTCTAGGTCTAATTGTAGCCTAGCTGTAAAGTAATCTATTTAAACTTTTTGCAAATTCAGTTTTTATTTGAGAAAATATACACAAATCCACTCTTATTTGTATGTCTTATGTCAAAAACACAAAACGAATGAATGACATGGATCATGTAAATGTATGTCTTATGTCAAAAACACAAAACAAATGAATGACATGGATCATGTAAATGTATTTTCAATGCAAAATTCCATAAAAGTTGAGCAGTTTGCACTGTATATAACTGTCCGTCGTTGAACATGGCTATCGTAAAACATTTGTCAAATATTCAATGTGTAGTTACTTGCATCTTATGCACTCTTTCACTGTAAAAACTAAAGTGTCTCGCGTTGGAATTCTCGCTCGTCGTCAGTGAACAATAAGCCCCGCCTTCTTTAATCTGATTGGCCGTCTCTATAATTTTGACATTGACGAGCACTGTAAGACTGCTGAGGTTGACCAGCCTTAAATGTACATTTTTAAACCGTTTTTGTCATCCTAACAAACAGAGTGGTGTGTAATGGAGTGCAGCAGAGCAGCATCAAGAATATCAAATATTGGGAGGGGAAATTTAGCCATTTTTAATTATTATTAATACGAATACATACCTGCAGTATAATATAAAAAGACGAATCAGGGCGGCAGTCATGTGTCTTCACAGTGAACTGAAGTGCTCCTCTTGAAGGGCAGCTGAGGTTGGATGGCGTGTGCTCTTTCTCATGCTCCCTGTGGCTTAAGCTTCAGTGACTGCATGTGGTGATGAGTGTCTGTTTTCCTCTCAGCTTTGATCAGAATGGGAGATCTGTTCTACGGTGAACAGGCTTTGGGCAGAAAAGAGGTTTCTGATGCCGCAGAGATGTACAAGCAAGCAGCTCTCAAAAACGAACCACAGGTACCAGTGTCAGCTAGTGCTCTAACCTTTTATTTGTTTTATTCATTTTTTGTATTTATTATTTTGATATATATATATTTCTAACAAGCTTTATCCTAACAAAAGTATTTGTTTTTATTCTAACAAGCTTTATTTATATTACAAAAAAAGTTTTAACAAGCTATTTTTCTCCTAACATGAATGTTTATCGTTTTATTCTACCAAGCTATATCTGTTTGTTCTAAAAAAAATGTATTTACTCTAACATAAATATTTATTTTATGTATTCTAACAGCTCTATTTGTTTTGTTTTTAACAAGCTATATTGTTTTATTCAAAAAAAGTATTTGTTTTAAATGAACTGAAATATTTTGTTTATTCTAACAAGCTATATTTGTTCTAACAGGCTAGATTTATTTTTGTTTTTTTTATTAGTTGTTTTTTAAGCTATATATGTTTGGTTTAACAAGCTATATTTAATTATTATAACAAATATAGATTTTTTTTTATTCTAACAATCTGAGTTTATTTGTATTTATTATTTTAATAAGCCATATTTGTTTGTTTGTTTGTTCTAACAAGCTATATTTATTTCTTCTATCAAGCTATATTATTTTTAGGATTTAGTTATTTTCAGTTTACCTAAAAATAAATAAATAAATAAATAAAACCTTTGTTTAGGGTTGTTTTCTCTTTGCCCATACCCCCCCGCAAACCCCCATTTCAATTCATTAATTTCATATTTTAATATTCACATTTCTGTCTCCTCAGGGTTGGTATAATCTTGGCCTGCTCGTCCAAAACGGAGAGTCTCTGCCGTTCAGTGTTCTCTCTGAGCTTAATTTGCTCCACCTTCACTTAACAGACAGACAGAAGCTTCTCAGCACCCTGTACCAAAGGCAAGACGACATCTCAATCACCCTAAAACATTCAGACTGCCATTATACACTTCAGACGACTCCATTATACTCTTCTCACTAGCTATAGAGCGGTGCAGGTACAGTATGACGTCAGAACCTGGAAGTCTAATTGGCCGTTGGTTCCTTCGAGATTTTCCAATGGTCTTTTATAATGGGGGTTTTCGATTTATGGGTAAAATAAATGAGTATCATCACGTTATGTTTACAGGCTTTATTTTACTCATAAATCAAAAAAACCCATTATAAAACCCCATAGGAAAATCTCGAAGGAACCAGCGGCGAATTAGTCTTCCTGGTTCTGACGTCATACCTGCTCATACCACTCTATTACAGTGTGTCTTATTCTCCATGTTTTTTTCTGTAGGTGTAGAGAGACCAATAGCACCGATGCATACCTGCCATGCACACTGGCACTGATCAGCGCACACCTACGATCTTTCCAAGTTCATCAAGATACTGCTATAAAGGTCTGTGTATTTTTTTTGTCGTTAAAGGGATAGTTCACCCAAAAATGAAAATGGTCTTACTCACCCTCATGTTGTTGCAAACCTGTATGAGTCTTTGTCCTGTTGAACACAAAAGAAGATATTTTGAAGAATGTTGGTAACCAGACAGTTGATGGACCCCATTGACTTCCATAGTTGGAAAAAACAAATGTTCTTCAAAATATCATCTTTTGTGTTCAACAGAAAAAGAGAAACTCATACAGGTTTGCAACCACAATGAGGGCGATTAAGTAATGACAAAATGTTCATTTTTGGGTGAACTATCCTTTTAAAGTACAAATGTTGATTTAATGTGTGACTGGTCCAAAAGCTTACTGTATCATGGATAATTTAGTGCAATTATAACATGAGTCAGTCAGTCAACAACAGAAAAGAAAAGAAAGAAATAGCCTGGATGAGCTCCTTGTGGTTTAATTTGTTTAATAGTGTATAATTGCATGATCGCCTCATTGGGACGATACCGTGTTAACATCATGATGATTCATCTCTTCATGTCTAATGATGAGGGACTCATTTCCACAAGTAGATGTTTACTCTAGCCGTCTCTGTTCCTGTAGCTCATTGCCACAGTTTCAGCAGCAGCAATAGGAACCCTGTCTTTTGCAATCGGACTCTTTAAATGGAGGACAACACCACTCCACCAATCATCTGCTTCCAGCCAATCCCAGGAGGAGGAAGAGGAGGAATCCTGACGGAAACTACTAAATCACTTTTAATCACTTCTATTATACTCTGTGTGGAAGAAAACCACTAAGCACTTGTTAACCTTTGCTTTTTAATAGGAATAATTAGTAACACTTTACTTTAAGCCTTTATATATAATGCATTAAAAGTATTTTAAAACATGCATTAAAACGCATGAAAACCAATTTTAGATGTGACAAGGAATCTGTAAATAAAATGCATTTTAATTTTAGTTACAATTATTTATGAAAAGATACCTTTATAATGCATCATAAAGGCTTCAAGTAAAGTTGTTACCAATTAGTTTTTTTTAAATCCTCGTTTTTGTCATTGAGAGATAACAAAATGAATGCTGTCAAATCAATTATATATTTACAAACTTATGTTAGATGTGATTAATCGATTTGACAGCACTAAAAAAAAAGCAGGATAATTTGACATTTCTTTATAAAAGAAGCACATTTAACTGCGAAATGCTGTTTAAAATGCAGCGATCTCTATTCGGGTAGACTTAACTTTTAGAGCAAACAACGTAGTCTTATTTATAAACTAGTGGATATAATCAGATTTTTTGTTGGACAAGTGCTTTTTTGAAAAAAGTAAAATTTTCTGCCTCATTCTTGTCACTTAAATCATCAGTAAAAAAAAAAAACCAAAAAAACCTTGACAAGTAAAATAATTATTCTCAATAAAGTAATATTTTTTTAAGTTTAATTCCCATTGAACTTGTTGGCTTCTTGTTTCTGACACATAATTTAATCTGACTGCACCACTTTGGTGTCTCAAACTCTCAAGGCAAACTCCTTGTACCCCCTCTTGGAGGTACGGTGTCCCAGCGGGGGCCACTCTGCCTGAGAGCGAGGACTCCCCAGGCTTCTGATGCAAACAGCAGGTGTGTAGCAAGCTGCGATGTGATGTGCCCACGGCCACACACACACACACACACCGAAGCTCACGGTTAATTAAAAACAACACCAAAAGCTGACTGATCCCCAGTGACGGGGAGTGTCGAGTGCTGAATCATCAGGGGACCGGAATCTCACTGCGTTCACCTGAAAATAATCTCACGCTTTCTGTGGGAGACCCTCATTCTGGAAGCATGGGTCTCCTCGTAATGTATGCATTTCGTGGGCTGATTCACAGTATACATAATGTGAAGATATTTTATTAAATGGGCTTTTATAAACTGCTCAGGGAATATGTTTGACTCTGCACACGATTCAATCAATGTAATAGCTAAAGAAACAAGTTTTAAAGCCCTCAATCATTGTGAAAAATTGCCTCTGCGCTCTTTGTCCCTTGCTGGCTTTTATATATAATTGCTGAACTTTAGATGATGTTTTTGACTTTGACTTTAAAAG
This sequence comes from Leuciscus leuciscus, assembly GCF_965113295.1. Taxonomy (NCBI): domain Eukaryota; kingdom Metazoa; phylum Chordata; class Actinopteri; order Cypriniformes; family Leuciscidae; genus Leuciscus; species Leuciscus leuciscus. The sequence goes on from NC_138733.1 coordinate 30,130,885, forward strand.
GCACTAAAAGCGCAAGTAATATTTGGCACTTTCCACAAATGGGGTACAAAATGGTGCTTGGAACTCTAAATATTAGCTTTTTTGGAAACACTTTACAATAAATTAACTACTTTAGTTAATATGAACTAAAGAATCCTTCTACAGCTTTTATTAATCTTAGTTAATGGTAATATCACCATTTACTAATACATTATTAAAATCAAAAGTTGTATTTGGTAACATAAGTTAATGCATTGTGAACCAACATGAACAAACAATGAACAGCTGTAATTTGTAACTAACATTAACAAAGATTAACAAACAGGCTATAGTAACAAATGTATTGCTCATGGTTAGTTAATATATTTACAGTATTAATATTAACAAATGAGATCTTATTGTAAAGTGTTACTGCTTTTTATTATATTTTGTATTGCTTTGCACACTGTAAAGTTATATTTTCCCAAAAGAAAAAGGAAAAAAAAAGTAACGCTTTACAGTAAGGTTTCATTTGTTACCTACACTAGTAAACCTGAACTAACAATGGCCAATATTTCTACAGCATTTGTTAATCTTAGTAAATGTTAATTTCAGCATTTAAAATCAAAAGTTGTTTCTGGTAACATTAGTTTATGCACCGTAAACTTGAACAATATAACTTAAACTAGTTGTCATAAACAATGGAGAATTGCATTTTTTTCTTTTAAAAGCTAACATTATCAAAGGTTAATAAATGCTGCAAGAATATTGCTCACTGTTAGTTAATGCATTAACATTTACGAATGGGACCTTATTGTAAAATATTCGCAACATTTTTCATCACTTATTTTTTAACCATTAACTTTGAATTGGAACAAAATAACAAATGCTTCAAAATATTTTAATTTCAAATAAATATTGTTCTTTTAAACTTTCTATTCATCAAAGAATCATCTTCTTTCTTTTTTTTTTCATGGTTTCCACAAAAATATGAACTGTTTTCAACATTAATAATCAGAAATGTTTCTTGAGCATCAAATCATCATTATTTGAATGATTTCTGAAGGATCATGTGACACTGAAGAGTGAAGACTGGAGTAATGATGCTGAAAATTCAGCTTTGATCACAGGAATAAATTAAACTTTACATACATATTTCACAATATTACTGTATTTTTGATCAAATAAATGCAGCATTGGTTAGCAGAGGAGACTTCTTTCAAAAACATTTAAAATAAATATTATTAAAAAAATACTAAATTTGTATCTTTTTTGTGGAAAGTGCTTTTTTGTCATTGATAATCGTAATATAACAGTGCGGTCGTCTATCAACATGAAAATAATGTGCTTTTATTTTTGGAAAATAAGTTAAATATTTTTTTTTTGGTGATTTTCATTTTAAGGTAATCAATTCTTATGGACTTCAGTAAACAGAGCACTCAGCAAATGTATTTATCATATATTGTTGGCATCATTAATCTTATAAAAAAGATTGATCTGTCTAGGCGTTTTAATTCAAATATCAGTTACGATATAAATTACATATTAAACCTGACTACAGTATGTCAAATTTGATCAGTAATGTGAAGTGTTTTGAATGTATCTAGAAACTTCTTACTAGATATTTTGCCAGGGAACGGCAGTGCACTGCGACCCCCCCCCAGTGTTTGTTTCTCACACATCAGGAGTGCTAGCAGTCTCAAAAGCAGTTTCTTCTCCTGGGACGGTCTCCACGGGGCCCTCGGACTCGGGCTCCTCCCTCTCCTCTGAGACGATCTCTCCTTTCTTCTCCTCCTCGTCCTCTTCCTCTGTGAGCTGCGTACTGATGTGCAGACTTGTATTCTCACACCCCATGGCCTCATTCCTATCAAAGTCACGGAAATTGTTTCTCGCCCCCATGATGTATTTGCCCAGAATGTTGGCCTGGTCTGGCTCGCTTTTGCGCCGCCACTGCAGCTTCTGGTGGAAGTCCTTCATCTCGGTGTGCAGCCGGCCCACAACTTTATTCAGCTCGGTGATTCTGTTCCCCACATCTGAGCGTCACAACAACACAAAGACAATGGCAAGGTTCATTATAGCGTTCTACTTGCTGTATGAACAACACGCATTTTACATGCATGAAATTCCTGGATGAAAAACTACAAAGTGTTTTTCCTCTACGCTTTCATGCCTCATTTCATTAGACTGGAAGTTTTGGGGAAAAAAATGTACACAAAAATGGATTAAAAATCTGAAATTGTACACTAGCATTTATTTATTTATTTTTATTTTTTTACAAATCTCCTATGCATGGCTGCATTTACTTGACCAAAAATACAGTAAAATAGTAATGTTGTAAAATATTTTTACGAATTAAAATAACTTGTTTCTGCCACTGAGTACAATTAAAAAAGGAACCATTGCACAATTCAATTTTTTTTCAAAAAAAATAAAAAAAGTATCCCGCCATTCAGACTTTTATTCTCTGAATTGTAAGATATAAACTCGTAATTGCGAGAAAAAAAAGAATGTTGCAATAACCGTTTTTGTTTTGTTTTATTCCATAGTGGAAACAAGCTTCCATAATTTTAATTTAAGCCTATATTTAAAATGTAATTAATACTTATAATGGAAAAGCAACCATTTTTTTTCAGGATTCTTTGAAGAATAGAATTTTCAAAAGAACAGTTTATTTGAAATATAAATGTTTGAAATATATAAATAATTACAAATGTCTTTTTACGGTCACTTATTGTGTGTTAACTTATGTGAATAAAAGCCTAAATTCAGTCCTTTCATCATAAAAAGCGAATTTTGGACACATTTTTGACAAAACCGCTCAATATGGATTAATTTTACGATCTCTTTATGAACTTTTTGATGCGCCAAAGTGGTAGTTGATTAGACGGTCAATGGAGGGACAGAAATCTCTCAGATTTCATCAAAAAGATCTTCATTTGTGTTCTGAAGATTAACAAAAGTCTTACGGGTTTAGAACGACATGAGTAATGAACTAACTAGTTAACTAGTTACTAATGACAGATTTTTTTGGGTGAACTATCCCTTTAACTCTTAATCATGCAGCTCAAACTCTTGTGCCTACCTTATAGACCCACCATTAAATCATTCATTCAGATCAATTTGTTCAGAAACGTTGATTCATTCAAGAACTAAACGTTGCTCACAGACGTGAAACATTTCTGATGTGGCTTTGTTTGGAACTATTTTCTTTGAAGGAGCAAAAACAGATAGGTTTGACAAAAACGCATTTTTGCATGTATTTACTGTACGTTACTTAATTATAACTTGTTTGATATGTTCTATAAAATCAATTTCACATTTTCAATATGTTGTTCGAGGGGAAAACTGCACAATAAAAAAAAGTTGCTGCCTTACATTTTTAAGTAAACTCACCTTGGTTAAGTCATTTCAACTTAAATTACATTAAACTGACCTAAAAAAATTTGTTGAATTCGTATAACTTATTTGATGTGTTAAAACATGTTGTCATAACTTATTGATTATATAATTTTTTACAGTGCACTCTTGTTTGTGTGATATTGCTTAGATACAGTTATATAATTTTTTTTTTTAAAAACTCATTGAGGCTTGTTTTTGCCCACATTCATAACTTGGTTTTGGAGGCATTTTTGTACTTTTGTTGGCATTTTTGCCACTAGCCCCCGTTAATTTCAGATCCTGGTGTGCGTCAATCAAAAGAATAATAGACTATTCCAGTTTCAAGAAAGTAAACCGTGTAAAATTAAAATCTACTTACAACACTTGTAGCCCACTTACACTTTATAATTAAATTCCTTACCGAAGGTTTACTGATTTAAAATGTATTATTTTTCTTAATAAAACAAATGCGTTTATACACCTGTGAAATCAGCGCCCCTACTTCCTGCGGCCTGGCTCTAGTATGCACTACAGAGTGTTTACTGAATTATGATACTGTATGCATTCCAAGTGTTGATCCCAGATGATCAGAAGTAGCCTAACTGTCTTAAACAAGTATTAAATAATCAGACACTTTTATCCATTTTGTATTCTAGTCCACTTATTCCATTCTTTAATTACAGAGACGGCTACTTGTGGTGAAGTCTTTCTGAAGGATCCCCTTCTGGGGTTTGAACCCACAACCTTGTGGTTACTAGAACATATCTTTGACCACTAGGCCACAGCCCCCTGAACAGGTCATTTTTAGGTAGCCTAATGCTGTATGTGTCACTCTTGTGGCTTTTCCTGAAATACTGCATGCTTTTGGATTATTACCCAGAGATGCCGAAAATATGACCTACCTTTACGCTTGCTCTCTTCAAACTCTCTGCGTGCGGCTTCAATATAGCGGTGCACTAGAGCCTTGGTGACCTGCAGGCGGTATGGCACTCTGCCCTCACCTTGACCTCCGCTGTTATTCAGGGTATTGCTAGACTACAAAAAAAGTATGAAAAACACCTCATCAGCCAAATTTAACCAAGAATTAAAGAGGATCTATTGATAAAACCCCCTCGGATACTCACCACAGATGTGATGGGAGGATATTCTGGGGCTTTCTTCTTACAGCAACAGCAAATCTTTTGGAAGATCCTTCTACACAAAACAGCGAGGAACATGAAGGTTACATCTGGTCCTGAAGGTGAAGAACCTTATAAACGTGCACATACTCTGGGATATCATGTAGTCACTATACAAGGTTTGACATTGCTTAAGTTTTCCTACCTTAAGACATAGAAGAGAGCCTTTGGAGATGGGATGATATTAAAGGGAACTGGCATTGTTAGACCCTCCCTAAAGTAACTGAGGTAGAGTTTAGAGCGAGCAAACTTCCACTCGACATCTGCATCATCCTGTGAGGAAGAGACGTTTTAAACAAGAGATACGTAAATCTATATTTGGAGCAAATGAGCTGTTCCTCTGGGTCCTAAAGTCATTTCTCTTCAGTATGCATTCAGATACACACGTAGACATAAAATAAAAAAAATTGGTAAAATTTTAGGCTTTTTTTGTTCGAATTGTGAGAATTTTTTGGTTTTTCTATGTGTACTGAAGCATTCCTTGCATTCCAATCATTCCTATGGGGGTCAATTTGAACCACGAGGGAAGGATTTGTTACTTTTTTTTAAATTCGAATCCATAATTTTTATTTATTTTTTAGTGTATTCCTGGTTCAAGTGCAACAAAAGTCATGATGAAAACTCAATTAAAAAATAAATTCCGGGGAAGGATAGTTAAAATGGTCGTCTTTTTTTTTTCCGCTGGAATGCAGGTTTGAAATGACATGAACTGTAAATAAAAGCAATTTTCATTTTTGAGTGCTAAAACTACAGTGTTTCCTACCAAATCATTTAAAATCATTCTTCATACTATACATGCTCACCTCAATCCTCTGAAATGAGTTTGAGATCATGGCAATAAGCATGTTCAGGAGCACTATAACGATGAGCAGTGTGAATATCCCGTAGAAGATCCTTCCCACAAACTCAGCCAGAGCGTAATCATGCATGTCTACATATTCTTGGTTTGCCATTCCAAACATGGTCCAGAAGAGGAAGTTAAATGTGTCATTAAATCTAAAAAGGAATACAAGAGAAAAACACATTTATAATTCATCTCCAACCAAACACGTGAAATTACATGCAAACAAGTTATTAATCACCTGCCAAGATGTGCAGACTCAACATATGGGACGTATATGTTATTTATTCCGCACAAAAATGCTGTTCCTATAATCATGAGGATGAACATGAACCTGTAGAGGAAGAAAAAAGATTTGATGAAAGCCACTCTTCCTCTTGTAAGCATATCGGACGTGCGATTGCGAAGATCAAACCCCGAGATCTGACCTCATCATGTCATCGATCATTCTTCCCATGGATATCTGCAGGGTTCCCAGGGATTCATGGGCCGGCAGAATGTAGGCGAGACGTGTGAAACTCAACATGCTGGTCACGGCAAAGAGAGTCTCTGCAATCAGCTGAGGATCCTCCTGTTTCCAGTCCTCTCGGACTGTTCAGAAACATGATCAAAATGTATGCTTTAATAATAATAATCGTAGTAGTTTTAAATAAACTTTTTTGGATTATTATTATTATTTTCATTTTAAATGTATTTTTAAATGCATAAATATTATTATTATTATTATTTTAAATTGATTTTTAAATATATAATAATGTTTTTAAATACAAATAAATAATAATACTAAAATTATGACAATTATACTACTACTATAACTACTACTAATAAGAATGCTTGTTATTGTAATAATAATAACAATAATTATTATTTTATTATTTAAATTAGATTACAATAATTATTATTATGACAGTTATTATTACGATAATTATACTACTACTAATAAGAATACTTGTTATTGTAATAATAATTAACAATAATACTATTATTTAAATTAAATTACGATAATTATTAATTTAATATAATTTAACATTATTAGTAGTAGTATTATCTCTTTTAAATATAATAATAATAGTTCACTGTAAAAAAATTCTAACCCTCCCAAATCAAAAATTTCAAGTGACCGATAACATCTAAATTTTTCTATTGGCCCAAGTGAAATTCTTGTTGCAATAGTCTGTTAACATTGGCTCAATGAGAAATAATACGTCAGACTAATTGAAAAATAAATGTAGATGTTATCGGTCACTTGAAATTTTTGATTTGGGAGGGTTAGAATTTTTTTACAGTGAACTATTATTATTATATTTAAAAGAGATAATACTACTACTAATAATGTTAAATGATATTAAATTAATAATGATCGTAATTTAATTTAAATAATAGTATTATTGTTAATTATTATTACAATAACAAGTATTCTTATTAGTAGTAGTATAATTATCGTAATAATAACTGTCATAATAATAATTATTGTAATCTAATTTAAATAATAAAATAATAATTATTGTAATTTTTTTTTACAGTATTTGTAAGATTATTTAAAATGTAAAAATAATAATAATCATTTAAAATGTAATTGTGTATGTGTGTATATATGTATATATATATATATATACACACATTACTTTTAGTAATATACATTATTATATATTAATTCAGTAGCAGCAAGGATATATGGTTTGTTAAAGACAATTGATTATTATAAAAAATTTTTGTGAGATGTCACCTGTGTTGGTGAAATAGTCACACAGATCTTGTGTGCTGGAGTCCTGACAGAGGAAATGTCCCTTTAGCACGATGAGAATGCGCAGTGTGAAGGATGCCAGATACATGCTCAGCACCATCATATCCAGAATGTTCCATAAATCCAAGAAGTAACTCTTCAAACCCTCGAGCCAAACTTCCTTACACTCAAACCAGAAGAAACCTACCGATATAGAAAAATGAAAACGTCCATTTTAGATAATAATCATTCTCTCTCTCTCTCTCTCTCTCTCTCTCTCTCAATAATTGATTAGACTCAGAGATTTAAGTGACTTTAAATGATTTTTCTATGGATTTTTATTTGTCAACATGACCTACCTGCAACCCATATCATGTGAAGAGAGTTATGGAGAATGTTCTGCTTCCGGGAGGCGAAATCGCTACGGTAGATCTCCATGAAAATCGACTCCGTCAAAAGAGTGATGAGGAACCACATGTATGATGCAGAGTGTAACAGGAACTTAATCACGGGAACCTTCAGCAATTTACCCAACTAGTAGAACAAAAAAAATAAAATAATTGAAACCTGTATGAATGCTGTTTACATCAGCCGTGGCATTTGATTTCTTGATTATTATGATGTTATTGAACTAATATCATTCACCACGGACTCAAATTTACCTTGGACTTTGGGGCGATCCAGTAGACAAGGCACAGAACCGGCATGGTAATGAAAATGCACAAAGACACCAGCAGTTTCCAAGCAGTTCGACTTCCCCTCCAACCTGACAGGCTCCCGCACCAAATGGAGGAGAGCACTTGCTGGCAGATGGGATGAGTCACAAACTAGACAAGGAAAACAAACAGTCAGGCCTCCCAGCCAACTGTCAATCAATCAGGCATCCCATACGGCATCAACGCAGGGGTCAAACGACTGTGAGCTTTTGAAAGATGAGATTCACATGCCCTGTGTTTCTCCTCAAATACACCAGTCTGTGTGGGCAGTGTGTTACCTGAACCAGGGTTATTATAGTTTACTAAAACTAAAAACCATAAAAAAATATATATATATAAAAAAATATTGTCATGAAATGAAAAAGAAAAACATATATATATATATATATATGTATATATATATGTGTGTGTGTGTGTGTGTGTGTGTGTGTGTATACATATACAGTATATATATATATATATACACATACCATATATATATATATATATATATGAAGAGTTCAGATGCAAAAGCCTTTAAGTGCCATCTGAAAGTTTCTTCTAGAACGATCATTTTTATAAAGCTTGTATATTTAAGTTAAGTCATTTCACTTAAATGACAATTAACAGGTTATTTTCATTGCCATTTAAGTGAAATTATTGAACTTAAATATACGAGCTTGATAAAAATGATCATTCTAGAAGAACATTTCAGATGGCACTTAGAGGCTTTTGCATCTGAACTCTTCATATATATATATATATATATATATATATATATATATAAAGCGTATTATAAATTATTTATCCGTGCACGTTGTTTTTTTGTTTGTTCATATGTATTTGTAATCTTTAATCAAAATAACTTCCCCTCCCTCTTTCTTGTTCAAAAAGCCGTTTCACTCTGATATACGTCACAATAGGGACTTCCATAGGGATCTCAACTTCCATTTTATGCCAACTTTAACTTTAAAACTAAAAAAAAAAAGAAAAGAAAAAAGAAAAGAAAAAAGATTATTTTTAAACATATTTAAATGTGTAAAACATTGTTTTTGTTTCTCAGAACCAAGATATGCTGTTGTAATGTTAGCTAGTAACAGGACAGTCAGCTACTATTGTCTGGATGCTATACTGGATGCTATACTTTTGTGGGCGGAGTAATGAAGGGAGGGGTGTGCTTCTTCGGGTTGAATTTAAATATCAACAGTGTTTCTCAGAAATATCTTACTGCACCTTTAATGTAGGTTTTTAGATTTGTGTCTTTTAAAGGGGTCATATAATGCCATTTTTGTACAAGTTATTATGATTCTTTAGGGTCTAAATGAAAAGTTTGTAATACACAATATTAGTATTGTAAGAAAACACAAATTTTACCTGGTCAAAAACAGCTCTGTTTTCAGCACGCCGTTTAAGTGCATGTGTCTTTAAATGATAATGAGCTTTGCTCACTCCGCCCCTCTGTTCTGTGCGTACACCGTTTGTAACACAATAACCATAACGCGTTGTTCATTATACACTTGGGATTATGAATTATATTGAGAACGTTGTACATAGAAAACATGCCGTAATGTACACTGAGTGTAAACCTTAGCCGCATCGTGAAGCGTGCAACCGATCTGCAAAGATTAATATAAATATTAATATAAAGGTTAATAAAACGTTACACTCACTTCAGTTCTTCTGGAGGTGCAGCAGGAACACGAATAGTTGGTACCGATCCTTTTTTCAGGAGCAGCTTCTTAGCAAATAGCCAGCTTTTTACTGACCCTCGTTTGTAAAGCAGTCTGGTGAGAAATGATTCGCGCAAACATGAAAGCATTGCTGTTGATCGTGGGGAATATTCCCTTCGAAAACAAACTCAGCCACTGCGTCTTCAGCGGTTCGGATTTAGGAACATCAAAATGACTGCTGTGTTCCTTATTGCACCCAAGAACAGAACACCACAATCGCTTAGACGCCATTCTGCTCCAGCGTATCAACAATGTCCGCGCGGACTATGATGACAGCTCGCTCACGGCGGGTCTGTGTTGAAACTCTGCTGTCAATTAACAATCGTGGGAGGGGTGTCCGCTCGATTTGAGACGGGGGAAAACATATAAGGAGATTTAAAAAAGACCACTGGATGGATTTTTATAATTTTATGATGGTTGTGTACAGGCACTGCCAACACACATTTCAGTACAATCAACTTGTAAAAGTGCATGTACCATTATATGACCCCTTTAAATTGTTGTTTATATCACTTTTTTCAGTTATCTGCTGCAATTAAACCAAGATGATTTACCTGTTTTTGATTGTAGTTGACCGCCTGGCGAAGACGAGCGAGGTTGGGGATGCCTTCCTCAAATGTCTGTTCATCTAGGCCTAGTTCTTCATCCTCGCTGTCCCCCTCAGCACTGTTGAGGATGGTGGAGACCTCGCTCTGGTTCCGGCACATTCCCAGAAGCTCCACAGCAAACTCCTGACAGAGCAGTTCCAAAGCCAGGTACTGAGGCTAAACATCAATAAAGAGATTTAAGAAAGAAATGCTAACAATCAATTAAAGTGTGCAAGAGATTTGAAATGGAGTTTTCTCTGGCATGATTTCAAAGCACAAACAGACATGCTCACAAAGGTTTATCTGGCGGTAATGACAAAAATCAACAGATTTCTTTGCTTAAAATGTTTTTACCTGATGAAATAACACCATTGAATCATTTACATTACTTTATAGTGTATGTTAACAAATTATGAAGCATAATCTGCGAAAGGACATGCATGTAAAAACAAGAAGTCAGTTACTGGTAGCAGATTGGTTCATGAAAAACAGCCCAGACAGCAACATAGTGTTGGCCCAGATTGTGGAATCCACGTGTACCAGATGTGGGCCGGATCTGGGCCGACACTATGTTGCTGTCTGGGAAGCACTTTGACTCTGACAATTTGTCTTTTGAATTTGTTATTTGTGATGTTTTCAGAAAATGAATGATCCTTTTTTCTGAGCTCACCTTAAATTCTGGTTCTTTCTTAGACAGTTTGCGCAGTTCTCGGCTGTGGTGGAAAGCGCTGAGCATGGCGTCTTCCGAGGTGATCGACAAATATGCGCGGCTGGCAATGCCTCTGTACGTATTTATACGGGACAGCGAGAACTTGAGCAAGTCGTATTGCCGTCCGTTACGGCACTCCAAGCACGCGCACGAGATTGAGTGAGGCATGGGAATATCATGGCCTCTCTGGGTCAGCATAGTTACGATCTCATACAGGTCCTTCTGGCAGGCCAGCGTTAGTGGCGTCACTCCCGGAGCGAACTGAGAATCGTCGATGGAGTGGTCAAAGATGGCCATGCTAAAGGAGCGAACGTCCATCTTATTGCCTTTTTCCTGATCCAGGCGGTCCAGGAGGTGTTTGACGTATCGTGGCTGGTTGGTGTCGACAGCCACCAGCAGAGCTTCATGGATCTGACGGAAGTCAAACTTGACGCCCAAAAGAAGGGAAGTCATGATGTCTTCGGCGCCCAGTCGGATGGAGAGGTTCAACGCTTCCCTCCATAACCGATCCTCAGACTCTTCCAGTTGACGGATGATCCCATCACCAAGGGAGAGGAGACTGTCCACCCAGGCCATGTTGCCCTCTTGGATAGCAGGGATCAGCTCTGGTGGAAAGTGAAGCTTTTTGTTCACAATCTCCCTCCAATTGTCCGACTGCTCAAAGAGACGGGACACAGGAGATGTTAAAAACACCCACCAAACCATCATTAGAGGGTGAAACCTCAAGAAACAAACCAAAAAACTTAATATCTGATATTTAGATGTATTATTCTCATGTTAATGATACTGGTGACTTTTTTTGGTGTATTTTCACCATTATAACTTACAATGCCATTAATTCTGAAAAAAAATTCTCAGCTTCCACAATATTAAGCAATCTGTCATCATTTACTCACCCTCAAGCTCTTCTAAATCTGTATGAGTTTATTTTTTTCTGTTGAACACAAAAGAAGACATTTTGAAGAATGTTGGTAACAAAACAGTTTCTAGTCCAGATTGACTTCCATAGTATTTATATATACTATGGAAGTCAATGGGGTCCATCAATTGTTTGCTTAACCATATTCTTCAAAATATCTGCTTTTGTGTTCAACAGAAGGTTTGGAACAACTTGAGGGTGAGCAAATTATGACAGAACTTTCATTTTTGGGTAAACTATCCCTTTAATGTGTCAAGTTTCTATGCGGCTTGGAAACCATAAATGGCCTACAGTTCTTCTAATAAACTACTCAGCAGAGTTGTTTATAAACTACTTTCAGAATGATTTCAAAATATAACTGTTATTAAACATTGCTATATTTTACCATATTGCCAAAGTTAAAACCAATAAGCCACTCAAATCCATCACAGTTACAGTGATTTTATGACTTTTAGGCCCTCCACTTTGCGATGTGCCTACAAACACCCTTTATTTGTGATAAAAAAGTTTCCCTTTTGGGGCTTATTGCATTTAATTTAATTGCATTTAATAATTGATTCATTCAAATCTAACCATCTGAAACTCACCGTAAGGTTTTCCATATTCTTTATAGGAGGACCTCAAATCAGTCAACTTCTCTTGACAAAGACGTCAGACCAAAATAGCGAGCAGCTCTCTCATGTCAGCTTGAAAGGTGAATCCAGAAAGGAACAATGTGGTTGTGTAAGACCCGTTTAGTGATTTTGTGCCTCTGTACAAGCCTTGTTTTCGTTTACTGATGTATCATCTTGTTCTGGGAATAAGCCTGTACCACCCACTCAGCACCAATAACAGAAATGCTCCCCAAGGAGAACACTCATTAGCACACAGTACTGTTGCATTTCATTTGGTTAATTACAGTTCAAGTTCTGCCTTTACAGTGTGACTCTAATAATGTTTAATGATTCAAGCTATACCTTGAAATCTTGGGGGAAAATGGGGAACATTACTTTGAAAAGTGATGTTACAATTAGTGCTGTCATACTGATTAATCAAGATGAATCGCATCTAACATAAATGATTGTGTTTATATGTATATATACACCATATAATTTTTTATATTTTGATATTAGGACACTATAGTTAATTTATGTAAGTGAGGATAGAGTGAGGTAAACTGTGACATATTACACCCAAAAATTACCAGTAAAATTACCAGTAAAATTTATACAAATTTGGGACCAAAAATTATTCAGACACTTTGACCAGACCATGTTTTGCTTAAGTGTTTTTTCTTTAATTGCTAATGCGATCTTTTTATACCACATACTGAACAAAATTAAGCATTGCTTGATTGGTTGACCTATATTGGTATTATCTAATTGTGTACTTAAATTTAACAGCTGACAGAGATATATATATATATATATATATATATATATATATATATATACGTGTGCGCGCGCACACACACACACACACACACACACACACACACACACACACACACACACACACACACACACACACACACACACACACACACACATATATATTATATAAACACAAACTTTTATATCAGATGTGATTAATCGCGATTAATCGATTTGACAGCACTAGTTAACTCCCTAAAAAAGAAACTAATTACATTACGTTACTTTTAATAGAAAGTAATGTTTTTTTTTGTTTTTTTTACTGATAAGTTCTTTTTTGCAAGTGTTCAACACAATCATGCATTCAACAACAGTCTATAACATACACTGTCATTTTCTTTTAAAAACACATTCAGAATATTATCATATTCTGAACACATTTCATGACCCTAGAGCTATGAATGCCATACAAATTTTTTTTTTTACCTCCTGTACAAAACTTCTATTCTATTGAAAGTGGAAAGTATTGTGTTTTGCACAATTTGCTCGAATGAGTACTACATTAGGACTACAAGTGTCTACATTATGGAGAAGAGAGAGTATTTTCAAAATGTTTAACCAAATTAATAAAACTGTAAAGTAATGTGCACTACTTTTTTTTCTTTTCTTTTTTTAAAGTAACTAAAATTGAAATGTGTAAATGTATAAAGTAATGAGTTAATTTACTTGTAACATCAAAAAAGTAATCGGACTACATGCAATGCATTACCCCAACACTGACCATCGATACTACAAGACAGCATATTAGGTTCTCTGCTACCACAATACATGTGCTGGCATTGCTTTGCAGCTTGTCAAACTAGGTTTAAGCTAAACTTATCTGGACTTGATTAGCATTGGAAGGGTTTCTCTGAAAGCTCACAAACAAAAGCATTAATCATTAAAGAGCCATGTTGCCTCCATCTCAGTCGTCATGATAATCAATTGATTATGACCCTTTGCCACTTCTCTTACCGGCCTAATTTCGAGAAGTACACCCTACGTCCTTTAGAATGTGGCAAATTAATTACCCCGATGGAGTCTGGTGGCCCTGTCAAACCCCGTCTGGAACCATGCTCCGCTGCGGCAGCTGACAGCCTTTGCAATTCTAATGAGTGGTCATTCATCAGCCTCTGACGGCTGGACAATCCACTAGATGTTTAAATCTGCTGATAATATCAAAAACATGCACTTGCCGTAATCCGCAAATTATTACTTAACTGTCGATCACATTAGTTTGAACGTAAACAAGATTTATAGGGCTACTCTGCACAGTTTTCATGCATTTATAAAAAAATATATAATCTTCCACAGAGATTTTACAGAGATTCTTCAAGTAGTTAACGGTTCATTTTAGAGCAATTCTAGTGGTTTTCGCTTTAGGACACAATGGTTTAATGCAATTTCTGCTGTTATTAATTGGTTTACATTTACTTGCATTGCACTACCATCAGTCTCGCTCGGAAGGTAATGATGACAAATGCATCGGCTTGTACAATATGAGACGTGTAAACCATGACTTCGTTTTTTCATAGTCGTGTTTCAGTCTCTCATGTTGGAGAGATTGATTAAGGAGTTGTGTTGCTGTTGATGAATTGGGGATAATTGCTTTGTTTCTGATTAACATTGCAACTCAAGGAAGGCAAAGTGGAGAATGGAATAACATGGTGCACTTATTATGCCGTTTTAAAGGCTCATAATGTCGTTTTGGAGTCTCCTATAACAGGTTTACGTGCATCAAAAGTAAAAAAAAAAAAAAAAACGGTTTAATTTTCTCATAAAATACATTGCACATCACCACATTTTTCAATGATTCTCAAATGACTCGATGGATGAATCAGTCTCTCTAAATCCCTCCTTTCCGAGAACCTGCTCTGCTCTGATTGGCCAGATGGCCCAGTCTGTTGTAATTGGTCTACCGCGTAGAAGCTACATGCCCATTACCATAACTGAACATCAGCTCTGTCCAGAGGCAATTGTACACACTTTAAAGACAGTAACTATGACGTCGATTTTACCATATCAAACTGAGCGCGAGTCCGATGATGAAACATTGGAAGAACTAGTTATTCAACCTGAACCTCCATCGCAAGGACGACTCGAGCAGGACGTTTCTCGGTGATACGCTACTCAGTTTGATGTACCATTATGAGATGTTGCAACTGTAATTCCTCACCATCAGCATTAACAAGTGTATGTCCATCAACAAACCGATGTGTATTGTTCTAATTTATTGCGGTGAACATGCGGGAACTGTACCCATAACTGTATCAATAACGGTGCATATGTTTGCCCAGAACTAATGTGAATGACTGATGTAACAAACGTTTGCAAAACAAATCTTGCTCCATGCTTAATCTTTACTCATAGTAAGAACAACAGACAATCTGCGTTAATAGACACAGTTTTAGGTAATAGTGGCCCACAGCTGATTAGCAGAAGTATTTCAGTAAGACAGTAATAACGTGAGTTAGCAGGTTAGCCGGAAACTTACACAATATAAAACACTAAAGTATTTTGAACACCCGGTAGAAAATATATACATCAATAATTATTCATACTTACAGGCTATGATTCTGAGGAGCAAGCTGGTCCAAATAAACTGGGTACTGACCCCTCTTTCAAGAGCAAGCGGTTTGCGAATCTCACGTTGAACTTTGAGAAGCAGTCGTCAATAAAATTACATTTGAGGGCTGGTCAAGTTGTTCGCGAGTGGACAACAACATAGGCGGGCGTTATGCAAATTAATCTTCTAGTGACGTATAACCGTAAATCAGTTGGATTCGAATGAAAAACGACTTGTATTGGTGGTTCAGATGGTGTGTTCAAGTCATCTCGTAATTTCTATTTCTATTCACAATTTCTCGATCGTATTTACGAGTTGAACGCACATGAACACCACTACAATGTCGTAGCTCTTTATTTTATAGGCTCATTTATATAATATTAACTTGTTTTTGTAATGTAAATGTGGGCTTATTAAAAGTTCCAGATATTAGTGATGAAAGCATTTTTATGTTATGTAGGCTTATTTACATAATAATAACAACTTATTTTAATGCATCTCTTTTTAAATATGGCCTTATAATTGTGGTACTGTACACTTTTTTTGGCCAGGTATAAAATGTAACAGTTTTTATTTTGAAAACAATATGTGCCAGGTCTCTGCTCCATCTCTTTATCCATCAATAGTTCATTTGCCTGAAAAATGTTGAATACCTCCCGTTTTAAGATCTTACAAGGTTACTGATGTCATATTTTCTGTCAACATTAGGCAAAGCTACATAGGTAAACATTTCCCCCAGAGAATCAAACCCATGACCTTGATGTTACGAGCCCCATTCTGTAACAGTTGAGCTTCACTTCACTCAAAGAATAGCAGTTTCAATTGAATGGCTCCCCTCCACCGAACCGTTCCAAGCAGGAATCGTGTAAGTATTCAAGCCAAACATTAAATACATTTAAAGGCAAGTTAATTTGAGAGTGAGACAGGCCGGCACAAATCCGAAACAATGAGTCTGAAGGAAGCTGTGCAGATGCAGGGCCACCTAATCAAATTGCTTTCATTAAGTCTGTTGAAATGACAGAAGCTTTTACTTCACTTCTATTGGATTACCAGGAATGCAGCTCTCTTATGACAATCTGCATTATCGAAACGATGTCTCTCCTCCTCCTTTACTCTCCTTTGCCTCATCCCCTCTCTCTCTCTCTCTCTCTCTCTCTCTCTCGTGAGCTCCATCTCTCCCTCGCTTTGCAGATGGGATGAGCCTGGGAGGAAGGCAGAGTGCTTTGCCAGTTGTGTGTGAGAGAGGGCAGGAATTCCAACCGTGCGCAAACTATTCCGAGAGCACGGGGAATAATACATCGCAAATGCGTTTGCAAGCTATGCTTTGAAGACACCTGCTGATAGAGGTAAGCTAGGCGAGAGGAACTTCATCTGTGTCTGTGCATGTGGGTTAGTGTGTTTGTCACATGGCGTGTTGATGGAAGTCAGTCACAGTGCTCTCACATTAGTCTTACATTACTGTTGAGTGCACTTTAGAGTGTATATTATGTGTTATTCAATATCATTTATACAGTACGTAATCTGGGATTTTTTTGCTTTGGTCTATATCAACTTTCACTGTTGGACTTTATGCAAATCCATTGTCAGTCTCTGTAGGGGGAATTCAGGTTGAATGGGACACAACCTGAATTCCTATGAAGACAAAGCATCTTGACGGATCTGGTGTGTTAAAGAACCAACTGTTTTCTTGAATTTCAGAGTCTTGGCCAGATTCTTCCCACCTCTGTGGTTATTCTAAGACATTTGCTAGTTTTTTTCTTTTTTTCTTTTCTTTATAAAACTCTCACATAGGGCCAAGAATTGCAAAGGTTCCAGAATCAGTTTATACTTTTATACTGATTCTATGAATCACACAGTCACACAGTCGTGTCCTTTTCACTAGAGTTTAACAGCCAAAGGAACACAATCATTTTTACAGTGGTTGTATCTAAACCTTCGGGTACAAAAACGTCGACCAGATGGAAGTGGTTTGAGTTCTGGATTGAGCACATGAGAAGGGTCCAGAGTCATTTTCTTTGCCTGTTTAAAAGTAATTTTGTTGAATATAGACTGTAAACCCCCAGACCAACCACCTTCATTGCCGTACGCACCAAACGGTTCAGATGAGATTTAAGGGTTAATGTCAGATTACCAAACCAGGCCGCTATACACGGTGAGATGGATTCAATACAGGCATGATAAAACAGCAACATGACCCTCTGAGCAACTCCCAAAAGTCTGAGCCTCTGTAAAAAGTTTTTTTTTAAATTGTTGCACCTTTCAACACAGATTAAAGTTAATAATCAATAAGTAAACCTAAGTATGTGTATGATGCAACCTGTCTAATGGGCTCATTGTTGATCATTATAGGTGGTTTTCTCCGATCATTTTCTTTGTTTTTCTAACGTTAATTACAAGACTGTGAATGTAACAAAGTCTGCAATCTGCAGTATAATTTTGAATGTCCTTATCCTTATACAGAAGACCAAGAATGGCAGTATCATATGAAAATTTGACAACATTATTCAAAGGATGGTGACTCCTATACGTATTGGTGTACAGTGTAAATAAGAGTAAATAAGAGTAGACCTACAGAAAGAGTCTGCTTGACTCTAACTTGTTGAGTCCTACCAGTAAAAAATGCATGGAGCCATTTGATGCCATATGGATTGACAGCAAAACAATTTAGTTTGGAGAGCATAAGGTGTGGCGGCGCGGTATTAAAAGCAGAGCTCAGATCAAGAAAAATATGCATGGTTACAGAACAGTTTGTTGCTTGGATACACGTAAGCCTTGTCTATTTAGCTTCTTTTGGAACTATTTTCATTGGTGGAGGGAGAAAAAAAGGTTGCTGATACTCACTCTCACTGATACTGTTTAACATGGCTTGTCTGGCTTCTGATCTGGCTTCAATATAGTTATGACACAAAACATCTGTTCACCATATGCAGTGATTCATATTGTGTGTATAGTGTATTTTTTGCATGGTCATTTTCTCATGTCAGAGACTCTTCCAGTGGAAGATTAATTTGCTTAAAGTAACATTTGAAATAATTTTAATTCTGTAAGGTTTAAAGGCCATATTTTTTTGGCTCATTTATATAATATTGGCTTATTTTTAAAATATATCTATTTTTAATGTGGGCTGTTTAAGATATTAGAGATTAATGCATTTTATTGTATTATGTAGGTGTATTTATATATATTAACCTATTTTTTAAATGTATATTTTTCCATCACAAATATCCCAGATATTAATGATAAATGCGTTTTATTTTATTATATTGATATAATATTAGCTCATTTCTTTTAATGTATCTCTTTTTAAATGTGGACATGTTTAACATCCCAGATATTAGCGATTAATAAACTGTATTATTTAGGTTTATTTATATAATATTATCTTATTTTTTATGCATCTCTTTTTAAATGTGGGCTTTTTCAACATCCCGTATATTAGTAATGAATGCAGTTTGCATGAATGCATTTTGGTCTTGTTCTGTTTTGTTTTGTAAGTTTATGACATTTGCTCATTTTTACATGTATCTCTTTTTAAATGTGGGCTCATTTAACGTCCCAGTGATGAATGCATTTATTTTATTTTATTTTTTTGTAGGTTTATTTCATATAATATAGCTTCTTTTTTGAATGCATCTCTTTTCAACGTTATATTCAACGTCCCAGAGATGAATGCATACTGATACCTTTTATAGTTTACTGCCTTTAATACAACTTTTTAGATGCTTTTAATGCCTGACTCACCAATGCAAGAAAAAAATAATAAAAAAATTAAAAAAGTTTGGGGTCAGTAATATTCTTTCTTTCTTTTTTTTTCTGGCTATTTTTATTCAGCAAGGATGTGCTAAATTGATCAAAAGTTACAGTAAAGACTTAATTAAATACTGTTCTTTTTAACTTTTTATTCATCAATGAATCCTGAAAAAGTATCACGGGTAAAAAAAAAATGTTTCTAACATTGATAATAAATCAGCATATTAGAATGATTTCTGAAAAATCATGTGACACTGTTGAAAATCCAGCTTTGCATCACAGCAATTATTATTATTATTATTTAAGTAGCCTATATTAAAAAAGAAAAACATTATTTTAAATTGTAATAATATTTTTCTGTATTTTTTATCAAATAAATGCAGGCTTGATGCGCATAAAAACGTATAAAAAAAAAATATATATAAAAAAAAAAAAACATAAACATGTGTCCAAATATTTGACCAGTGGTAGGCTACTGTACTACTATTATACTATTGCTGCATAATTAACAAAAATGTTAAAGTCTTTTCACGTCACCATTTCGCGTGTTGTTGTCCGCCTACACTTCACATAATAGGCCTGTAGGTGGCGCCTGTAGGTTTTCTCACACAAACCGCTCGTTTCGTGTCTTAGGCCATCAATGTGTACTTACGATGGGGAATTGTTTAATTTGGACTCTGTGCTTGTGTTTTGAGATAATGACCATAGACCTGCATTATATGACTGACAGACAAGAACGGTTTGACCTAAAAAATATCAAAATTGAAACTACTGCGGAAAAAAAGACACCTACATCTTGGATGCCCTTGAGGTAAGCTAAAACATACCAAAAATTAATTTCAAAGTGAACTATCCCTTTAACTTTTGCTACGGTTACGCCTGCCGTCCACACACACTACAAGACACACGCAACTTGACGCAAGTCGCGCAACCTAGCAACGCGTTGTGACACGACACCGACCTCAGATTGACAGAAACGTAAAAATAAACGTGAATTTAGGCTACTTTAGTTTTGTACACATTGTCATGTTAATTATAATCAAATGCATTTTGTTTTATTGACCACAATTATCATTGATATTTGTTTGGGCACTTTTGAATAATTTTGAAAAAGGGCAGGGGCTCGAGCACCCAAAGCCGATCACAGCATGTCAAGCTTACAGCAGAGGAGAATTTAATTGGTTTGTGTCAACATCACCATTGAAGATCTCCTCTCTGCTGAGCGAGGCGCCTAACGGTTTTGTGATTTGGCAGAGGCCTGCCGAGCTCAGGGGAGTTTGCTGAAATGTTTGCCGAAATCCACGGTGGCACACTTGCCCTCCAAGACCTCGACTGTGTTTTTTTCTTTTCTTTTTTTTTCTTTCTGTCTTGGCACTCCGAGGCTCCCACATAATTACATTCTGACAGGCCGATGGACAGCACGTCTTCTGCGTCCACACCTCCACAGCGTGAACCGATCCAACAGCATTCAGAACCACGGACAGCTCCTTAAACATATCCTGACGTGACAAGATAAAAGCCATGTAATTGTGGATGCCTGTAAGGATGTCGTTATGCAGAGCAGCCCATCCGATGGCTAATCTCAAACAGGTTGTTGTGTTTGAGAGCCGTGGCGCATGTTGATCTTGCAGACAGAAGGAGGAGGAGGGGGGAGAGGATGACAGGAATCCAGGCGCCTGGCTGTAGCCATCCCACTCTTCACCAATCTGTCTCTCCTGGGCCTGTGTCCAGCATTGCCCCGGACCTCTGAGCAAGAGTCATTGACCACTGCCATCCACGCTGAACTCCAGCCCAACGTGGAAGTAGATATTGATCAGGGGAATTAGTCTTCTCTGTGGCGCCTACTTTTGTCAGTGTAGATGCAGGTTTGAAACTGAATGGTTATGATGTCGACTATTCTAGGGTAGAGTTTTAAAGGGTCAGTTCACTGAAAAATTGAAGTTCTTCAAATTCTTCAAAATCAAGCTGTTTGTGTAAGTTAGCACTTTTCACAATACCCGTTTCAAAGCAGCTTTACAGGGAAATCATAATGTTAATGTTTGTTATATCTTAATATCTTATAGTTATTTAGCAGATAAGAGCTGGGCAATAATATTGTTTACATTAAAACAATAGCCTACATGTAATCAGGCAGTTGAGATATGTTAAATAGTATATATTTACATTTACATTTTACATTTACATTTACATTTATGCATATCGATATATTATATATATCGCTCTATGCAAGTATACTGTCAGGGTTTTGCCCAGACAGTCTTGTCAGTCTTGTCTCCGTTCAATGTTTCTTTGTTTGTCTTGTGCCTGAGCACATGGCTTTGTCTTTCTTTGTGTTGGCCATTTGCTCCTCTTGTCCCGCCTCCTTGTTTACCTTCACCACGCCCCCTTGTTTAGTCCTTGGGTGCTTTTCAATATCCCTCCTCGTCTCCTCTCTCCTCCGTCCTCCATCCTATGACCCGGAAACCGATCGAGCTCAGCCATCTTGAAGGACATCTCAATTCTCTAATTGCACCGCGAGGAGTCGAGGATCGAGGAGTTAGGAGGCTTCCTGAGGAGTCATGAGCGAGGATACACCGGTGTATCCTATGCGGAAGAGTTTTATCGACTTAAACGTGACGCACGTCTAAATTCTCCTCCCCCTTCACATCGGTCACAATCATTTTAATTTATACTTTACCTTTGCAGTTTATATAAACCACACATCTCACATATTTCAACAGGGTATCTTGCTTTATTATTATTTATTATGAATTTCTTTAATAAACAAACTTCAACAACATAAGGGCAGATCCTTTGAGTGCTGCTGATGACGCGATGAAGTGACGCTTGAGTGATCAAGTATTCCAATGTTTAAAAAAAAGTTACATTCGATTCCTCCGTCCTCGCGTCTTTTCCTTGCAGCCTTCCCTCGCATCCTACAGGGGGCGGAGCTGAGACGCGAGGAAAGGAAACGAGGATGCACAAATAAGAAATGAGAAGCACCCCTTGTCTGGTCCTTGTTTCACTAATTATGCTCACCTGATCCTCATGTGCTCTGGTCCCTTTATATTGTGCTCCTTTCCCTCGTGTCTCTGCTGGTTTGTTGCATGTGCATGTAGTGGATGAGATTCTTGCTTGTCTCCTGAGTGTGTCCTGCCAGTTCTAGTGTTTGCACCCTATTCTTTTGAGTTTGCTTTAGGCTAGTTCCAGTCTTTTGCTCTAGGTTTCAAGCCTTATTTTTTGGTTTCTATTTTGATTTGGCCTTTCTCCGTTTGTAGCTTCAGTTATTTATTTCTAGTATTTGTTTAATTCTTATTATTTTCTATTTTCAGTTAAATTAGTTTAATTCTTTTCTGTAGTCGCTTTTTGTTGTCTTGTTGTGTTTGTTCCTGGTCTTCATCCTGGCTGCTGCTTTCAAGACCAGGCAGTGTGACTGATACAGCTTTGGTTGCAGCTCAAAGTTTTCAGCCTCTGGTTCCTCAAGCTACTGCCTGATCTCCAGACATTATCTGGTGCTTCTCCATCTCCTTGATTCTCCAGCATAGCCTTGCCCGGGTTGGATCTCGTCTGGCTTCCCTTTCTCCTGTTGACTGCCCTGTCCTACTGTTTGGATCATCCTCACTCTTAACCATCCCTCGCTGGATGATAGGCTAATGTGCTTAAATATTTGAAAATCAGGCATGTTGAGATTTGCTATCTAGTATGTTGCTTTATTTGAGTATACTGTATGTATGCAAGTCAAAATGAGGCCAACTCTATATTATCCAACTTTACATATATATATATATATATATATATATATATATATATATATATATATATATATATTTTTTTTTTTAGCATTTAAGATAGATATGAATGGATATACTTGTTGTATAGGCATATTTTTTTATTCATTTTATGAACTCGAGTTATTAATTTATTGTGTCTGTACTGGGAATTATGACATGTGTGTGGTTTTGTTATTTTTGTATAAATTTGGTGTAGTCGGGACAAGCTTATTACTATTTGGTGATCTGTGTTAGAAATGTGCTGGTCTTTATTTTTCATGCAGTTACAATGAAAGAGATAATAAAGCACATCATTAATCAGTGCTGGTCAACTTTTTTTATAGGCCTACTGAATACTCCGTACTACGCTGATTGCCTGCAGGGAGTGAAATAAAACCGGTAGTTCCAAGTCAGTTCTATCACCGTTCTGTATTAATGCGCTGCTTTAATAGCGCACGCGCGCGTACGTACATCACTGACTGCACACAGAGTTCGGACTTCGAAGACAACAGAAACTTCTTGTCAACGCTGCCCCGCGACTTTTATTAAGAAATTAAGTTCACTACTGAATCGCTACATTATATTACTCAGTAAGGGGGTTGTAACATCGCCTTTTAAAAATAATTAAACACTCAGCTTCAGCGGGGGACACACGTCATTGCTAGTAGAAAGACGCTGCACTGTGCACAGACACAGGTAATTCTCTCTCTGCAAACATCAAAGACAGCTTTTACTTGTCAATGATGGCGAATGACCATAATGGTATAGGATAATCCACGGCTAGCTGTGCATCAAACGCTTTGAAAGCACTCATCTGGTGGTTCTTTGCCTCGATCGTTGCCTAGATTACTTTTAAATACAGTTTAAGAGCAGAAACTTGCCCTAAAAGTATCACAATATCACTTTGTTCTGTTTATTTCAGTATCCCGACCAGCCCAATATTGAATTAGACAATGGTCAATCGAACCCGTTACCTGGTTCTGTTAAATATTTTCCCAACAGTCTCTGACAAATGTGCAAAAAAAATTATATCTTTTTCCTTTATTTATTTTTCCCTGTCCCATTTTACCACAGTGGTAAAACACACCTAGCAGTGTGAATCTGATCTATAAAAGCCATAGCCTAATTGCCGGTTATGATGTCACACAGTCATGCGCAATTTGCAGTCAGCCATGAAAGATTAATTCTGTGACTGCAACTGTCCAGTTAATTAGAGGTTATAGAGATAAACTATACAGTATTATGCTGGTCACGTGATCTCAACATAGAGGCAAACTGCTTTATATAAAATGCAGAAACTTTTATTAAAGTACTAAAAGACATACTGTATTTAGACAGTCTTTTTAGACATATTTTTTACAAGTACCATTATTATTATTTATAATATTAATGGTGTTACGATATGTTCAATGCGCATTCTGTCAATGGCGGCTACGTTCTAACTGTAAAAATAGTCTCTTTCATTTCTTCATTCTCAGTAATGCTCAGTCTTGACTTGTGTATATGCAAATGCCTGTGCTTTTAATTCCAGCCAAGGAGCTATTGATGGAGAAATAAATTAAATAGCTGTGATGTGAAATGGAGGCTTATTGATTTTATTTACCCTTTGCTACAAGGCAAGCATGTCGAGAAGTGTAAGGCTGAGTGATGGCAAAGTGAACCAAGTCAGGCATTATACATCACTGGTCTGACTGACCCAGACTGAGTATCTGTGAAAGAGAGAATATCTGAATATGACTGACAGGCATACCAGACAGCCAGTGGAGAGAAATCAATAAAATCCATAAATGGATTTGTGTTGCATTACAGTATGCTATTCTTTCATTTGCATTTCATTAATTGCAATCATTTGAGCATGTTAGGGACTTTAAGAATTGTGTGTCACTGCCACAGCCGACAATGAGGAATGTCTCATACATAACATGTAGTAACCTCCATTTCATATTGTACTGAGTTATAACTGTGAGCTGCAACTTCTGCCAGTTTTTCACTTAAACCGCATTCCATGTCAGCTGGGCATGTTTTAGTTATTGGCATCATAAAGACATGATACTTCATTAAGTGTAATGGTAACTTCATAAATTTAGGCCTGAATGCGCCTCTACAAACATATCGTTAAAATTTGATGAATTGTTGGTTCATAAAAGCTTTGTGTTTAATGAGTGGGACATTCCAGACCGCAAGTTATATTTCATAGCAGTCGTCTTACTCTCAGTGAATTAAAAAAGAAAGCTTGGCTACGTCTTGCATGGCGGGAATGTCGCCTCTGATAAATTGTGCGCGGCTTTCTTTCAGAATTAGTCCTTGGATATTGAAGTAATCACATACTGTATGTGTCTTACTAAATAAATGTTTTGTAATATCAGAACATGTCTTGACTTTCAGATATCCTTTGAGATATTAAGAAAAATGGGGAATTTATCTTGTAACGAGTCTCGGTTACATTCATAAACTTGTGGTTTTTAAATTTTTAACCACTGACTCAATGTTCCCACAACACAAAAAAAGAACTGTACTCCGTTTTATTTAGTACTTGAAATGTGAACTTCATGAATGTCAGGGCAGGGTAGTGCTGAGGGTACCAGGTTTGGGGAAAGTAACTTTTAAAAGTAATGCATTACAATATTGCGTTACTCTCTAAAAAGTAACTAATTGCATTACTTAGTTACTTTTGTGTTACTTTTTCTCATCTGAACTGGACTGGGCTTGTTTATTTTTTAACAACAAAAAAGTTATATTTTTGACAAATGTAAAGGCCCTTTCACACTTAAAGTTGTAAGTGTGTGTGCTGTGTGTGAAGTGAACATGATGATTATTGTAGACCTAGACTAAATGTGAACATACATTTACTCATTTACTCACTCGCACTAAAACAGATTTCAGTATTCATCTAAATTAATAAAAAATGCAAATTCAGAATATTATGCAAACTTCCAGTGATTAAATGTTAAATAACAGAAATACACTATGTATTTTTTTTTATCTCACTTGATTAACCTGTCTTTGCTGATAAGCCTTTGATGATCAAATTCAACCATACGAATAAGCAAAAATCACTTTAGGTACACATGTGTGTTACTTACGATTTCTTTCAACATGAGGACAGGAGAGCTGTCAGTCAATACATGAGAAAACAAAGTAACATGCGTTACTTATTGTAAAAGTAACACATGTTTTGTTTCTAAATTTTAAAGTAATGTATTACTTTACTAGTTAAGTAATCTGATGAATTACTTAATTACATTACATTACATTACTCTTTAGTTACTTGTGATGCATTGACCCTAACACTGCTGCTGACAGTAGAATACTGTTTGTTTATTTTGCGTTTTTATTAATTAATTAATTGAATAAAAGACTGAATTAATTATTTTCTAATTACGGTACAAATATGCACTTGACAAAAATCTTTCAATCTTTCCTATCTGGCAGTAACCAATGGTGTCATGGCCGCCAACCCAGACCGAGCGAGGTGTGCTGGTGTCCTAGCTGGACCTCCACTCCTCCTCATTACCTGTGTCCTGTGGATCCTGTTCACAGACTCAGTGGATGCTCAAGGGCAAGGTAAGAATGAATATTTCTTTATCATTCACGGATGCTTGTTCCTCGAATGTTACAAGCACAAATGCCAATGTGAATGCGGCAAGAGTATGCTACTGCTTTTGTGAAAGTTTGGCCAGGTTGACTAAAATGACTGGTGTTGTGTAGTGATGATACTCGACTCGAGTGTCTTTAAGGATGATTTTATTCATTATTCTTAAGCTGAAGGTTGAAGGTCATGTAAAAGACTTCTGTTGTGTGTGAATAGATACAAAAATGCAAAACCTAGATTTTTGCTTCCTTAGCTATAAAAGAAAATGTGAATTAAACATACATAAAATCTTTCATTTGTTTTCACACCAGATTTCTTTTTATATTGTCATCAGATTTTGGTTGTATGTCATACAGTACTGTATGTCAATTTGTTTCTTATGATACAGCAGCAGGAACAAAGTATATGAACACTTTTTACCGTACTTTTGAATGTCCTGGCAATCATTTATGGTGAACTAAAACATACCTGAATGCCATTTCTATTGAAACTTGTATTTAAATATATTATAATATTAGGAAAATATTAGTAATTTACTAATATATTTGTAATATTAGGACAATATTAGTTTGTATTATTAAAATATATTATCTTTAAATGCAATATCAGATTGTAATCACATATTTTACATGTGCTTTAGAATGTTAGCCAACACATCGAAATAAGTGTACTTTAAAACATGACAAAATAATAAGTCAATTATTTCAAATGCACTTTAAAGTAAAACTTTTAATTTGACATTAAAGTGTGTTAAAAAAACATAGCCATGAAAGTGTACTCTATTTAAGTACACTAACGTGGCCGTTTATTATTACTTTAAGATTTGAAGTACGCAAGTGCACATTCAATACATTTAAACGCATTAAATATTCTTTTAATACCATTTTAATACCTTAGAGCAGTAATATGTACCCTACTATAAACTATTATGGGTGAATAGTAGCTCAAACAGTAGAGCATTGGCGCTTGCAACGCCAAGGTCATGGGTTCGAGTCCAAGGAAAAGCAAGAACTGATAAGAATGTGTAACTTGAAATGCAATGGAAGTCGCTTTGGATAAAAGCGTCTGCCAAATGCATAAATGAAAATGTAAATAGGGTACAAAGACGTCCCTTTAAGGTCATCCTTTATAGGGAAAACTGATAGAATAGCAGTTTCTTTCAGATTTTTCTGCTCTGTTTGGCCTAAAACACTGTGTTTCTAGTCATCCAGTTTGAAATGCTGACTAGAAACACATATGTTTTTCAGATTTTACGTCGTGGCTTTCGCTCCATATTTACGATTCTGCCTACAACGCACTGGATCTTTCACTGGAAACCGAAAGTAACTTACTCCCGCTAAACATTTACTCTTTGAATTCTTGCACCCGGGAACAATACAAATCAACTAAACCATTATGACTAAAAGTTTGCAAAGAAGTATTTCCAACTACAACAAGGCAGTTTGACTCTGGTCAAGCATATCCATAGCAATCTGATGGGAATGGCCTTGGACGGCAACATGCCCAGTGCATTATGGGTGTTGAAGTTTTCCTACCTATTTGGGAAAAGGGAAAACAACAGCCTTTTTTCAATATTTTCTCTAGCCAGGAAGCAGTGATTTCAACAGTTATTTTGCTTTTCTACTGTATTGGCAGCCGAGTTTTATTGAAAGCCCATTTTGCCAGCGGTGAGGTTGAATTACTTCTCATGTCATTGAATGATATACTATATAGACTTTAGAACAACTCTATACAACTCTTTATAAAACAATACTGGATTTAACATCAACATGTAACATCTCATGTTAAAATATATGTTTTTAATGTAACCTTCTAAATTTACCTTTAAATACTTTGGCCAGTTCAAGAATCATTTATGCAGTTTTATATGATTTATTTAAAAGAATAAAAGAGCAGTTTCATGTCTATATCCTTTTATTGTTCAACTGGTCGAGGTTGATATGGGATTTAGAAAGTAATTAGTAATAAGTAATGCAATACTTTTTAGAGAGAGTAACATAATAATCTTATCACACTGTTGCAAATGTAATTAGTAGCTAGAAATGGACTTTTTTTAGAGTAACTTACCCCACATTTGGAGCAAGTTATTCTTTATTCTTCAGCAGTGCGTCGCTTTTCCTTGTTAGCACATCAGATAGCCTGTATTAGCAAATACTCAGTGTCATTTGTAGCTTATCATCAGCAATGGGATGTCTGCCATGCCAGAAGATTTTAACTCTGTTGTTTGACGCCACACAAGCTGCGTGTTAGCGATTTTTCAAAGTGAAACTCCTTAAATGACTGGCTGACATCTTGCAGCGCCGTTACTTCGAATCTGCTCCATGCCAAAACTCATTTCTCATTCTTTCAAGTAGTTTGCACACTTTGGGTTTGGGTCCAGTTTTAATTGGCGTCTCCCAGTGAGACAAGGCCGTGTTGCCCTCTACTGTCAGTTCCTCTGCAGACTTCCACCTCTCCAGCAGCCAGGCTTATTTATAGCGAAGCCGGGAACCGACACACACACACACACACACACACACACACACACACACACACACACACACACACACACACACACACACACACACACACACACACACACACACACACACACACACACACACACACACACACAGACCCGTTCACTCATGCAGCTCAGGGCTGGAAACAATTTGAGAAGTTCTCCTTTTCCCTTCATTGCCAAGTACCGTGGATGCGCGAACCGTCTCCATCTACAAGGTTAATGCCGGGCCTGTTTTTTTTGTAGCTTGGATGGTTTAACATTCAGCTCTCATACGAGCAGGGACTGATTAATGGAACTCAACTGTGGCATATGCCAAAGTAAAATATGCAGGAGGGCGATAGAGACAGGCTTGAATGAATGAGTGAGTGAGAGCGAAAAGAAGAACAAGTCGAACATAACGCATAACAAATCCACTGGGATGTGGTGAAGCTTCACTGGGCAGAATTATTTGACAAAGCCGACATCAGGATGCGCTGGTAGTTTGTGATGCGTGGCTGAGGGTTTATTTTTAGTGTGAGGCGACTCGTAGAAGAACTCATCTGCCATGTAATAATTTTTCTTTTCTGCTTCCCCCATGAGCTCGAATATCTTGCCTGTGCAACTTTGATATCATTGAACGGAGATGTTCAATTCAATGGCTTGGGAAATCCATAATTATTCAAAAGCAAAACATTTTTCCCTGAATTTTGTCATTCATGCTCTTCAGCTGTGACGGGTGTTGATTTTTTTTCACCCCATTTTCATATTTTTCGTTTTGAAAATGTTTACAATTATATAGTAATCCACAATATAGTAATTCGGTCTTTAAAGCTGCCTTGCAATGATTTAGAATTTTGAAATGAGCTATAAAAAAATAAACCTTGATTTTGCCACTTTTCACATTATTTTTATGTTTAGACTTTCTTCCTTTTTATACCTGTAAAATATGAAAATAAATAATAGCCATGCATTTTTTAACAACCACTAAATAAAGAATGAAATAAACATACAATTGAAATATTTCATGTGTAAAAAATAATGTACACTACCATTCAAAATTTGTGAGATATTTATACTTTTATTCAGCAAGGACAACTTACATTGATCTAAAGTGACAGTAAAGACTTTTAAAATGTTTCAAAATGCTAATAATGTTATTTTAACCTCAATTCATCATAGAATCCTGGGGGGGAAAAATGAGAAGAACAATTCTTTTCAACATTGATAATAACAAGTCATTTTTCTTGAACGTCAAATCATCATATTAAAAGGATTTCTGAAGAATCATGTGACACTGAAGACTGGAGTAATGATGCTGAAAATTCATTGCCATTACATGAATAAATTGCATTTTACAAAATATGAAAACAGAAAAAAGTTATTTTAAATTGGAATCATATTTCACAATTGTACAGTTTTTTTTTATCATACAGTACATATGGTGCTTGGTGAGCATTAGAAACTTCTTTGAACGGTATTGTATATCACATTGGTCTCCTGTAGACTAAGTGAGAAAAGTGTTTTTTTCATTTCTAAAAGTCTACAGGCCAGAAGTTCTCATTTAAACACCACAAGAAACACAGACTGATGACTGTCAGTACAGTTCAGGGTTACGAGGGACAAACAGTGCTTTGCTGTAGTGCCACTGAAGTTTACCTTTCCCAAAGAAACTCAATTATAGGTGGAGGGAGAGTAAATCACATTTTTGGCTTTTTGGAAATGACTTCCTAAATCGAATTATTGCTCCATTATCCCAGAAAACAATGTTTCCAGCTTTGTTGATACCCTTTGAGGACGTCGGCAATCAGTTTGAGGCAAATCTCCTATTTGTAGTTGCTGGGGAGTTTTATGTTGGGATGTTCAGCTATGAGCGGATTCCTTTCTCCGCAGCAGCCGCAGGATAACTGCATTACAGGACATCCATCTTCGTTACCTGGGCTCTCTGGCTCCACTGTGGCTCTGTGTCAGGTTGCAGCTCTTTACCGGAGGAGAGAATGTAACGCCCCTCATGTTTGATCTTGGGTCAGTGGAGATGTTTTCCGCTTGTGATCGTCAGCGTGGATAACGTGCTGAGGGTTTTGAGCGTGTGTATTCCTATACTGGAGATGACGATTGGATGCATTGCATGTGTAGCAAGGCGTTTAGTTTGCTCTAGCATAATTAAAGCTGCCAAAGAGCATCCAAACCTTTTTTACTATAGTGGATTATACAGAATGTATGTATTTTGTCTTTTATTTAAATATGCATCCCTATGAACACTGTTTCATGAAGACATGCACTTACCACTGCACCAAAACTTAGATATTTTATAATGAATAACAATTTGATTTGTACACAAAATAAACAGCCACTTAAGCGTGACTAAGGTTTGCATGCTTAGTTTTGAAAAAGCACATTGCAAACATGATAATTTACCAATTTTCCCCACTGATTAAGCCGTCTTTGAAGTTTAAATTGGATTGAGACCTTTAAAACTCATACTAATCCTCAGAGCTAATCATACGCTAAGATTTTAATCCTTACTAAAAAACAGTTTCTCAGCCAAGGCAACTAGATTTACAGAGAAGAAATCATTTAATACAATTATTTAAGATTTCGTTCATGTCTGTAGCACAAATAATGAGGCTTTAGGTGTTTGTTTAAATCTCTCGACCACTCTTAGAAGAATAGGTTCTACATAGAATCTTAAATGGTTCTGTCAGGAACTTCATATATAGATGGGATCATTTTATGGATTTAAGTTTAATTGATTAATTTTGTTTAAATTTCCTGTTTTGAAAAATTTAAATAACCTGTTAAACATGAAAGTGTTATGCAATCATTGACGATATTTCCCCTTATATTGAACCTTTTTGGCGTTCTTTAAAATTGAGCCAAGAACCCTAGAGTTCTTTATGGAACCCCATTGAACTTAGTATAGGCAATAGTAATGATAGTTCTGATCTAGAAATATTACGCGTGAATTCCTAAACGATTCAATTTCGTAATTCAACTGTTTAAATGTATTAATTTAGAGACAAATTTGTTTCACGCAGTTGTCACCGTCAGGTCGGACACATTTAGACAGTTGTAGCTGTGTTGTTTGGATAGGGTCATTGATTATTCAGCACTCAGTGACAGTGCGTGAGCACCTGCACTCACAGGTATGTTGGTGCGCTTTCTGCAATGCTGCAAAGTCTGTGATTTATCATTCTTCACCGCCGTCAGTATACTCTTGTACGCAGCTAACAGCTGTCCTACCAGATGTGTTCTCTCCCCAGGGACTCTCTCTCTCTCTCACACACACACACACATACACACACCCATAGCCACACCTAAGCGCATGTACACAATTTTCCCCGTTCTTTCTCTCTATTTTATCATATCTCTCTTTCTTTTCGTTCCACTTTGTGCTCAGGTAGCCAGCTGCTCCTGGCATTTCCAACACCTTGATAAGCCAGTTGTTGTTCATATATGTATACAAGACCATCTGTATCCCTGTCAGCCTTCTTTTACTGCCTGGATGAGCTAGTGGTCCAGAGAGAGGGACCTCCAACAGAATCAGGGCACTGCTGTGTGCCAGCTTTCTTAGCAGTAACTAATGCTATATCAAGGTTTTCAGAACAGAGACACCTTTGCAAAGGAGCTGTGTTATTTTAGTATTATTTGTATACTACAATTTTTAAAGGTTCAATTCGCATTTAATTTTAAGCCAAAGACACACCAAGCCGACGCGACGGTCGGCCGTTGGGCAACGTCGTGCCAACTTTGAGCGTCGGCCGGCTTCGTTTTTTTTCCGCCACAAAATACAAAAATAAAAAGAACTGTTCTCAGAATTGCATGTTTATATCTCGCAATTCTGACTTTATAACACGCAATTGCCAGTTTATGTATTGCAATTCTGTCTTTATAACTCGCAATTCTGGGAAATCAAGTCAAAATTGTGAGATGTCAACAAACATTAAAAAGTCGCAATTATCTTTTAAAATGTTTTGTTCTGTGGCGGAAACAAGCTTCCATAGTTGGCTCTAATCAGACGTTTTTTTCCCCGTCAATTCAACATGTAGAATCGCCGTTGGGCCGTCGGTGAGAGAGAGAACTCTGATTGGCTGTTCATTTTACCGAACGAGAATGAGAGCAAAAGTGATGAAAGGGGGCACAGAAGTCGTGATCGCACAGACAGAAGACTATTCTAATTTTACGTCATCTTAACTGAGCGCTCCACTGCGCAAATATTTTCATAATAACATGAGTGGAGTGGAATAAAGAACATGATCAGCATGATTGATATTTAAAACAGTAAGCAAGCGCTGCTTTGGTTATGGTTTGTATACCCGCAGTCTTTGTTTCGCTTTCCCTTTTTAAATGACGAATATAGACAAATATATCTTCAGAAAATAGATAGACATCTCCTTTACACGCAGGCGCAGAAAACTCGTGCTAGTTGACAGTCGCTGGTTGACAGTCGGTGTGCTCAAGCACAGATTTTTTTCCCACGAGGCAACAACACAGTCGGCTTGCATCAATGCTAGTTCTTTGGCGTCGTTTTGTTGTCCCTCCCTACCTTTATGTTTTCAGTTTAATTTTAGTTATATTACTTTATATATAGTTAGATATAGTTTAGTTAATGACATTTAGTAATGTTAGTACTTAAACTTCACCAGAAAGCTATCAAATGGCTTCGGAAGACTTAGGCCATATAACACACAAGCTGAATTTTTACAATGCTTTTATGATGCCTTTTTGGGCTTTTGGAGCTTGACAGCCCATGGTCACCATCCACTTTCATTTAATGGACGAGAGCAGCATGAACGTTCTTCAAAATCCACTGGTGGTTTTGGAACAATATAAGGGTGAGTAAATGATGACAGAATTCATTTTTTTGTGTGAACTTTCCCTTTGTCATATGTGTTTTCCTCAGTTGAGCTTCGACAATAACTAAATTCCACCATGCATGAGACTGCAAATGACTTTACTCTTGTTAAACATTACATCTGGGCTTTATTTACGCTTAATTTGCTGAATACAATTTTATAGATTTCCATGTGGGCCACACCGTCTTTATCTTCAGTGTAAGCAGACGTGTAAAAGGAGCCAGTGAACTGTAATACGCCTGAATGCAGAGGAGCAGTAGAGGTGACAGCACCTCTGTGCACATGACACTGTTCCATCTGTTTATCAGCCCCTGTGGTTTAGTCCAGACACTCACTTCTGCGATACAACTGCCCGTCAAGGTTGAGCTATCTGCTAATTTTAGCCTGACACAATAACCTTTAGCACAAGACAACTCCTTCAGAAGCTGTCTCATAATCCCAAACTTAAAATTATGACATGCCATCTCTTTAAGATTTGGCATTTGGGTCAGCTTGTTGGATTTTATGTCCCAATGAAACAATACTGAATATTTGACATAAGATGTTAATCAACTTTCATGCCGCATGGTTTCCCATGCATTGATTTACCCCCGTTAACACACATTCATAATGATTAGTACCTGAGAGGAATAAGAATAGTCTACCCTGTTACATTGGTGCTATTTTCCCTAGGAAATCTTGTTCATTTGCATTGAAGCAATAGCGAAGATTAAAAAGCATTTGGTAATCAGAAAAGACATTGCTATTTTCCAACATTAAAAAATTTTTTTTGCTGGTCTTTGTACTGTATTGATCTGTCCATCTAAAACACATTTTTGGTGAAAAGGATGAGGATGAAAGAGGAAGGGAGCAGATGGCTGGATGACAGGATTTTGTTTGAATAAGAAATGAATGTATGAAATCCAAATGTGTATATATACATGTATATATAAGTTGTGACGTATTTAATCTGGTTTCTTCTTCTTCTTGTTTTTTTTTGGGCTAGTAGAAGTTCTGAATGGGCGGTAACTTAATTTAGTAGCCAAATTGGTCGGTGAGTGAAAAAGTTCATTTCAAACCCTGCTTAGAAGGCTTATCTGGCATAAAACATAACATGTCTCCGCTGTTGTGTCACTTTATACTGCACATGAAAGTGTTTATTTTTCTTCCTAAATGTTAATCTTTTGCTAGCATGTTGTTCTGGCTTTATTAGCTTAAAACATCCAACCCGTTACACATTGCATTGTAGACATGTCATGTAACAGACAAATTTCCTATAATGTTAATGTGAAATATTTTGGTCTGGATTATTAGGTAAGACTAGCCTGAGCTTGACCAGGATAGACAGACATTTTCTCCCTCTGACAAAAGAAAAAAAATTATTGAATTTTAAAAATGTTTTCAACAAACCGACTCAGTCCAAAATCCACTAAACTGTTTGACTCATTTGACCCTTTTAAAAACACACTATGCAAGATTTGTACCTTAATATAACAGCTTGGAAATAATTTCGATGGTAAACAAACTCGTAGTAGGGCGAATCATCCCGATAGCAAAGCTGGGGGGGACGCCGCTGGGAAAACCAGCAATGCAGGTTTGAGAGGTGGCGCCCCGCTAAATCTCGCGAGAATCACGACTTGCTTTACGGCACGACGTCACATACATCAACAACATATGAAGCAGCCTCTATGGAAGACACTAGCACGCATTTCAGACGTGAATCATGGCAGAGTCGACGAAGAAAACGAAGAAAACGCGGTCGAAGAGTGCAGAGACGGCTCTGCGTGAGTGGTATTTACGACAGTAACGTTAAATACAAGTACTCCACAGTGACTCTAGGGGTCGCTCTTTGAGAAAAACGGAAACTGCATAGTGCGCCTTTTAATGAGCAAAATGCCTTTTTGAATTTGAGAAAAAAAAAAAAAAAAAAAAAAAAAACGCTATAATATAACATAATTACCCAAATATATAATTGTGAGAGAACGCAAAAACAATGAAATATAATTTTTCCTCCTATCCCATATTTTTTTCCATCACCATGTCCCTGTAGAGGCTCTGTTGAATGCATAATTTCCTTTCCGAACAGTAGTATTTGGCTTCAGGCACATCCCTACTGACAGGTATTCTTGATTTCCTGATCCTAACTTGGAGTTCACGTGGTTAAAAATAGTTCTTTAAGAATTGACTTTGTCTGCTATAGCAGGAAAAAAAAGACTTTTTTTTTGGTATGGATGTCCTAATTTCCAGCACTTTTTGACAGATCTGGGATCAGCGTGACATAAAGTGTTGCTGCTCGAAGCTGTGGAAAGTGGGATAAGAATGTGAATGAAGCTATCATTCAGAAATAATGCATTGATGTTTTGAAAAATACAGAACATTTTGTACTCATGTTTTAAACTCTCAAAATAGAATGAGAGCCTTATACAATGGTTGCTACATAAAATATTAAAGGGATAGTTATATACAGTAGATAGAATATTATGCCATCATTACTCACCCTCATGTCATCTTGAATGACCTTTTTTATTCTGCAAAACAGATACTATACAGATAGTATAAACAGATTGTTTTTTCCCAATACACTGAAAGTCTAATGGGGTCCAATGTAACATGGCTGGAAAAGTAGGGTTCTATATAGAATCCTAGGGTTCTTGACTCCATTTTAGAATCAAAAAGGCTCTAAAGAGAAATATCTTTAATGATTGCATTATACTTTCATGTTTTACAGGTAAAAAAAAAATAAAAAAATTCTACTGATAAAGTATGTTTACAAGCTGCTTAAATCATAAAATTAAAATGAAAAATCAATTAAAACTAAATGGGAACCCCTAAAAGCAGAGCTTATTTTGTAAATCGGAAGGTGCCGGAACGCAAAGGGAACACCATTTTACAATGTCCTTGGTACATGTTACATGTAGTTGCTATAGTAATTACTATAAATTATGAATAATTACATGCAACTAACCCTAAACCACACCTGATCCTAACCTTATAGTAAGTACATGTAGTTAATTATTATTACTCAGTAGTTAAATGTATAATTACACTGTAACATGGACACCTTAAAATAAAGTGTAACCGAAAAACATTTAAATGATTATTCAAAATTGGTTTTTGATTGCATTTGTGGGCAGTTATCATAATAAGTGCCTTCCCTAAACTGCACTTGACTGCAATCAAAAAACACAAACCCTTGCAAATTCTCCTCAAGGAAAGTAATTGGAGTACTTCGTATTCATTACGTTTCTCCACCATACAGCATATTGTTCTATATTGGCATGAGGTATGTGTCAAAAATTGCTGTTGCTGCCACAAAGCAAAACCTCTAAGTAGACTTTTACTCATCTTTGGATGATTTTGAGAATTCATCACTGAAATGGCTCACAGTCAGCCATTAGACGGTGGCCCGTGCCATTTTTCCGAGATAAATGGAAGGGTGATGGATTTCAGAGCGAGGAACTGCTGAGCAATAGCAATTCAAAACAATCCGGAGTGAAAAACTCCGGACCGACGTTTGTCGTTCTGCACGGGTCAATTTGTAAAGTGTAGTGCTCTAGAGATATTAATGCCAGACAGAGACATGCCTCCGTGTGTCTGCTATACTGATGGCTTTGCAATGCCAATACGTCTCAACTTAAAAATCTTTCTCTCACAATAGAAGGATAAAGGGTGGAAGAATGTCTGTTTATCATCACAAATGGCTATTTGTTTTTCTCCGAGCTTAGATCCGTTTTGTTCCCCGTGGGCCGCGAGTCATATTAACTCAACGCATGAGAAATCTCTTGGAGATTTTCAGATAACTGGCCATCTGTAGTATGAATATGAGCCACTGAATTCAGCTCGATCCCAAACATAACCCAACAATAAGCAGACAGTCATTGAGTCTCAAGCAAGCAACACACAACAAGGAAGAGGATACTTTGGTGTAGGAAGGAAGAGGTGTAGTTTAATGTGTTATTTTGCTGTGTGAATATTCAAAATAGCTCTTTTCAACAGTAAAAAACAGAAGACTGCACATTTTAATAAACAAGTTTAATTGTTTACATTTTTAAAATGCCATCCATCCATAATATAGGCTATTGTTATTAGAAATAGATATAGATATATAGATAGAACAGATAGATAGATAGATAGATAGATCGATAGATAGATAGATAGATAGATAGATAGATAGAACGGACAGACAGACAGACAGACAGACAGACAGACAGACAGATAGATAGATAGATAGATAGATAGATAGATAGAACAGATAGATAGATATATAGATGGATAGATGGATAGATAGAGACTGTAGACAGAGACAGTAGACAGATAGAACAAAAGATAGATACTATAGATAGATGGATGGATAGATAGATAGATAGATAGATAGAACAGACAGACAGACAGACAGACAGACAGATAGATAGATAGATAGAACAACAGATAGATAGATACTGTAGATAGAGACAGTAGATAGATAGAACAAAAGATAGATATTGTATTGATTGATTGATTGAAAACTTTATTGAACAACAACAATCAACACGAAGTGTTCAAAAGGATAAAAACACAAAAAAGCCCATAGGCTTGTTTCCATTGTGGTCCTTAAGATGGAAGATGAGTAACAGTACATGTACTAACAACATTGATGACAATGAAGATGTAGATAGAGACAGTAGATAGATAGAACAAAAGATAGATACTATAGATAGATGGATAGATAGAACAATAGATAGATAGATAGATAGATAGATAATACAATGCTTTTGATTGAAGTGAGATCATAACATTTAAGGAAACGTCATGTGCGGACTATTATGATGCTTTTATTTGGACTTTTTAATATTCTTATTATAAACAACAAAAAAAAATTGTTCTGCATAAAAAAGAACAGCACATGGGTTTGGAACAACATGAGTGAATAATTAATAATAGTAAATTATGTAAATTATGGCAGAAGTTTTAAATATAGTTCATTCCTGATTTCAGTGTGTGTTTATCCACTCTGGAAGTTTCCTCAAGCATGTAGCTCTCACTGCCCAGCGGTTACGAGCCACTGCCTGCTACCTCACTAATAGTGTTTGTGTTTTGGTAATTGCTGAGAATAAATGGATGGAAAGGCCTGGAGAACAAGTAGTCTACATCTTGGCAAAGGGCAGGCAATGTTTTTAAGCTCCTGCGTCAGAGAGTGCGGGTTGTCGTCTAGATTGATTCTAATAGCTGCTGTGTTTTTCATACTCTCGGTGGGCAGGTGTCAAGACACGACCGGAAGAGACAATGAAGAGGAATCGTTCCACCGGCATTGGAGTGTCATTCAGTATTCACCTCATGTTGTTTTTGCCTTCCAGCCAGGTTATGTTCTCTTGCACCTATAGGCTATTCTATGAATGAATTTAAAGCATGCATTTAAGATGATCTTAAAATCTTAAAAATATCAAATGCATGGTTGCAAGAAATTCAATGCATTGTGCTTAGTTCTGTTTATACAATGGTGCAACAAAAAGTAGATTGAAAAGGATTTTTGTCATTTTAAAGGCAACTATGCATATACAAATGTATTCTGTTTTGTTGAATTTCTTTTTGAATAGACAGTCATTTCCAGGTATACTATGAAACTCTTGAAGCGCGAGTGAAGGAAGTCTAAGTAACTGAGGCCCTCTAGTGGCAATTAATGGAAACAAACGGGCTTCTGGCATATGTATATAATGGACTAATTCATTCCATCATCATTCTTATCATTGTGATATAGTGAGTCTTACACATGAATGAGCAGATTTGCTCATTCTGTGGCATTATTGGAGAGCAAAGTTTCCACTAGATGCACACTTGAGAAGTGGATGCAGTATAGAATTGTAAATTGTATACTCTGATTTGTCCAATCTCCATACCTCTTACTTGTTTAACATACTACTTTTGTATCTGCATTTGTAAGGGACACAGGGTGGTACTGTAGTTATTCTCACTTCTGTAAAGCCATAATAAATGAATAATTCTTGTATTTTAAACAATACAAGAAACTTTCAGAAACCTTCTGTTATTTTAACTGCGCTATTGTTTAGCTATTTGATGACATTGGCACCTAATAAGTTACCACTGATTTATTTAATCAACAATAACTGTACAAACTCATTTTGTTGCAGAAAATGTGATTATAATGCATGTTATTTTTTTTGTGCGTGAGGACAGTTTGTATACATAATTTGTGAAGCTCCGCCTATTAAAATGAAGTTACCTCAGAACAACACGACATCGATTATAGCGGGAACGCGCGGTAAGAACGATATTGGTGGCTACTATAATTACTGTAGCGATTACAGTATATTCATGAAGTAAACGCAATATTTCGAGTTTTGGTTCTGCGTAGGCTAGACCTGACAAGATTACCTCAGAGAGAATAGCCTAAGGCACGATAAACAGTTTAAAACGGTATGGATGTTATTTCGAGCAGGTAGGTCAGGCCCTACAAACGTTTAGTTTTCATCCAAAAAAAGTTACAACAATTATATTTACTTCAGTAATACAGTAGTAAATGTTTGATGTGGAAGTTAAAATCAATCAAACTAGTAGAACTATTCTGAAAGCTTTTTGAAAGAGATATTGCTAATGTTTTTACGGTAGTAACAATTGTATTTGGGAGGGAAACTATGATTACCTGACTAATTGTATAGACACCATGCAATTAAAAGTTTATTTTAATCCATATGTTTTATAAAAGTGGCAACAGAAACACACTGCACAATAAGCAGTGTGTTTCTCCTCTTTAACACTAAGTGGCGCTATTGACATCTTTCTTGCTCGAAACACACAGCAGCTCCCGAGACAAAGCACTGACAGCTGAAAGAAACACAACCATAAAACTCACTAAAAAAGTGCTTTGCTTTACTTGTCACTTTTGGTTTTCTTGTTCTTTATGTTTGCAAACTAATACCTTCTATGATAAATGCATAAAAATAAATCAGTGTCAGTGTCCCTTTTTTTTTTTTTAACTGTATTGGAGGGATCAGGCCTATATATATATTTATTTATTTTTATTTATTTTTTTCAATTCTTTTTTTCCACCTCTCACTTGAAATTTGGCTCCTTCTGAAATTGCTTCTGCACTCAAGCTACCATATGATGTATGGTTCAGTGCGTAACGGGTCTTGTCTGTCATTGCCAGACTTCATAAAGCAGACATACTGCGAGAAACATAACCCAGAGCAGCCACAAATGACTTTACGGCCACGTTTACGAGGTACTGTTTGGGCCAGTCGTTGAAGATGTCCGCCTTCATTCCTCCACAGGGACGACCTTGTCGTTGTACGGTGTCATGCTTGTCACTTCCTGGGCTCATGAAACATTATTGAAGCTTGCATCTTTTCATAGCCCTGTGCAGAGCAACCAAGCAGAATTTTGCATCATGCTGCAAGCCCCATTGACTCCTTCCCTTTCGTGTCTAATGCCAGGCTTGTCTTCAATTGGAATGCTGATGATCTCCATTTCCATATAAATGAAGAGAATTGAGTGTATGCTCACTTAAAAGGAATATCTGTTGGTCGGAAAATACTTATTTTTGATGACCTTGAGAAAAACAAGATGTCTGATAGTTAATGTGCACCTTTCACTTCAACACAGACAATTCAGCATTGCATTGTATTATTTTTGTAATTTCGCTCTTGAGGATCTTGCTTTGCACCCCTGTGGCCATGCAATTTTCCCACTTTCTTGTAATTTGATGGCTCATTCGTTGGAGATGCAATTGCTTTTTGAAACCGAAATGGGGCGAGTTCCAAATGGAATTTTACTCCTGATGAAAGAGTGGCTTCCCTCTTGACCCAAAACGTGCTGGTTAAATCTAATAGGGGTTCTTCGATTAGAGCTCACGTCCTTTCCTGCAAATAAACACACAAAAGTATGATGGAGCAGGCCGTTGTTGATGGGACTCGCCCTCTGGGAGATGTTACAATTATACAAGAAAAGCGCCCATGTGACCTTTGGCCTTTGGAGTGTGCCTCTGAATGCTGCCCTGTCCTTCCCTGGAGATGCCTGAACTCCATGGGGACCATGTGCGAAACGTCTCCCGCCTCGCCATTCAGCGCTTCTGGAGCACCCTACAGGCTAATGACTCTCTTCCTCAAGATTACAGGCGATGTAGCTGCTATTATCGTGAAATATCTGACCTTTCACTTTGATTCATGATCATAAATGAGCATTTTGTCAGGTCAGGCGGCAAGACGGATGAAAGCGGTGACAATCAAGCAAACGGAATTTGTTTCACACTGTAATGTACCGTAAAAGATTGCATGGATCAACTCAGCGCACACAAGTAAGAAAGTGGACCTGTATTCTATTCTGTTACACAAAGCCTAAATCAACTATTAATACTAATATCTTGAAATGCTGATTTGCCACTTAACTCACTGATTCTGCTTCTGATTCATACAGCACAGATCCTCTCAGGAAGCCACGACTCGTTCAGGGTGACATTGGAACGGAACTGTTTTCCCCATGCATCACTCTCTCATCAAGAGTAGCGGTGGCTGTAGATTAATGAGCCTGAGAACTGATTATGCCGGGCTGTACATCATGTCTGTCTTCCTGCTGCTCAGCCTGTCAATACCCCACCCTCCCGTGTCTGCCTTTAGCCTTGTGCTAGACCAAAACCACTGGACCTCAACTGCTGGTGTGCCTCATTCACGGAGGTTTGTGTACTGAAGAGCGCCAGGACTGTCATAGATGCAGCTGAACACGAGTAACATGACGGTGATGTAATATATATATATATATATATATATATGTATATATGTATTAGAAGAATGAGTCTCTAAACAAACATTTATGACCTTTTACAATTTAAAATAGCCATTAAAGTTCTTGTTACAATCTCTCTGAATGATAATAATCAGATCCTCTGACTTTTAATAGTGCCTTACGAAGGAAAGAACTTTTACAGCATCATTTAATCCTGTGAATCATTAATCTTTTATAGGACATAAACTGGGAAAACAAATGTACATTGATGCATTTGGAATATGCTTTTATCCGAAAACAAGTATAGAGCAGCAGCTCAAGTTCAATTTGTATATTTACGGAACATCTGAAACAAGTATAGCTTAAATAATCACTTTTAGTCAATAATTCATTGCCTGGTTTTGCACTTTGTGTTCATTGTACTACTTTTTTTTCTTGTTGCAGAAAAGACCCTCTCTACATGTCTCACAGCCAGCCAGTTATAAATGGAGTGAGAAACAGGTGAAAAATG
This sequence comes from Leuciscus leuciscus, assembly GCF_965113295.1. Lineage (NCBI taxonomy): Eukaryota > Metazoa > Chordata > Actinopteri > Cypriniformes > Leuciscidae > Leuciscus > Leuciscus leuciscus. The sequence continues at coordinate 30,174,191 of NC_138733.1, forward strand.
AAGAAAAGCGTCGAGCTATTAGACACTTCCTACACACCTGGATGTTTGGCGCTTAAAAAAACACCCAAGGAAAAAAGCCTTTTTTTTTTTGTGTGAAGATTCTAGTGTTTCTGTTGTTGTCACACTTTGGTGTTTTGCTACGGTGCTGCCCTAAAGCTTGCATTTTTATCTCATTTATCAGTACCTACACAGGTCTCATAAATCTGCCAGCTTGTTTGCCATTCTGCCCAGCCGTAAGCCCCGGGGTGATCCAAGCCTCTCGTAGGCGTCAGTGAGAACAACCGATCAGTGTCTGCCTGTAGCTTTAGGAGGCGCAGGGAATGCACAGCAGAATTTATGACATGTTATTAATGCTGTTTAGTCCGGACTCTGGGTTGTTCTGCTTGAAAAGGCTGAGCACGTCACCAGTCACCAGGGCACTGTTTCTGCCCGGTTTTGGAAAATTTGATACTCACATACACTGTTTATACCTACATATTGCCATATATATGTAAATATATTGCTTATTACTTTGCAACCCAATTACAAGGCGCAGTGCACTGTTTAGCAATGCGGTCCTGCTAAATAACCTGAGCAAATAAAAACTAATAGCCTCAGACCGACGCATTCTATTGGCTACTTTGGAATGGGGGCAGTTGTATCGTGCGGTTGATCAGATTAAAATGCAATTGTATTGGGTGCATCTGCTCCAGCGCTCAGTCCAGCTATGCTCATGGGAGCAATGTGTCCCGAAAGTTAGAGATTAAGTTAAGTTCAATTTACCGCTCTCCTAGTTCAGTGGCCAGCTGTGGCCCCCAGAACAGAACATTTGCAGATTTTTTTTACACAGACCTTGAGCAGCACTGCCATGTATAAGCCACAGCCGTTGATGTACAATGGTGAGCTTTCATTTTGAAAAGCTTAAGCACTAATTAAATGAATTGAAACAACTAAAATGGGTCTTTTTACAGCCTGAACTGCCGTGTTGTGCTAGCTGCGTGCATTAATTGCCTCACTCTTAAATAGAGTGTGCGTGTTCGTTACATTTGCGAGTTTGTGTGTATATGTTTTGATGGATTAATCTTTCCGGCACATTATTGAATGTGTTCTCTGGATGCAGAGCGGGCGATAAAATTGTGAGCACCACAATGGCCCTGCACCTGCTCGCTGCGGCCTTGGAAATATCGAACAAAGCTTCATGCTTATGCTGATAGTGCTCACGAGTCGTAAAAATATAGATGTATGAAACATGAACGCAAAGGAGAGTGACAGAGGTGAAGGATATCTATCTATCTATCTATCTATCTATCTATCTATCTATCTATCTATCTATCTATCTATCTATCTATCTATCTATCTATCTATCTATCTATAAGCCAAATGCATTGTCATTTCCAGATGCATTTTGGAAAAGTTCACATGGTCTTTCTTCATTTGCGCAGTGTAGGAAAAATGGCCCTGTTGACCTTTTCATGTGTGACTGGTAAATTTTATACAATTGGAGCATCTGTATTGTGAAGCTGCAATGATCTCCGTAGGGCCAGTGAATGGGCGTCTCTGTCTTAATGGCTTTCTTGTTTTATCCGTGGCAGTACAATCAATGACTAAACAGTCCACTGAACTGAATTAGTCGGCCGCCTCTATCTGATACGTTTTAACAAGCCCCCTACACCACCCGCAACATGAATATTTTGCCCGTTTGACAGCAAAACAGCAAAATCAATGACCACTTTTTACGCCTCGCCCGCGTTTGTGCACAAACCTGCGGCCGGGCTTGCGGCACGGTTTAAAAAACATAGTAATTATTCTTTGTGCCATAGTCAATAGGGAACCTGCTCTTCTGCTCATATCGGTAAACGTTATGTGGTAATTGCAGGGTTTGCGGGAGTGTTGATACCTTTCTCTAACTTTTCAGTTTCTCTCTCACTCTCTCTATGCTCGTAATTGCACGTTTAAACCATTTAGCCACCAGGGTTGTTGCCGACGTGTTAAGTAACAGTTCACATCACATTTAGTTTGTATATTGATGCTGCCCATTTGATTGCACATAACATTTCCATAAACCAACAGTGTACAGTAGCTGCCTGTTCATTATACTTGGAGAAACAATTTTTATGTCTCATCAGCAGGGGGAGCTTTTACCCTTGAAATAGCCTCAGTTGTGTACACCATCATACCACTTTTGGCCGTCTGTCACACACACTCCTCGCCCCCATCTTTCGTTTCATTCCCTCCTCTCCTTTTCTTTTGTCTCTTGTTTCCTCATCTGTCCTTCATAATCTGTCAATTCCCTCTTTTCACTCTCCAATTATTTTTATGTGGATTTAACACTCACTCTCACAGCCTGCTGAAGTGATTGAAATTGGAAAATGGCTTTGTATCATCCTAATGACCACAACAAGGTAATCCGGAAGCGTTATTAAAAAAAAAAAATCCCTAATGATTGTTCGTCCGAATTGGACAAGCACGTCATTCAACATGTTGTCATCACCATCATCCAAACATCTGTGCCGCTCGGCGTCCTTTCATCCTCTCCTTCACACTCCTCTATCTCCCTCACTGCTTCAGTTAGTCACTTCGTATCCCGCTATCATTCATTCAGGCTCTTGCCTTTCTCTCGTTCCTCTCGTTTCTTCCACTTCATCTGTACTCTGTCAGTCCCCTTCTCTCTTTCTCGGGGGTGAGAAGCTGACTCCTATAATTACCCAAGTGTCTGTGAAATGAATCATTGGGTGGGTGATTGAGCTGCATGATGGGAAACATCCATCCTGAGCCGAGCGAACGAGTGAGCTGTTCCTCCACCACACCTCTCGATCTGCTTCTCTCTTTCTCGTTCCCTCTCTTTTTCTAATTTCTCCTTCCATCTCTGTGGCTGTTTAATACCACCGCCGCTGCTGGTACATAACAGGGTGTGGCAGAGCGCAGGCCATTTGCTCCCGAACTTCCATTAAATTTCACTCCCACATGTCTATAGCGGACCTTTCGCGGGGGCTCGGCTTATTTTTTCCATCGGACCGGCCATCCAAATCTGTTGTCAGATGATTGGTGAGATGGCATGTAAAACATACATCTGTCACAGGGTGCTGGTTGACAAATGTTTCTGGATATCGTGTGCTTGGCTAAGCATGTGAGCTAAGCATTTCCTGCTAAGGGGCAGGAAAGCCTCTCTGACAATGACTGATCCTCGGGCTCTGGTTCTCCAGGATGGTGTTTTCATCCATAGCACGTTTTTTGGTGTATTCAAGACTAACAGATCGATTGACACAAATGGAAATTCTTTGTAAGACTCTGAGCGATGGTCATGTTCACATGCTATTAGACCGTAACACCACCCTCAATACATTCTTATTTGCTCTGTACTTAGCAAAACTACAGTTTTTTTATGTAATTTTTTTTATTTTTGCTGTCTGTACTTCCATTTGTCCGTTATATGGGTTCAGGTGTCATTCAATTTAATTTCCTACCTTACCTTAGGACTGAAATGACAATTATCCTTCTTTGTCTATGACTTCAGTGTTGGTTATGCATAATATCTATGGTTTTGTGCCTTACATGCAGCACATTTGTTGGGGAGCTGTTGTTTTTATCAAGACTTCTCAAAATGTTTGCCATAAGGATGGATACTTGAATACAATCCTGTAATAATGATACAAAAAAATTAAAATGAGGACACAAATGCGAGTCATTTTAAATCTTGTGATTGGTTATTCTTATTCGTATCTTATGGTCCAATTTTACAGACCACAGTTTGTTTTTACATTGTACTGTACATGGTGACTTTCAGCCTTCACAGCAACACAACACAAAATTAAAGACCAATTTCCCCTCCCAAAAAAAAAAAAGTTATAAGAGATATCAGGCCTGATTTACTAACAGCTTGCGCCGGCACAAACCCTCTTTTGGCGTTAAAAAACTACTGTCAGGATTTACTAAAGACACGCAGTGAAAAATTAGCGCCGATAAGGCGTGGACAGTTATTTTTGCGAGATAATTTAAATTAATTATGCAAGGTGATTTACTAAGGTTAGCGCCCGTCAATTTACTGGTATTTGCACAATCTTTTACCGCCTAAAAAGCATGTCTTAAACCAGATGCTAATTTGTGCTACTCTTGGTAGATTGCGTTGGTCATTATAACAATTATCCGTTTGCGTCTGTGTTCTTTAATTTGCACGTCGTAAGTAGATCACATGCAAAACTTTATTGCCCTGTTTAGTAAATCTAGCCCATGAAGTCACAATTGTGAGAGATGAAGTTGCAATTATAAAAACTAGGGCTGGAACAACGCTCTAACGTAATCGATTACGCTTTTTATGTTTATCCCTAATCCCCTGTTCACACAAAACAAAACTCTAGAGCAGATGCTAATGGCTAGTATGGCAGTGCCGCTTAATACGGTTGCGTTCATACAGCATTATGTTTTTTGCGCACCCGCACATTTTCAGGACTCACTGCCGTATTATCTACAAACCCACGCTGAATGAACGGAACCACACTAGACTAATAGTTGTCTGCCACATCATATAATGTGAGAACCACCGTGAACTGTATGACAGGTTTAGTTTACTCACAGAGACAGAGAAATGATTTGCATTCATCCGCAGATCCACCGGAGATGGATCCGCGACGTACTCTGCACTCGGTTGCTAAGCATTTAAAGTCCTTGCTGGTTGTTTAAAATATCTGATGGACAAAACTCACGACTCGATTGGACTTGGATTTATTTAATAACACGCTGCATGTCAATTGTGATAAACCTTCCCAATGTTATGTACATAGACGTTTATTATACTGTCGCTGAGTCCTGAAAATGTGCAGGCTCGTAGTAAGCGACAATGCCTTACTAGCCATTAGCATCTGCTTTAGAGTTTTTTTTGTTTTGTTTTTTTGTGAAGCATGACAGGGGATTAGGGATGAACATAAACAGTGCGCAATCAACTTAATCAATTAAGTCACAATAAGAAAGAAAGTTGCAATTACCTTTTTATTCTATTTCTACTCGGACATGGAATCGGGCTTCCTTACAAAAAAACAAACAAACAAACAAAAAAAATACTTAATGGTTTCTGTAGAATAGAATATTTTGTGCTATTGTAGAGCGCCATTCAAACTTTTTAAAAAAAGACCAAAAAAAAGCTAATATTAAACACTTATTCATGGTTCATTTTTCCCATCATGCTCCTCTGTAATATGTTTCCAGAAATGTGCTTACCTGTGGTAACTTGAAGTCATAGACAAAGACTCATTCAAAGTTGTCCCCAGTAACTGCCTACACGCAGCATCCATTTCAAGTTTACGGGTGACACATTTTTCATCTAGTTTTAACACGTCTTTGAGGCTGCATTTCACAATCCACAGCCCCCCATCAGAGCTGATAGCGCGCTGTGTCTGTGAAGCCAAACGGTAAATTACTGTGAAGCTGGCTCTCTTAGTCAGACACTCTCAAGGCTTCCTGCTTTGATGTTGCTGCTTTTTCTCCTTTTGTGGAGATGGGCAGAGGGAAGGCGCAGGGGTTTATGGGTAAAGCCTCTCTGAATCCGGAGCCTGGAGAGTTGCTTTGTGGTGGAGACCAAGATGACTGGCATGACAAAGTCAGCGGGACAGCAGACGCAGGGCTCAAAGGGATGACCGTACAATGATTGTTTAATTAGCCTTTCTTTGACGCTCAACCAAAACACAACTCAGTACACTTTGTTATGATTGAACATTCATGCAGACACGCACTGTCTTGCGGGCTATGTTCAGAGGAGCACACTAACTTGCTCTTTACTGAATACTATGCAGTATTCACTTTATACTGTGTATTGTTAGATAAAAACAGTAAGTGAAATAAGCATTTATCAAATGTTTCTATTGATTAAATAGTAGAGCAGTGCTAGCAACACCAAGGTCATGGGGTTTGAATCCTAGTCAATCCATGAACTGATAAAACATGTACATTAAATGTAATGTTAGTCATTTTGGATAAAAGTCTAGCAAATGCTTATTTGTTGTCACATGACCTTGTCTCATTGCATGCCAGTAGTGGCTAGTTATTATCCTGGAATTATTTTTATTTTTTTATGTTTATTTTGTGTTAAAATATTTTAAAGGCATACGTTACTAGCTTGATGATGCCTTGATTTCGCGGAACCATGGGAGTTGTCGTCTTTACCTCTACAGCCGGTGGAGAATACGACGTGACTCGGGCAGAAATCATATTCATGGATGACTGGTAATATATTAAAGATTTATTAATGTTGCGAAAGCCGCTGGAGCGGAATGAGCCGCTGGTGCGATTGCTAATGAGAGACGAGTACGACACAGTTATTATTCATAGACAGTAAAAGAAATGGACACAGCGACCCCATTGGATTCAACGGAGAAAAGTGAAGTCAATTAGAAGCTCTCACTTCCTGATGGCTGAGCGTACTGCGCAGACTCCAACTGAGCTTGATGACGTAGATGTGACGTGAGCAACCCGTCTGTCTTCTAGTAGCTGTGCCAAGAGAAATCTGAATCATTCCCTTCCCAATCTTGTAGAGACGGAGAGCGTGAGTAGGAGGTGTCCATGAGCTTGGAGCAGGAGAACCTTTTGCTAAGTATTCTGATAAATTATTTTGTCATTTTGCCTCCACGTCCCCCCGATTGCGCGCAAGCTTCTCCTCCTGTCCATACGGTAATTTCTCTACTGTGCGACAGAGAGTCGCGTGGTTATGACGCAATCGTTAGCCTATTTTTACAAAAACTGCTTCTACGGGGCCATAACGGAAGATACAAGGTAATGGAGCCTTTTATACATTTTCGTGTTTCTTTACAAATAAATAATGGACTAATGGAGTCTTTAAACGCCTCAGATGTAAAGTTATTCGCTGTCAAAGTGACGCCAAAATGAATGGGAGTCAATGGAATGCTAACAGCAGGTGATGGTCTGCTAATCAATGGCGGCCCCCGGGGAAGCTTCAGTTTTTTCTGAAAGATTACCCCCTTGCTATTATTACGCCGCAGATGCCACTTCCGTTTCTTCCGGTCATGCGTGTGTGGGGTAATGCAGCGCTGTTTTATCATATTACGGTAGATACATTTGAGTGTGTTGAAAGTTGTTATAATGCTACTCTGTGCGTTCGCTCGGCGGCTACTATACGAGACATTTGTTGCACACTGCAGTGAGCTAGATCGATATTAGGCATGGTAAATATGGTACTCGCGGTAAATCAGGAAAACGAGATTTAAAGAAAAAGACTAAGGCCATGTCCACACTAATACGTTTTCGTTTGAAAACGTAAATTTTTCTCTCCGTTTTGGCCTTCCGTCCACACTGAGACGGCGTTTTTATTTATGAAAACTACGCTTTTTTGAAAACGCACTCCAAAGTGGATACGTTTGAAAACACCGTTTTCACGTTGTAGTGTGGACTGTGAAACCGGTGGTATTTAAAAACTGACGTAAATTTTGTCATGTGACGCATATTGTACCAATAGATATTCATGTTTATACCAGTATTGAATCAGAATCAGAATCAGAATCAGAAAGAGCTTTATTGCCAAGTATGCTTGCGCATACGAGGAATTTGTCTTGGTGACAGTAGCTTCCAGTACACATACAATATAAAGTGACAAGACAAGTAACATAGGTATAAATAAAAAATAGAAAAAATAAAAATAAAATAAAAATAAAAAGATTATAAATTATAAATATATATAAAGTTATAAGGTGCTATAACGAAATGTCTGAGGGAAGTATTGCACATGTTTGTTCCACAGTAGCGGAACATTTAAGTGTTCATGAGGTAGATGGCCTGGGGAAAGAAACTTTTCCTGTGTCTGGTTGTTTTTGTGCTCGGTGCTCTGTAGCGTCGACCAGACGGTAACAGTTCAAACAGAACATTGTGCCTGTTATGTGCTATTCACTTTCACACTGTTGCTAAAAATATTCTACATTGCACACTCTTCATATCACAATCCTAAAAAGATGACAGAATTTATTAACATTTGCTGTCCTGCGGCAATACATGAGCGCAGTCGCGTTTTAGACCAAACATATGGTGACGCATAAAAGTGGCTGAAACGGGTGGATTGTGACATTCCTAAAATTCACGGGCGGGGACGCGGGCGGATAATGAACTCCTTGCGGGCGGGTAGCGGAAGAAAAATATGTGCAATAGCCTATTTGTATGTCTAAATTACCAGCATTACACATACGTAAATATTTGTTTTAGTCAGGCCATCCTTAAAAATAATCTTGTTTGCCGTAACCCGACCGACCCTGTCAATTTAGGACCGACCCAATTAAATTTTTTTCTCCCCTTTTAGTCCGACCAAGTTGCGACATTAAATGTCTCTGTACTGTAGGCTAATAGGCCTATGTGTTGTAGCCCAGTCATTAAAAAACGATTTAGTTTCATATTTATGTTTAAATAAAATAATATAATTTGTTTTATATATTTCATGTTGATTATATGAAAAGTGAAAAGCATGAATAAGATAAGATGGCAAATGGACAAATGGAGTGGGCAGACATGATTTTGACCACTTCATTAAGTTTGTTCAGCCTTTCTTTAAAGTGAATTTCGTTTTGTATTAATTGTTTCTTAATTTTAATCAATGTTTCATCTACCAAATTCCGGGATTTAATAAATAAGTAAATATAGCAGGCAGGCAATATAATCAGGACACGGCCGGAGGCGCCCGCGCGTGAACTGATGAACTTAAATGAACCGAAACTCAACGTATAAGCTACTTGCCTCACAGACCTGAGAAATAGAAGCATGAAATGTGTACTTTTAAACAAAACAATTCAAAACGAAAGAAAACAGACTGTTCTCTGCTTATAATCCGTATGAAATGTACATTTCTCTCTGGCGCGTTCACTACTGTGAAGATCGCGAGTCAGCATCATCATCTTTGACACAGAAAACACTTGCTAATTAATAAACAATTGAAATATCTCATTGATATATTTGACATAGGCCTATTAATAATCATTACTTTTCCAAGTTCTTTGTGACAGCTTTTAGGTGAGTTATTGGCAGCGCACCCTTACATGTTGTTACATGAACGCGTCACCTGTGTGGTTTATCGCGGGCACGGGTCGGGTAACGGGCCAAAATATTAACGGGTCTGGGCGGGTGCGGATTTAATTTTGATATTATCACGGGTGACGGGTCGGATCTGGTGCTGAACTTTGCGGGTACGGGCGGGGGCGGGTCTCCAAAAATGGACCCGTGCAGGACTCTGATGGTGACTGCGTGCGACCTGGACCGCATCAGTGAATGGTGAGATATTTTACTAAATAAAATTATCCTGTCTGAAGAATTGCGCGATAACTTCATTATTTATTTTTCCATCTGAATCATATCAGTGATCTTTTGTGGGGGTTTACGCATGCGCAGTAAGGTGAATTTAGCGTTTTCAGGCGTTTTTCAAAAGTTTCTCATCCACACTGAAACGTCCGAAAACGCCTGAAAACGCTAGTGTGACGGAGAGCGATTATAAACAAAAACGCCGTTTTCAAATGTAACCGGATTAATGTAGACGTAGCCTAACTGTGTTGAGCTGTATTAACAATGATTTGTTTCCTGTCGATGAATGTATCCAAACAGTTGCTCTCCTGTCTAATAAAACACATAATATATTAGAGCGTCTTTGGTGTTTCCATTGTTTCTACAAAATATAACCGGAAATTGAGGGTAACGCTGGTATGACCATTGATAGGCGACACACAGACATGATCCGTGTCCTGGTTAAAACTGCTTTATCTGGATTTAAACATTCTTAGAAACATTTGGGATAATGTAAGTACACAAATCAACAAAATATATAACATTGTTCTAGTGGTTTTTGGATATATTTTGATCCAAAATATTACATTCTGTAGTGTGCCTTTAACATTTAGAACATATTATACCTACAATGGTAATCTAACCTAGGTATTTCATGAATATAGAAACACAATATGTGTACTGTAATACTGCAGGAACAGTAACTACTTTGAACATAGCATGTATTTTCCTGTTTTTGGTAAAGATCTACTTTATTGCAGACATTCCACATGAATTTAAATTATATACATTTGTATGCTACTATGCCTACAGAAATGACTTTAACATTTTATATGATCTATATGATCAAAATATTTGATTATGGATTGTGAAAACTACAAACTCAAATGATTCTTTACATTTACAGGCTTTAAACGTCAGCTGAGCACAGTTCATTAAAGTGCAGTCACTCCTGGAAACACTATCGTGGGATATCGCTTTTGATTACCAGACACTTCACCAGCTTGACGTCTGAAAGCCACTGGACTTTTTTTTTTTCACTGACTCCGCTGAGTTTAATTCACCTCCAGCGGCTGATTTATAGCAGAATGGAGAGCCGTTCTCACCCGTCGACTGTGTGGAGAAAATTGAGAATGGAGGTTTGCTGTGACATCTGTGTTGCACGACCGTGAACTGAGTGTGAGCAGGAGCCGAGTCTTGATGGCTCTGCCTTCATGACCCTTTGAAGAGGTCTGGGTGAAATAGCCTTTAGCTTGATTTACTCTGTTGCTCTCGGGGCTTCGCACATAAACTCTCCTTCGCAAACTCGTGCACAAGCATACTAAAGCTTTCATACCAGAAGAGTTCTTTGTTGTGATGCTTGCTATTTGAACAAAGACAAAACTATAAATATTAAACATTGGCGCATAATTCATCTAGCAGCATTTGTATAAATCTCAGATTTTTATTGAAGAAGGGACTAAGCAACCCTAGCTTAGTCCCCAGCAACCACCATGAACACCATAGGAACCACATAGCAACTGCCTAATAACACCTATCCCTTTTTGTATTCAACCCCTTCCACCTGTGCTTTTCACCAGAGATTATTTTTGGTTTTCAAATGAATGCCCTAAACCACTGCAAATATTATAAAACAGCATAAACAATGGCCAAAGTTGCACCAAATTATTCAGAGAACCTTCAAAACATGAAAAGCAATGACAGAAGGAAATGAACTGGGCCATTTATTTTTCATAAGTGCGTCATTTATGAAACTATTATTGCAAATATCGTCAGCTATCCATTTATTATTCATTCCAGTTGTATATGAAACCAACCGTTTTATGAGTTTTATGCAGGCCAGACCCAGAGGAAAACAAACACTGTATTCCAGACCATGCTTGCGTCACCTGTTCTTGCTGGTCCCGTTGCCCTCCTCTCAGGATTGTGTTTTATTGCCTAAGAGTGGACTTTAGCCGTGGGCAAGTTGAGAGAGTGTGGAGGTATTGTACAGAGCTTGTTGAGGGTTTATTAAATTTGGAACAGGAAGGGAAAATTCTCACCTCATAACCGGGCGCCACAGGTTATTTTTTGAAGGGGCAGCGTTCAATCATGCCAAGATTGGGGTTGTGGGTTGGGGATGCGTGGGTTTGCTTTGTGACTCTCTGACTGCAGGAGGTAATTATGGGACGTGCCACATGCTGTCACTGTGGGCAAGTGATGGTGGTCAGGATCGGTCAGGTCAGCAGCTCTGCAAATCTGCCTGTCAATTGAGCTAAGCTTTTACTGTTTCAGTAGCATTTATGTGGATTTGAGTTAAAACGGTGAAAAGAGGGATGTGTAATTGTTTCTCATTAATTATTTAACTTGTTTTCTTTAAATCAAGACAAACTTGCCCCCAAAAAATAAATAGCTAAATATATTCGGAATAGTTCAACTGTTCTCTTGTCATTCCAAACCTGTATGACTTTTTCTTTTGTGTTGCTTTATGTGCGATGAACAGATTTTAAAAAAAAATTGAATTCCAACACAAGCTCATGGCAATTTGTGACTCTTTTACTTTTTGCCAAATTGGTGGCTAATTCGTACAGTCTAATTTGTACTTTTTCGTACAAATTGCTTACGCCCCACTGTTTGTTAGATTTAGGGGTGGGGTTAGGGATGGAGCTTAATGCATCATATGCTTCAATCGCATCATATGACTTCAAAAAATACTTTAGTTTTCTCATGAGATCGGGTTAATTCCTGATAATCTTCCCATCTGCTGAAACTCTGAAATTTTATTTACATTTTTACAAATTCACTTTTGCCATGCCAAGACGTTTTATGGCAGGTTTGACATCAATGACACTAAACACTGTTTTCAAACTGGTGTCTCGGAACCAAAGCTAGTTTAAAGGTTATTTAAACTACTTGATGTTTTGATTTCTGATTTTTCGTCTTCTTTTAAACATACAGTAAACCTTATTATTTAGTTATGCAATTTAGCCTCTCAGTTAAGCAAACAGCTTTTAAGAAAGTTGTGGATATAACTAGAAAATGAGACAAAGTTATTGATTAAGTACAGACATTTGCAGTAGATCCTGGTCAAAATAATGTTTTTGATAGAATATGACATTCTGTCATCATTTACTCACTTTTTGTTCAAAACCTGTCTGCATTTTCCTAAAATATCTTATTTTGTGTCCCACAGAAGAAAGAAACGCATATATTTTTGGAATGCTATTAGGGTTAGTAAAAGATTACAGAAACATCCAGCTGTAGCGTTGATAAATCTTTGATTGAGGAAAGAAAATGTCTCACAAAAGACAGAAAAAGTTTCACTCTTGTCAGAGCTAAGCAGTGTCTTATATATGATAACATTCAGATCTTTTCAAGAGCCCTTCCTGTCTCCGCTTTTATCTATTCCCATTCAGCACCACAAGTGTAATTGGCAGAAATTGATATTTAAAATGCCAAACCCTGCGCTTCATTACAACAACGTCTCCACTAGTTATAAATAGGCTAAAAAGGGCAGGGAGCAGGATTCAAGCAAAAAAAAAAAAAAAAAGGCCTTCTTGTTAAATAATGACTTTAATCTAATTCCAGGGATCATATGCCTCCTTTAAAAAGTCATTACCAGGCCGCGAGTGGCATGCACCTCTTTGTCGGGAGGTGGCAAATGAGCAGCGGTTCTATATTTTTCTTAAGTGCAATATGAAGGCATTTATTTCCCAGAGTTGGGCTGACAGAACAGGGTGCTGGGGGTGGGGGGTGGGCGTGTTAATACAAAATGATCATATTGTCACTCTTAGTCAATATCACCAGCTGACAGTCGGCTCAGATTTTTCATCTGTTGCTGTACAAGAGCTGGAATGATGGCCTCCCTCGCCTGGCGAAGGGTCCCTCTGAGTGACTCGGAGATGGAAATAGCATTTTTTAGCGAGCTATTGATTGGGGAAGGTCGTGCAGAAAGAAAGAGAAGACTGGCTTTAATATGTTATGGAAACAGCAGACAGAAAAAAAGTCTTGTCACACACCCTGGAGCTTCAGTGAGCAACAAAGCAAAGGCAGGGGCCAAACAACTCTGCTGTTTACTAAACTTGACTGCTTGTCAAACTCTCACAGCTAAAGTGAGATCAAACCTTTCCCAGCTAAGAGTTCCAAGTTCAGAATGTGTAGTCAACTTCATCTCAGTTTTCTGTTGATCTATGGAAAAAAGTGGATACGGTTGCATGCCTAGATATGATGTAATGAGGCTCTCCTTATTCTTATTTTTGAAGTAATTAAATGGCAACTCCAGAACACGCACGTACACGCACTCGCGCACGCACACACACACACACACACACACACACACACACACACACACACACCACCACACACACACACACACACACACACACACACACACACACACACACACACACACACACACACACACACACACACACACACACACACACACATTCTCTCTCTGTATTCAATTGCTGATTTTTACCGTGTTGGTTCTTAATACGTTAATGGTTATTTACATTTTAACATTATTAAGAAGTTTGAATTTAATAATTTATATTCTAATTTTAACTTGTTACAAATATATTAGTGTGTATAAATCAAATCAATCTACTGTAAAAGGTATTGCTTATTGATATTTCATGCTATATATTGCATTACCTAATGTTAACATTAATCCTTATTGTACGTTTTTACAGAAACTAAAATATTGGCCTTTTTTTCTTCAAAAAATATATACTTGCAATGAATCCTTGGCAGACTCCTAAATTTTAATCTGAATTTCATAAGGTATGCATTTGTGAAATAATAATTTACAATGTTTAATCATGTTTGACAAATCTAAAGGCATCAGATGGGTTTTTATGGACTTTTAATGAATCTTTCATTGTGCTTTTTTATCCTTTTAGTACTTGTCTTTTAATGTACATTGTGTGGAAAAGAGCAACTTGGACATTCTGCATTCTTTCTCAAAACAAATATATATATGTGGTCGGTGAGATTCAGTAAATGATGACAAAATATAGATTTTTAGCCAAACTCTCCTTTATGATGGGTATGAAGGTAATGTTTTTTTGGCACAGTAAGGGTGTTCATGGCACTGTTTTTCTGTATACAAATGTAACCATCAGAGATGTACTGCACTGACAAGAAGAGGTTGTTCCTGGCAACATCAAATAGCAGACGATACGCACATAAATGTATCTGGAAGTCAGTTTGAAACGTGTCAGAAATGACATGGATCATACACATGCTCACAGACATCCTCAGCTGTCTTTTTGAACCCAGAGCTTGGGGAACAAGAGGTTAACCAACACAGGTCATGCCAAGGGGAGGGTGTCAGCGTCACACTACAGACTCTTCTAACTGTTTCCCTCATGACATGGATTGATCCTCACTCACGTTGCACACGAGAGACACGAGGGGTGCATGGGAGGGATCTTTTCTGTCTTTCACAGATGAGAGGAGGGGGAGAGTGCTGAATAAAGTGCGAGAGAGGGCAAAAGAAAAGAAAAGACAAGGGAAACAACATCCAGAATAACAGAGCTGTCTAGTTGAGGGCAACAGGCCACAATGAGAGAAAGAAAAAGTAGCTGGAGAAAATGAAAGACTTCTTTCCCACTCGCAAACTACATTCTCCACCATCTGACAGCTGATTTGTCCTTTTAGATGAGTTTTAGGTTTTTCTATTCCATTTTTATTTGTTACTGAGCAGAAATCTGGGTCTGTCTTAGTTCATTAAAAAAAAAAAAAAAAAAAAAAAAGAAAGATTCGCATTTGTTCCAAATGACAGAATTTTCATTTTTGGGTGAACTATCCCTTTAATGCGAAACCTCATGTGCTCAGTACGGATTATCTATTATGGAAGCTTGTTTCCGCCATGGAATAAAACCGTTTAAAAGATAATTGCGAATTTCTATCTCACAATTGTACAGTATCTCACGTGATGTGATGTACAGTCGCATTTGCATGTTATATAGTTAGAATTGCGAGATATAAACTCTCAATTACGTGTTAGAAAGTAAGATTTGCAAGATATAAACTTGCAATTCTGACTTGATTAATTCTGAGTTTATATCTCGCAATTCTGACATCTTTTCTCACAATTCTGACTTTATATCTCACAATTGCGTGTTATAAAGTCAGAATTTAGAGTTTATTTCTCGCAATTGTGAGTTTCTAACAGGCAATAGAGATTTTATATCATGCAATTCTGACTTTATAACACACAATTGCAACTTTAAATCACGCAATTCTGACTTCAAAATTGCGACTTTATATCATGCAATTCTGACTTTATAACTTGCAATTGCGACTTTATATCTGATTCTGATAAAAAGTCAGAATTGCAAGATGTAAACTCGCAATTGTGAGAAAACAGTTGCCTTTTTTATTTTTATTCTGTGGCGGAAACAGGCTTCCATAGTCTATTTGGTGGTGATCATGTTTTCTCTTTTAAAGGGTTAGTTCACCCAAAAATGAAAATTCTGTCAGTAATTACTCACTCTCATGTTGTTCCAACCCCATAAGACTTTTGTTCATCTTCGGAACACAAATTAAGATATTTTTGATTAAATCTGAGAGCTGGATTACTCCTCCATAGGCTTCTATGTTATTGAAACTTGCCGGCCCAGAAAGTTAGTAAAGACAATGTTTAAAATAGTCCAAGTGACTACAGTGGCTCAACCATAAGTTTATCAAGCGACGAGAAAATTTTTTTTGTGAAAAAAAAACAAACAAAAATAATGACTTTATTCAACTATTCATTTTCTTCTGTGTGGGTCTCTGAGTGAGTTCACGTAATGTAACAGCGCAGCGCTTCTGTGTTGTACGTCAGCACGTAGGCTCACTATTGGCCGACGCTGGTCATGTGTGTGATGCGTGTGACGTACAACTACGTGAACTCACTCAAGGGGCCCACTCAGAAGAAAATTAATAGTTGAATAAAGTCGTCATTTTTGTTTTTGACTATATTTTAAACATTGAATTACTAACTTTTCTGGGCCGGCAAGTTTCAATTACATATTTCATATAAGTTTACAATAACACATCATAGTTCTATGGAGGAGTGAGACAGCTCTCAGATTTCATCAAAAATATCTTAATTTGTGTTCCGAAGATGAACGAAAGTCTTTCGGGGTTGGAACAACATGAGGGTGAGTAATTTCATTTTTGGGTGATCTAATCCTTTAATCGTGATTGTTTCTGGATCCCTTCCCTACTAGCTACTAAAACCTGTGAAGTAACTGCTAAAGATAATCTTCATGCAGATTAATTTGAATTGCATTAAGTGAACAAACATCGATATAATGCAGTGTGGTATTTCACACTTTTATATGCTAAAATATGCAAATAAATTAATATGTAATATTTAAATAGATACACACATAATTTCTGCATTTTTAAATGGGTTTTCAGCAGGGTATGCCTTGCTTCCTATATGGTGTTGAAGCAATTGCTACTTGTTACAGTATGTGATGGAATCTGCTCGCTGTTGTGAAGTTTTACTTGATGAATAGATTCCTTTCCTCTGCTTGCTAATGAAAATAACTCAGATTTTCCCAGGCATTTCAATTACACATTTTATTACAAAAAAATAAAATATGTGAGCAGAAGGTTTATCAGATATGTGGAGGTGTTTTCCAACAATCGAGATATCAAGCTTGGTGTAGAGCCAGGTTCAGACTGGATGATTAGATGCCAGGTGTAGAGCGGATGAATGTGTGGTGCTATCAGGGTAGTTATTTTCCTATTTGTCATCATTTGCACTACATTTGTGATTGTAATTCTGCTGAAATGTTTGTGGACGCCTCACAGTGGTATTTCTATTTTCACAGTGCTCTACAAACTGTTGCGAACAATATCACTCACAGAATGACGGCTATAGAGTGCCTCAATGATTGATGATGTGTTTTTGTAGGCCAAAACCCAGAAGTAAGTTAGCATTTTAGCATCTTCAAATGCTAACTCACTTACGGGTTTTGGCCTACAATAATACATCATTAATCATTGAGGCACTCTATAGCCGTCAATCTGTGAGTGATATTGTTCGCAACAGTTTGTAGAGCACTGTGAAAATAGAAATACCGCTGTGAGGCAGTTTCATGGAACTAGAGGATGCTAAAATGCTAACTTACTTCTGGGTTTTGGCCTACAAAAATACATCTTAATCATTGAGTGTACTGAAGTCAGTTTTTTGGTTAAATGCCTGAAATAAGGTCTGTGGTTAACACAAGCTCAAAACATTTTAATATTCATATTCTAGAACTTCAGTAACAACCCCTTGAGATTTGTTTTTAATGCTTTTACTTGTTGATTGCTAACAAGTGGCTAAAGGGGACTACAGATGTTGTCAGAGACGTTAAACATCATCAGACGAACAGGTAAACACATTTTGTGTTTATAATCACTATAACTCAATTATAACGCAAAGTTTCATGGAAATTATTATTTTTTTAAATAAGGACTGACAGTCATCGGAACGGAAGGTTGTGTAGTTTATGTAGTTCGTTTGTAGACAACGTTTAACTTTGTACTTGGTCACAGAGCTTATTTTCTGCAATAATCCAAAAAACAATGGAAAAATCCTGTTGGGTTTTTGTCGAGGGAACCAGGTTGATGCAAGCTTCCGGGTTGGCCTACAAAAATACGTCATTTCTGCAGCGCTCTATTGAACAGGACAATAAAGTAGCTACCTGTCACTACTAAAATGACCAAAACCGAGTCATTTTACAGGAGTTGTTCAAGTACAGGCTCCAAAAAAGTACAAGCATTATGGGATGGCACAAGCTCATCTCGGATACCATCATGGCACTCAGAGCAGAATGTTTACATGTTTACTCTTGGCATAATTTTGTTTACCTTGACATTCCCTCAGACAGCTTGGAAGACAGGCTTCATTTGAGAGGAGGGAGCTGGAGGACAGGAGAGATTGAGGGAGGAAGTGGAGCTTCTCTAATGGAACGCACATCTGTCGAGAGCTGTCCTTCCATGCTGACTGCAAAAAAATATTGGAAAAAAAAACACATCGCCCCCATAGGTCATTATATTCGGAGTGGAACCCCCACCGCGCACAGCCTGTTGTGCCAACCCGAGCCCATAAACGAAACATTGTGTGCCCTCATCAGCGGCCGGTAATGAGTGCGTGCCCTCACCTTAATTACTGTCGGGAAGGCTGTATCGATAGGTAAAATCGCAGGCGTGTATTTGGTTATGGATACAAATGTTCCGCACATGTTTGTTTGCAGAAGCCTGTAAACAGACAAATTAGCCTATTAGCAAGGCGTGGAGGTTTTTGATAAAGTATCATCATTTTCTTTTTGGGGAGAAGGTGGTGGTGATAAAGTATCTGGCAGAATAATGAAGCCGAGGCGGGGAGATTTCAGAAACCTCCTTTTTTTTCCAGTCTCACCTCCCCTGTCAGAATCCAAAACATTAGTTACTAAAATGTACTTTTGTGGCCTTGTATTCGCTTTGACTTGAAACAGAAATGGATCTGCCGTGAGATATTGGGTTTATCAGCACTCTTTAATGTTACGGTACATAAATTCTGCCACCACCAGGCAGTCATAAACACAGTCAAACTGTTACCACCATCCCATATATTTTAATGACAGGCCATATGTTTTCAAGCACATAGCTTTGTTGTTTGCCACATAGCTAATTCCTGGGATTTAGGTAATGCTTTTTCATCATAGAGGTTGACTTTAAATAACTATCTCCTTTATTTATTTGCATGGTCCTACAGCAGTGTTTCCTACAGGATTTTCCTGTCTACTGAACTAGGGAGCTGATTGAGACGCACCATTGGAGTCTTTACTAACAAGCTGATGAGTTGAATCAGGTGTGTTTGATCAGGAGGAATCTCCAGGGCCAGAGTTGGGAACCACTGAGTTGGCTCATACTGTATTAACAATTAACACCACGGTACTCATCAGAAGTGTCATATCATTTGATACAGATAGTGGGAGGGAAAGTGTGGGTGCAGAAGTCAATCAGTTAGCAGTAGGCTACCGGCTAACAGCCAAGTTCTGACAGATGGAGTGTTTTCTGGCTTCACCTGGATAAACACATTTGCTGTAAAGCCCCTTAAGAGACGTGACTGGCATAAAACAAAAAATTCCAGCCGTTCGCTCCATGCGTTTGATTGTTAGGGGGTTGTATATCAGGGGGACCATAAACAACCCCCTGGCAACCACATAGCAACCTGCTAAAAACTACTTAGAACACCTTAGCAACTGCATAGCAACACCCTGGCAACCACCTTCAACATAAAGTACTATTTCAAAAATCTATCTAACATTCGTCCATTCGTTCTATCTATCTATCTATCTATCTATCTATCTATCTATCTATCTATCTATCTATATCCATCCATCCATCCATCCATCCATCCATCCATCCATCCATCCATCCATCCATCCATCCCTGTCTGTCTGTCCATTCATCCATCCATCCATCTATCAGTCTGTCTATCCATTTCTCTGTCTTTCTATCTATCTATCTATCTATCTATCTATCTATCCATCTGTCTGTCTGTCTGTATCATCCATCTATCCGTCTGTCTGTCTATCTATCTATCTATCTATCTATCTACAGTATCTATCTATCTATCTATCTATCTGTCTGTCTGTCTGTCCGTCCGTCCGTCCGTCCGTCCGTCCGTCCGTCCGTCCGCCCGCCCGCCCGTCCGCCCGCCCGTCCGTCCGTCCGCCCGTCTGTCTGTCTGTCTGTCTGTCTGTATCCATCCATCTATCCGTCTATCTATCTATCTATCTATCTATCTATCTATCTATCTATCTATCTATCTATCTATCTATCTATCTATCTATCTATCTATCTATCTATCTATCTATCTATCTATCTATCTATCTGTCTGTCTGTCTGTCTGTCTGTCTGTCTGTATCCATCCATCTATCCGTCTATCTATCTATCTATCTATCTATCTATCTATCTATCTATCTATCTATCTATCTATCTATCTATCTATCTATCTATCTATCTATCTATCTATCTATCTATCTATCTATCTATCTATCTATCTACAGTATCTATCTATCTGTCCGTCCGTCCGTCCGCCCGTCTGTCTGTCTGTCTGTCTGTATCCATCCATCTATCCATCCATCTATCCGTCTGTCTATCCATCTGTCTATCCGTCTGTCCATCTATCTAGTCCGTATTGAGAGTTGTACATGTTATATGAACAGAGCGGCACACCAGAAGGTCTGCTGATTTGTCCTCGATGTAACTGTGACCACAGAGAGTTCTGGTAGTTCTGTCCCTCGTCTCTGAGAACTGCTGCATGTGGAGTCCACACATGTTCTCTGCCTTTTTTAATTGGCCTGCATCGCAGCTTGGACATTGCACAGGGCCATGCACAGTGGAGCAAATGTGCTGACAAAGAGTGTGTGTTCATATATCTGTTGAAGACAGCCTGTTCCTCATTGGACATGGTTGCTGGTGAGGGGATTGGCCTTCTCTCCACTGTCTCTCTGTAACAGTCTGATACAAGTGATCTGGCCATGGGTTTAAGGACAGAATTTCACCCACATGGACACATCCACACATGATGACACTACACTATTTTTTGTTGCTTACAGACACACACGTCCACACAAACTCTTTGGGGAGAGCATCATAATAATGGGCCTCCATATGCTGTGAAGCTGTGTTTCAGTGAGGAGCTGCAGTGTGGTGATAAAGGCCTGTAAGAGGTTTGGGATGTGCTAAAACTATAACAATCACAGAACGCTTCATTACTTTCCTTTACTGCACTGACTTTCTGAGGTCGACATTATGCTCTCCACTTTCTGGCTATATTACCCAGAGGCGCTGTGAAAAAGTTACTTCACTAAAGTTTTTCCTCAGGTGTCTTGTCATCCCAGGTTAGCGACTCTCGCATGACCACGAGAGTAAAAAAAAAAAAGTAAAGAGTGTGTAATTTTCATTGTTCATTAGTTAGCTAATTATGACTCCAACTGTCCTTCTCCTCAGGGAGACGCTGTATTGACCAAGAGGTCGCATCTCCAGCTGCTGTTTGATAGCAAATATCCATCTTTCTCCAAAATCTCATTAAAGTGGGCATATTTGTGTAACCATAGTTCACTTCCATGGAACATAACATTTCTTCTAGCTGTCTCTCTCATAGTGGTGGGAAAATGATCTCACAGTGTTTTATTTCATTTCTTTTTTCTTCAGCAGTAATGTTATGATGGACTCCTGTCTGAAATCTCCACTCTGAAATCTCCACTCGCACCAGGCATGACACAACAAGCTATCAGCGTCATGCAATTTTTCTGTCCTTATTGAAAGCAGAAATTGTATCATATGGTGTTATGAAGTGACAAAACTTATAGCAGAGCTTCAGCTGGTGCCTTGTGTACACGCACAGACAATATATACATTTGTTGTGTTAATCTATTTCAATTACTTTTGCTTGATTTGTTCATTGCAAACAGCTGAAACTCTCAAAATTTTGCCAGTAAACCTGATTTGCAATGCGGGCTGAATAATTTGTTTATTACAACTGTATATATGAAAGTGTGTGTTTGTATGCATATTATATGTACATACTGTTTGGGGTCAGTGAGATAAAAAAAAAAAAAATGTTATTCAATTGAACAAAATTGTGACATTTATA
Source organism: Leuciscus leuciscus (assembly GCF_965113295.1). Lineage (NCBI taxonomy): Eukaryota > Metazoa > Chordata > Actinopteri > Cypriniformes > Leuciscidae > Leuciscus > Leuciscus leuciscus. The sequence continues at coordinate 30,196,041 of NC_138733.1, forward strand.
TTCTTACAAAAACATAATTTCACAAATATTTCCATATCATGTTTCATAAACGTTGATCTTTATAAACTTTCTATTTATAGCAGAATCCTGAAAAAAAATGATCATGGTTTTCACAAAAATATTAAGCGGCACAACTGTTTTCAACATTGATAATAATGTTTCTTGAGCATCAAATCATCATATTAGGCAAGGCAAGGCAAGGCAAGGCAAGTTTATTTATATAGCACATTTCATACACAATGGCAATTCAAAGTGCTTTACATAGAAGAAATTAAAATAATGAAAAGAAATAAGAATAATTAAAACAGTTTAGAAAAATAAAATAAAATACAGTACTTAAAAAAAAAGAATATTATTATAAATCTTTCCTTCAAAGGAATCCCTTAAGACTTAAATCTTTCAACTTTCTTTTAACCTTCAATCTTCTTACGACTTCCATCTATCAACTTTCCTTTAACTTTCTTTTCTCCCTCATTTACTCACACGTTCTTTTTACTTTCTTTAGCACTGCGTTCACATTCTTTCTCAGACGAAAACTTTAATATCGACATTTAAATACTGTTCTACTTTCAGACCCACATTAATACACGTCACTTTCACATTATCACCTTCTGAGTGGGCATTTACAGTTACGGGCTAAATGCCCTGCTGACATAGGAGAAATTAAAATAATTAAAAGAAATAAGAATAATTAAAACAGTTTAGAAAAATAGAATAAAATACAGTACAGTAAAAACAGTCGGACGAACAGCGGCACAGTGCTCATTCAGTAAATGCATAGCTAAACAGAAGTGTTTTGAGTCTGGATTTGAATGTGACCACTGTAGGAGCACCTCTGATCTCTTCTGGAAGCTGGTTCCAGCTGCGGCTGGCATAATAGCTAAAAGCAGACTCACCATGTTTAGAGTGAACCCTTGGTATTTCTAGCTGATATGATCCTAATGATCTGAGTGATCTGTTGGGTTTATATTCAGTGAGCATATCTGCAATGTATTGAGGTCCTAGGCCATTGAATGATTTATATACCAGTAATAATACTTTAAAATCAATCCTAAATCTAACTGGGAGCCAGTGTAAAGACCTGAGGACTGGTGTGATATGTTCATATTTTCTGGTTCTGCTCAGAATCCTAGCGGCAGCGTTCTGTATGAGCTGCAACTGTCTTATGGTCTTTTTGGGAAGGCCAGTGAGGAGACCATTACAATAATCCACCCTGCTGGTGATGAAAGCATGCACAAGTTTCTCTAAGTCTTGTCTGGAAACAAAGCATCTAATTCTTGCAATATTTTTCAGATGATAGTATGCTGATTTAGTTATTGCTTTGACATGACTACTGAAACTAAGGTCTGACTCTAGTGTCACACCAAGATTCCTGACTTGATGTTTAGTTGTTTGACCCCTGGAGTGAAGGTATGCGTTCACTTTGAGAACTTCATCTTTGTTTCCAAACGCAATAACTTCAGTTTTGTCTTTGTTTAATTGAAGAAAGTTTTGACACATCCAACTGTTGACTTCGTCAATGCATCGGCACAGGGAGTCAATTGGGCTGTAATCGTTAGGCGATAGGGCTAAGTACAGCTGTGTGTCGTCTGCATAGCTGTGGTAAGCAATTTGGTTCTTTCTCATTATTTGGCTCATTGGGAGCATATACAGGTTGAACAGGAGTGGTGCAAGGATTGACCCTTGAGGGACTCCGCATGTCATGGATGTCCACTCAGACTTATGGTCTCCTATACTAACATAATAACCTCTCCCATCTAAGTATGACCTGAACCATTTTAGGACTATCCCAGAAAGCCCCACCCAGTTTTCCAGCCTGTCAAGAAGTATGTTATGATCGACAGTGTCAAATGCAGCACTGAGGTCGAGTAGTACCAGCACTGATAATTTTCCTGAATCAGTATTTAAGCGAATATCGTTTATTATCTTTATGAGCGCTGTCTCTGTGCTGTGGTGCGGTCGGAAACCAGATTGAAAATTGTCAAAGTATCCATTCGAGCTTAAGAATTTGTTCAGCTGATTGAAGATAACTTTTTCTATGATCTTGCCTATGAAAGGAAGATTTGAGATCGGTCTATAGTTGCTTAATATGGTCTTATCCAGATTGCTCTTTTTCAGGAGGGGCTTGACAACTGCAGTTTTCAGGGAGTTTGGAAAACTCCCAGAGAGAAGTGAGGCATTTACCACTTCTAGAAGATCTGCTTCTAAACTGTTTAGCACACTTTTGAAAAAAGATGTGGGAAGTGTGTCAAGAGCGCAGGTTGATGTTTTGAGGTGTTGTACGGTTTCTTCCAAAATTTTGCCATCAATTTCTTTGAAGTCAGACATAGTAACTACTTTCTCAGGTGGTCTGATCTGTCTGACCTCAGTGCAACTCAAGGATGTGCTGATCACCTTTCTGATATTATTGATTTTGTCAGAGAAGAAAGAAGCAAACTCACTGCACTTGCTGTCTGAGAGCATTTCACTGGGAATCTGGCTTGGGGGGTTTGTCAGTCTCTCTACAGTAGCAAAAAGAGTGCGTGTGTTGTTTAAATTGCTGTTTATAACATTTGAGAAGAAAGTCTGTCTAGCCTTGCCTAGTTCCATATTGAAAGCATGCAGGCTGTCTTTGTAGATGTTATAATGGACTACAAGTTTTGTCTTCCGCCACATGCGCTCTGCTTTTCTGCATTTTCTTTTCATATTATTATTAGAATATTAGAATGATTTCTGAAGGATCATGTGATTCTGAAAACTGGAGTTTTCAGCTGAAATTTTAGCTTTGACATCACAGGGAATACATGACATTTTACAGTAAAATTAAAGTTTTTTTAAAAAAAATTGTTTTTACTGTATTTTTTTTTTTTTTTTTTTTAATAGACCTTTCAAAAACATAAAAAAAAACTAACAAATCCCAAACTTTTAAACAGGTGGTGTATTTCATAGCTCTTAAATGTAGACCACAACCTCACACACAGTTTCTCTCTTTTTCAGACAAACAGAAAACACTGAAGGGTGACGAGATGAACCCGTGGAGCAACACACTATCGATGCTAGCATTAACATCTTAATCAATCTTTCATTCTCAGAAAACAGACAGTTCAGGGCCTGCTTGAGCCAACACACTTAACAGCTAAGTTGTAATTGTAATTATTTGCTCAATGCTTGGCCAATCATATCCGTTTCCAAACAAATCTAGCTTTTTAGAACAGAATCAATCTTCTCTCTCTCTCTCTCTCTCTCTCTCAAAAAAAAAAAAAAAAAGGCCTTGGCTAAGTGACCTGACTGTAGCCGGATTAGCCTAAACTGTCACAATGTCAGATTCGTTCTCTCAGAGGGGCTTCACAATCTGGTTTTAAAACAGATCTTTATTTGTGAACAATCTGATTAGTGTGATAATGAATGAAGGCTAATTCACTGCAGTTCGTGGATACAAGCTTGTCACTGAGAAGTTGGGCTATCTAGATGGGTATACTGGAAAACAATTATAATATAATGAATTATTTGTTACTTATATTATTTTGCAATAACAACAATAACAAAACTATTGCAAGTTTGGAATAATAACAATTCTCTTATGCTCACCAATGATGCTAATTTGGTGCTCGAGTATTAATGATGGTTCTTCTTATCAATGCTGAAAACTTTATTTGAAATAGAAATGTTTTGTAACATTATGGGCCCTATTTTACCGATCTGAAACGCAAGAATCAAACGCGAAACGCAAACTTTGTGGGCGGGTCTTGGGCGCTGTTGCTATTATACCGGCAGGATAAATTACTCTTGCGCCCGACGCAAATCTAAAATGGGTTGGTTTGGTAGGTGTGGTTTGAGCGTAATGTGAAGTAAACCAATCAGAGCGACATCTCACATTCCCTTTAAAAGCAGGTGCGTTTGTTCCATGGCGGATTGCTATTATAACGGCGGATTTGCCAGGCGTACGCCAGGAACGGTTCACAGCCGAGGAGACCGAGGTTCTCGTCAGGGCCATAAAACACAGAGAAGTTACATTGAGGATGGGAGAAACCCACCCAAATAAGCTTCGGTTAAACAGGCGTATGATAATTTTGGAAAATGTGTAAGCTAGATTTATGCCTATTTTTTCACATCTTCATGGACACAACAATGATTTCCCTCATGTAGAATATTTAGGGCCCGAGCACCGATGGTGTGAGGACCCTCTTGGAATTGCTCTGTTTATTATTATTATTCTTCTCCGCATTTAATCGCATTTTTGAGGGCCTAAACATGCTCGAAAACTCACGAAACTTTGCACACGCGTCAGAACTGGCGAAAATTTACATCTGATATAGGTTTCAGAATTGGGCGGGGCAAAATGGCTCGATAGCGCCACCTATAAAAGTTCAACGGAGTGCGCCTCCCGCTATGTTCCACGTACGTTTACGAAATTCGGTACATACATGTAAGGACCTAATACCTACAAAAAAGTCTCTTGGAGCGTAGCCCTAAACACAACAGGAAGTCAGCCATTTTCAACTTCCTCTCAGATTTTTGTGCAGTTTTTGCCATTTTCATGCCTCGTACTTTAACGAACTCCTCCTACAGTTTTAATCTGATCATCTTCAAATTTGGTGAGTGTAATCTTAAGGCCTTTGCGACGTTAAATTGCGAAGATCTTGAGTTTTCGTCGAAGGGCGGGTCCTCGGCGGCCTGACAAATTTCGATGTTTCGCCATGAAACAGGAAGTTGCTGAAACTCAGGCATGGAATGTTCAATCTGCCCCAAACTTCACACGTTTGATAAGCGTTCTGTCCTGAACACACGACCATGCTCATATTCAGTTACAGTCATAGCGCCACCTGCTGGCAACAGGAAGTGACATGTTTAACACTGTTGTGAACTCCTGATAACATATAAAAAAGTGCCAGCAAGTGCTAAGCATGCTAACAACATACTAGACACATGCTAAAACATGCTAGCAAACACTTAGCTAATTGCTAAAGCATGCTATTACTGCAATTAAATAGGAATTTGCTGTAACTCAGGCACGGAATGTCCAATCTGCCCCAAACGTCACACGTTTGATAAGAGTCATGGCCTGAACACATCTACATGAGAATATTCAGTTATAGTAATAGCGCCACCTACTGGTAACAGGAAGTGTCATGTTTAACACGTTGATGCCGTTCTAGCAACATGTTAAAAATGCCATTGACTTCTAAACATGCTAGAAACATGTTAAAACATGCTAGCAAAACTTAGCTAACTGCTAAAGCATGTTAATTCAATGAAACAGGATGTTGTTGTTACTCAAGAAGGCAATGTCCAATCTGCGCCAAACTTCACACTTTTGATAAGCGTTCTGTCCTGAACACATGACCATGCTCATATTCAGTTACAGTCATAGCGCCACCTGCTGGCAACAGGAAGTGACATGTTAAACACTGTTGTGGACTCCTAATAACATATAAAAAAGTTCCAGCATGTGCTAAACATGCTAACAACATACTAGAAACATGTCAAAACATGCTAGCAAACACTTAGCTTAGTGCTAAAGCATGCTAATACTGCAATTAAATAGGAATTTGCTGTAACACAGGCACGGAATGTCCAGTCTGCCCCAAACTTCACACGTTTGATAAGAGTCATGGCCTGAACACATCTACATGAGAATATTCAGTTATAGTAATAGCGCCACCTACTGGTAACAGGAAGTGTCATGTTTAACACGTTAATGCCGTTCTAGCAACATGTTAAAAATACCATTGACTTCTAAACATGCTAGAAACATGTTAAAACATGCTAGCAATACTAAGCTAAGTGCTAAAGCATGCTAATATAATGAAACAGGATGTTGTTGTTACTCAAGAAGGCAATGTCCAATCTGCGCCAAACGTCACACTTTTGATAAGCGTTCTGTCTTGAACACATGACAATGCTCATATTCAGTTACAGTCAAAGCGCCACCTGCTGGCAACAGGAAGTGACATGTTAAACACTGTTGTGGATTCCTAATAACATATAAAAAAGTGCCAGCAAGTGCTAAACATGCTAACAACATTCTAGAAACATGTTAAAACATGCTAGCAACACATAGCTAAGTTCTAAAGCATGTTAGAAATGCTAAAGGAAGTTGTTGTAACTCAAACATACAATATCCAATATGCCCCAAACTTCACATACTTCATAAAAGTCCTGCACTGAACACATCTACAAAGCAATATTCAGATATATAACCCCACCTACTGCCAACAGAAACTGAACTGGTTAACACAGTAATGCAGTACTAACTACATACCTATTGTGTACTAAGCATGCTAAAAACATACTAAACATGCTAGCAACTACTATATACTGTATACCTCCTTAAATGCACATTGCCCAACCATGCTCTGTCTTCCTAAAGCCAACGAGTGACGATGGCACGGGTGCGAGGGCCCTTTCATCGCTGCTTGCAGCTTTAATTTTACTTGTAATTATGTATGGTTTGCAAAAATGGGAACTGCTGCGTCTGTGTGTAGATGAGAGAAGCAAAATGTATACGTGTTGTGCACACGCTACATTATGGCCAAGCATGCACCCTTAAAATAGTATCTGAACGCGCCACTGAAAACGCACCACTGACTTTAAACTAGGTTTTTCCTGGCCTGTGGCGGAATGGTTTTCTGGAACTGCAAAATAGCACCAGGGAACGTTTGCGCCGGAACACGCCTCCTCTTTTCGCTGAACCGCCCCCGGGAGAGCAAGTTCATTCCCTAATTTACCGATGTGGGTCTGTCGAGTGAAGAGTCCGCTGTGCGTCGGGTGCAAAATAGGAATTATACATGCGTCGGTGTACAAAGTCAATTGTGCTGGGTGCAAGATAGGGCCCTATATCTTAACTGTAGCGTTTGATGATTTAAAAAAAAATCTTTTTTTATCGTATGTATCATGGTTTCCACAAAAATATTAAGCAGCAAAACTGTTTTCAACATTGATAATGATAAGAAATTTTTCTTGAGCATCAAATCATCATATTAGAATGATTTCTGAAGGATCATGTGACACTGAAGACTGGAGTAATGATGTTGAAAATTCAGCTTTGATCACAGGAATAAGTAGCATTTTAAAATACATTAAAATAGAAAATGATTCTTTTAAATTGTAATAATATCTCACAATATTGCATTTTTTTCATAAAGGCATAATAAGCTACTTTTAAGTGCTACCTGCCTAAAATTTAGCTCTGCCTTGTCAGTGGTGTTTTGAATGTAATAATTTCAGTTCTGATGACTCAGTAATTGTGCTTTTATGAATATTGCAACTAGGAAAGGAACAGACAGCGAGTGCCAAAGAAACTAGAGAGTGACATCAAACCAGTCTCGGTCACATGTTAACTGCCGGGGTCTCTGTGGACTTGTCCAGGTGAGCTATTCGGCACACATTTCTTTGCCCCTGGCACGAGTAAAGCTTTAATTTAGTCTCTCTCATCTCCCGTGCGCCCCCCTGGTGGGTCAGCGCTACAGGAAAATATAGAGCGAGAGATATCAGTGGATGAGAAAAGCAAAGTCATCCTTCTCTCTCAGCTCATGTCTACTGTTGCATCAAAATCCACTGAGATCAAATGGATTTTATTTCACATCCCTTTCTGTGGAGTTACATGACACCTTCTTAAGGTGTTATCATCACTTAAAGGGGAAGTGTGTAATTTCTGAGCCACTTACAGCAAACGGATTTGCAAAAATAAGTGAATAAATAATAAAAATAACTCCTCCATTCATTGTTTGGATAAAGTCTCAGCCCAAACTTTAATAACGTTTGTTGTATTTTTCAGGCAAATCAGCCTACAGATGGCTTATAGTTTTTTGCATATTTAACATGTTCATGTTTATCTTTTTTTTTTATAATGATGTCAAGGATAATAGGGTCTGAAATTCACCTGGTTATTAGAGCAAAGCACCTTCTTCAACAACCATCACCATCCTCATTAATGAAACTCCACTCTAGGTTCATCAAAAGGCTCATATCATTAGCAATTAATTTGCCTTGATCTATTAAGATAAAAGAGTTTGATAAAACTATGAAAAAAGTATGTTTCAGCACTGAAAATTTGCATTTACTGTACATGCCTACAGTCACAATGCAGATTTTGTCTTTAAAAAGTTGTCTGCCCAGTCACAGTAAAGTACAGAGACCCTAAAGGGACATGGTGATGAAATAAAAATATTAGATGGGTAGAAAAATATATATTTCAATGCTTTTGCGTTCACTTGCAAAACATTTGTGTTCTCAGCAAACGAACGCAAAGTTTCTCTGGGGAAACCAAAATATTTGCGAGAGAATGCAAAAGCTTTGACAAAAATGTTTTCCTCCCATCTCATATTTCTTTCCTTCACCATGTCCCTTAAGGGGCTCCGTACAACTAACGAACGATACTATCATTCCTAAACAGAAAAAATGCTTAAAAAATAAGAGTAAAATGTGAAAAAAATTATCTCAGGTCTCAGACATGAGACAAAAATGGTCATTCAATTTAATTCTCACTTTTTAAAATGTATTTTATAAATTAATATAAAATAAAATATGACATCCAAGGGAGATCAAGACTGACCTTGTCGAGTGCCCCATCCACATTTCTAGATTCTTGTTCTATGTGTGACGAAATGCCAAAACATGAAAAATGTGCAATTTTAATTTCAAATTTATTTAAACCTTATGGAATCTTCCTGGAAAAAAACTCAAGCTCAATCACACTGAGGATTTTAAACAATAGCTGGACTCTGGACATACCCATAAAGTGCTCTGGCCTTCCATAATCAAGTCTGTTTGCTTTTCACCGCAAGATAGTTCGCCTAACGCCCCATAGATCCACCTTAAACAAACTCGCAAGGCTTAGCAACAAATCAATACCTCCCACGATCGATAGAAAAAGAGGCAAACGGCTTTTTTGTGCCAGCTGACTTCTTCAGGGACAAAGAAAATCCATCTTCTCTCCACTCTTTTATAAGCACTTAATTATATTTTGTGAAATACTACTGACCCACTTTCTCCCTGATGCCCTGTGGTCACACAGACTGTTTTCTTGCTGTGTTATCTTGTAGGTTATTGATAATACAGAAATATATGTTGTCGTTTGCGTGGCTTGGAGGAGGCTGGCATGCTTGATTAATTGCGGCTGCCACTAGAGGGCATAGGCTGAACCTCAGGGGCACAAACGCCAACCCTTTAAGTTAATGGATGTTCTCTATCAAAAGCAAGATGATGCACCACATGTGTAATTATTACCACAGCTGAATGAATTTGCATTAAATAAACTGACATTCCCGCAGAGAGTGGCAAGAAGATTTTGAGATTCGTTTTGTATGCATTCATTGAAGAAATGTCCACTGGATCATAGTGAATGACTTCCTTCTAGCACTGGTGTCTTTTTTATTTTTATTTTTTTTTACCTTCAATTCTCTCAGTATCCCTCACCACCAAATCCATACCTGCCTTCATGACAGATAGAGTAGCCCTGGAGAGAGCCTGGCATGACAGTATATCCACCAGATCAACAACACAAATCATTTATCACATCTCATCAGCTTTTTACTTGCATTAAGAGAGAGAGAGAGAGAGAGAGAGAGAGAGAGAGTAAAGCCTTGTTTGCATCTGCTGTGAAGCTCTGTAGCTTCCATGTGTGCTCCCTTCATGTCGCTCTTTTTATAACTTCAGGTTATACATTTTCTGAACTGACATGTGCAGTGTGTAGAAAGTATAGGCTAAGACAGTGGTGAAGAAGTAGCTTGCCAAATGTACATGTACCCAACCTATGTAAAGATAGTTTATGTATGTAAGCAATAGACAAAACCTTTACTGCACTCTGCATTATAGATCTTTAAAGCAGCACTCAGTAGCTTCGGGACTTCTTCGCTGTATTCTCGCTTTTTGCTCGCAGGTTTCTCACTAGAGCTCCCCCCACAGCTTCGGAATAGATATTTGACAACACTGTTGTAAAAACTCGTTGGTGATTCTCAGACACCAGAGGCTATAGATCAACGACATCAAAGCAGATGGGACGTTCTTTAAAACGTCTTCTTCATTCGGGTTCGGACAGCGTGAGGGAGCGCAATAATGACAGCATTTTAGCAGATTTCTTTTGGCCGTAAAGCAATTGTTTACATCGCGAGACCTGATATCACGCGAGACTTCCTGACGCAGCGGCCGGCGGCCCGCCGGCTCAAAGTTGCAAGTGCGTATTTTCCGCTCACGGGCACCAGGGGGGTGCGAAACGACCACCATTCAACCCGAAATAAGTAATATAACCATTCCAATGACTCCGAAGCTGTTCAGTTAAGGTAAAAAAAGTGACTTAGTTCACCTTTAAGATGTCAACTTTAACTTTCACAATCACTTAAAGGATTAGTTCACTTCAGAATTTAGGATTAGTTCACTTCAGAACTAAGTGAGTTGAAGCCTTGATGAGAGATTTGATAATTCACCTGCTCGACCTATCGGTGAGGTAATTTACTTTTTTTTACAGAGTAGAGTTCCAGCTATGTGGCTCTCCACACATTCACTGCTTATTTTGGGTGAATAATTGATAATACACTTGATAATTGACTCACCTCCACGTCATCCACGATGTTCATGTCTTTCTTTCCTCAGTGGAAAAGAAATTAAGGTTTTTGAGGAAAACATTCCAGGATTTTTCTCCATGTAGTGGACTTCAATGGGGTACAACGGTTTAAAGGTCCAAATTGCAGTTTCAGTGCAGCTTCAAAGGGCTCTACACGATCCCAGACGAGGAATAAGGGTCTTATCTAGTTAATTATAATAAAAAATAAAAAAACACATATATATACCTTTTAACCACAAGTCTCGCACTAGCTCTGTGATGCACCACTCATTACATAATCACGTTGTGTGTTTGCTTGTGACGTCACACGGGCAAATGCATTTGCATATGACTGCCTCCAGAGCAAGACATTGACAAATTGCTTGGGCTTCTTACTTGAAAAAAAGTAATCTGGTTACGTAACTTGCATTATTTATGATGCGTTACCCCCAACCCTGGTCGGGAACACTTTACCTTATAATGCATTGTATGGTCTCATTCATATTTGTAACCACAGTTTTAATACATTCTAATACTTATGTTAAGCCTTTAGAAAGTATAACGTAATAAAACACATGAAAAACAACCAATTTCAAATGCAACAATTATGCAAATATTGTAGTGCATTTGGTTACAATTATTTATGAAAAATGATATAATGCATTATAATGTACATTATGAATAAATTCATCATGCATTATACATAAAGGCTTTTATTGTTACCGTTTTTAATATTTATATTTTATTTTTATACGTTTATATTTATTTTATTTAAGTTTTTTGTCTAATAACATGTCTAATTCGCCATTGACTAAAAGCATGAAATGCTAATTTGCAAAAATTGCATCTGCTCAGCCAGTCGCATCTGGATTCATCCAATAAAACTGAAGCGACATGAGGCGGTGCACATTGCCACGTCACTTTTTGGCGTGCGCAGGCTTAAATGAACAAATCAGTGAAACAGAGAGAGTAACCAGAGGTGAGAGAGAGAGACACACACAGCTGTACTAGCTTGCACATATGTATCTTTCCTCCTCACTGTCTGACTGTTTGACATGTGGTTTGACTTGGCTCTTGCCAGATGAGCTCTTCCTCTGACAGCCTGGATCCAGGCCGATCAATTCTCCCGGGTCCACCTGTCAGTCCGCGTTTCCTAAAGCCGTCTAAAGCGGCGCTGGCAGCCCTTCTCTGTCCTTCTCTCCTGTCATTCTCCGTCCTCTCCACTATCTCTTTCTCTTTATAATTCAGAGTTAATTTAGTGAGCGTTCTGCACTCGCATGCTGTAATGTACCTTCTCTTTTCGGTTCGTGCAGGGTTAATGTGGCGAGTGTCAAGAACCATTAGCGTTCAGTATCAACGGACCCCTGGTGATGCGATATGTATCTCAAGATCCAGCACAACTAGATTGATACTGTATTTTCTGGCTGATAAATTCACCAGTATTTGCTCAAATTGTTTTGAGTTTTCTATACACCATTCCCAGGGTGTTGCTTGGCAGTTGCTAAGGTATTCTGAGGTGTTGCTAGGGTGTTATTTGGTGACTTTTTTATGCCTTTTATCCAAAGCAACTTTTACATAACATAACATTTATCGTTTTATTCATCCATAAACTCTTAAAAAAATAAAGCTTCAAAAAGGGGGTTTGGTTACACTTTATTTTAAGGTGTCATTGTTGTTACAATGTATAATTATACATTTAAAACTGAGCAAAAATAATTAACTACATGTACTTACTATTGGGTTAGGGTAGGATTAGGATTTGTTTGAGGGTTAGTTGCATGCAATTTTGCATAATTTACTGTTATTACTATGGTAAGTACATGTAACATATGTAACAAGGACACTGTAAAATAAAGTGTTTTCATTGCGATGCAATACAAGAAACATTTTGGGTTCCCCAAAGAACCTTTCTGTGAACAGTTCTTAAAATAAAAAAACATTTTTCCTAAGTGTAAAGCATATTTTAATAACCCAGTGAACCTTTTCAATTATAAATAATCTTTTGGTTCCATGGATGTTAAAGGGTCTTCATAGAACCAAATATGGCAATAAATATATCCTTTATTTTGTATAGACCCTTTTACTGTTTGTACACAATGATGACGTATGTGCACGCATATTGGCAACGGAAGTATGGCGAGAATCACCAGCATGTCAAGCTACGCGAGCGGATTAAACAACAGACGCAAGCATTTTTTATTATGTCCTCGCTCCAATCAACACGTTTAATCGCCTGCAGCCACTCTTCTGAAACGGCCGTGATCCTGTCGGAATAATATAAAACTTAAGCCCCTTGGTGGAATATCGATTAGTGCAACTGTAAACGAAACAACCAGACATTTTGATGCTGGGAAACCGTTTTGATAAACTTTCGGAGTTGCTAACACGTTAGAGCCAGTGGGGAAAAACACCACTTCCGTTGCCAAAATGCGCGCGCAACTATTTGATCACGTGGCCTGTAAAAGGGTCTATAGGAATCAGTTTATTCATTCCATTTGGGGATTAATGTCATAATAATGTTGATGTTGCTAGCGCCATGCTCTACTAATTTTGGGTTAAAAATAAATATAAGCAACTGGAATGCTGACGTTTAAGCACCAACGATAAAGTCCAGAAAATGTTATCCAAGTGTCTGATTTGAAATTCCAGACCTCAGCGGAGATGCTCTGTGATCTTTAATTGATCAGAGTGTGCTATCAACGCCTGGACTTAATACTCTCATTTACGTTAGTCTAATTAAAATGAAAAACTAAATTAAGTTGAAAGCTATGTTATGAATGCAGTTTTAGAGAGACATTTTCAAATGAATATATCACGCTGAAGCTGTCATTAGGAATTAACAAGACTCAGTTCAGTGCTGACATATTGATGACAATCCGTGACTTTCTTGATCTAAAGTTATACAGTATAAAATATGCACTGTTTAAGGAGTCATATCATATATTTTTCCTTGTCCAGTCTTAATTTTTATTCAGATACCAGTTAGCTTTATATTATATTATCTGATTCAATGAAACTATATTATCTGATTCAATGAAGTAGAGTGAATTGAGTGGCTAAATACTTTATTGTGCTGCTGTTTGTACTGCAGTATATAAATGTAGTTTTTAAAACATTAATAATTTGCAAATCTCAAAAGACTTTAACCTATGTAATGATTCTTTTTCTACCCTATGGACAATTTTGGAAATACATTGATCCCTTCATTCTGAACTAAAATACAAGAGGACAAGGTTTTCATTTTAACAAGCTTTAATGTCTTTGTAGCACTTAAAAAAAATCCTGTCATAATATTTTTTTTCCCTGCAACAGTTTGCTTAACACTGCATAGTCTCAATCTTTGGAGGCGAGAGACATTGTCATTTTTTTTTATTTTAGATTTAATTCAACATGCCAATTGCCGACCTGGGGTGCGTTTCCCGAAAGCATCGTTGGCCAACTATGGTCGCAAGTTCCCTCGTTGCCAATAGAGTTCAATGGACATTGCGATGAACTTGCGACCATAGTTGGCCAACGATGCTTTCGGGAAACGCACCCCTGCCCTCCACCTGCAAACAGGATAGACTTCATTCTCAAGTATACTTCCCATAAATAGAAGCTCATCACTTTTTGTCAGGAATGTCCTTTTACACAATTGATTACTTGTGCATGTGCAGACAGAAAAACCGGGCTGCACTCGAACATCATGCAATGTTCCATTTACCTTGGAAGAGGGATGTAGGAGTTGGGAATGACGCCGCACACAAGTTGACCGCGTTCCAGTAAAGAGAATGGAAAAGCGGTATTTTGCATAGATAACCCCGAAGTATGATGTCCACAAATAGAGTTTAGAGAGGATTGTGTTCACCACTAAGTTTATTGAGACACAGTCAAACAGAAGTGCTAATAAACAAGATGTTACTACTGTTGATGGGCTGAGCAGCCATATTGGATTCTGAAGTCAGGGTTGTTGCGCTACTACCCCTAAGTTTCCCAGTAACAAATCCTGCTTGAGGAGCCATTCCAGTTAAAAGTTCCTACTGGGAACTAGGAATTTCCCACTTTCTGAGGACAAATCGAATGCACCATTACATCACAGGCACTGTCCATGAGACAGAGTGGAATGTGGACAAACGAAGTATAGGCTATTTTGTGTTTTAAAGTTCACTTATTAGTTTGGCCTCTTTCCACATGTTGTTAGTGTTTTTTTTAATACCTTTGCCCCTGTGTGTTTTCATTTTATTCCCTGACCGCAGGTTGCAGTAATTTATCAAACCTGCCTGCATGTGAACTTGTGTCGTGATTAATTGTTGTGTTTTGGGGTGATATGTGAACACCAAATATATGGCCCTGTCATTTATCATGAGAATTCACCACAGGGACATAAAGTTCATACGGCACTGGAAATATTAATGGTCCCCGAAAAAAACATAATTAATCAGTCACACGGCTTGAGCAGTGAACGATAATGTGCTTAATGTATCGGCTTTCTCGTCATTGCTCTCAGGTGTCTTGATACCTTACATGCATCAAAACTTGTTTTCCACATACATTCAGTGGATCTAATCTAGTTTTGCTTCAGGACCCATTTTATATCAAGTGGCAAATCAGCACAGTAACAATCATGTTTCATACAAAAAAATGTCTTTAAAATGACATTTCTTAATATACAGTATGCATGCATTTAGTTCAGTAGATTCAGGTGCGATGGATTGATTGATTGATTGATGGATGGATGGATGGATTTGATTGATGTATGGATGATTGGATTGATTGATTAATTGGTTGATTGATGGATGGATGAATGGATGAATGGATGAATGGATTGATGGATTGATTGATGGATGGATGGATGAATGGATGAATGGATGAATGGATTGATGGATTGATTGATGGATGGATGGATGGATGGATGGATGGATGGATGGATGGGTAAATAAATAAAGGTTTAGGGCTTTTCTTGTAATTCTTATAATAACTAAGCAGTAAAAGTATTCTAGTAGGAAGATATGTTTGATTTGTATCTGTGAAGGGAAGCACACGACTAATACGAGTTACAGCCCTCCTATAAACAATCTAGTCTCTTTTGTTCCCTTTATGAACTACGCTAAGATCTGCATTACGGCCATACTGGGTGAGTACATAAAACATTTATTAGCTTTCATGCAATGCTTGCTGCCACTCATCAGAGAAGTTAGCCCTGAAGTCTTCTCAGAAAAAGAAAAAATAGCATGAACAACGTATTTGTTTGTCTACAGATTTAAAGAGGATAAAACAGCTGAAAAGGTTACAATATTCATAGACTCTCACACATATCAGATGTACAATTTCCTTTGCTGTCAGTATGATCTCGTTGCTCATGGCCGTGTCCTTCTTTGACGACCATCTTGAGTCTCACTGCGGTAATCCTTTTTGTCTGTGTGTGTACAATTTGTTCCCCCCACTTTCCTTGGTAGTGGCATGAAATAAAGCCTTAGGTACAACAAGAGCAATAATCTGTTGGCACATTGAAATCTTTAAAGAGTCTGGCCACGTCTTCAGCATTGGACAATGATCTATGGGGCATGATAGGGAATTGATTAGCCTCTGTTTGCGCGCAGCACCTAGCAGTAGTAAAGCAAGGTACAAGGGAGCAAGGAACCTGTCATCGCACATTCATGCTGCCGAAGGAATGAGCTTCCCCCCTCCCTCGCTTTTGAAATCGAAGCATGCCCTTTCCAAACACGCTGGGAAATCCACATTTTCACATGTCCTTCCAATACTGGGCCAGTGAGAGCCTAAAGCACTTGACAAAAAAAAGAAGCAATCCTTTAGCACGTCTGCCAACAGCAAAGAGGGGGATAAAAGAAAACAACAAACAAACATTAATCTCGTCCTTTAATTTATTCATTTCAGCCATGATTCTGGCTGGGTGAAAACCCCTGCTTGCTGCGTTTCAGGGGAGTGATGGCGTTTTTGCAGAGCGTTAATCTCACAGGAGCAGCTGTGTGTGGAGGATTAGGTTCTGATAGAGAGCCGGTCCCGCTGATTGGACGACGGAGATGTTCACACATCAACACCAAAGTCCGTCAGAGAACGGTTAGAGCCCGAGTCCGCTCTAACATTAGCATAGCCCAGAAGCACCGGCCTTCACACCGCATTCACATCAACTCGCTGATGAGCTCTTAAGCGAAGACACTAATTTATGCTCAGCTGTTTCCCCCGCAGTGGCTTTTACTCGTGCTGTCCTTCACCTCATTGTGGAAAACTGAACTTATAAGAGTTTGTGTGGTACATTTGAGCTTGGGAAGCATATAAGCACCCTAGCAACATCCTAGAAACTACTTAGCAACACACTTAAAAACAGCCTAAGTGTACAGTGTTAGTTCGGACCAGACAGGATAGCATTCGTTGCCCATGTGCATTGATGAATCTTGGGTACCCAACACCCTGTTGCTAGTTTGTGGTTCGTCCCTCCTCGGACCACTATTGGTAAATTATCACCACTGCTGACTGGGAGCAATCCACAAGCCTTGCCGTTTCAGAGATTGCCTTGCCATAACAATTTGGCCCTTGTCAATGTTGCTCAGATCTTTATTCCTGCCCATTTCTTGTGCATCTAACACGTTGATTACGAGAACTTATTGTTTGCTTGTACCATCTAATCTACCCAGACCTTAATATGTGGCATTGTTATGAGATGATTAACAATATTTGCTTCAACTGTGACTGGTCATAATGTTTTGGCTCGTCTGTGTGTGTGTGTAACAATTTCTTTTCAATGAAACTACAAATCTAACCTTTTAATCTACTCCAATTTTCACTTTGTGTCTTATGTTGTGTACGTCTTTCTCTACAAGATGCAATAGCTGAAGAAACTATTCCAATTTCCTGTTTTTTTCCCACCTATGAAAAGCCTTTTAAGCATTCTGTTCTGCAAAGGCAATCTCTCTTGGCCATGTATACATTGTTGGGTAATCAATCCACCTATCTGGGCTGAAATGTTAAATGTCCTCGTATGGTTCTGGCTAGACAAATCACTCGGGCTGAAGAAGGCAAACCTACATGCAGTTCAAGGCATTGCGAGTAACACCTGTGTACATTGTGGTAAAGTGACCTTTTAAGCTTTGATTGGCGTGTCAGGGAGCTTGTGTGGGAATGACACTTTTCTGGTGTGTTCAACAACAGACAAATGTCAAGATTGCGTTTGAGTGGGTGGAAAATAAGAGGAATGGCTATGTGATTGTGTGTATGTGCATAATATGTGATGTGCGAAGGCTTTAATGTATGGATGCTGATGCTAATATATGCATTCGTGTGGGTTTTGCATGTGTGCGCATGCATATGCACCTATTTGATTTGCAAATGCGAACACAGGACATTAAATAAAGGACTGAAGTTATATCTGCTCTTCTACTGTATTACCAATGCATTTGTTTGGATTTGTCCATGCTGATTTAGAGACGTGAAATAGTAAAACCGCCCATAACTTCAAGGGGGCTTAAGCAAACCAACGCATAATTTTATTCATGACCACACAAATCACATGAAACAGGACTGGGACCCATTTCAATCACTCTTTGAGGCAAAGATCCTTATTGTTCTTCAAACACGGCCTGCGAACTTGCTGCACCAAGTGGAAAATCTACGAAAACTTCTGAGCCACCTCGGCAGAACCGTGACTGTTCAACTTTTAAACTCACTCGCTGGAGATCCTCCAAATTATTAATGGAAGTACATTTTCCTGCCCATGGATGCCCGGTCGTTAGTCCTGACACTTTTTCTGATTAACAAGGTGTTCGTACGTGATTAACAGCGATCTGATTGGGCTGTCAATCTTCCAAATAGACACCTTACTGCCACTCAACCCACGGCTGTTCCTCTCCAAATGGGTCAGTATGGACGCCTCTCGCCACTTCTTCATCCTTACGATCCCAATAGCCCTCAGTAAATTTCCCGCTGTCTGTATCAATACGTGCACCCATGGGACGCGAGCCCACTGCACTTTTAAAGCTTATGACCGCGTCTTTCTGCCTGTCAGCAGCCAGAGGATACAGCGGGGTCAATGGGGCTAGACTGGAGGTCAAAGACTGTAATGTTCACCATATTTTATGATAGGCATCAATTGGAGGAACAGTCCCGTCAGCAATCACAGGTTGTCTTCTCTAGGGCTAGTTGCGGTTTTGCGCAGGCATCCAATTGAATAGCATTGTTTTTCTTAGTGCTGTATGCTGATATATGATGTGGATCAAGGGTTTTCAAATGGGATCCATAAAAAAGTGCAAGGGGATCCGTAGAAAACGTTTAGAGAAAAAGTGTAATTTTTTTTTTTTAATTGATCAAAATAAGGTTAAAAAGGATTTAAATAAATAAACAAAAAACATATAAAAATAAACGTAAATAAATAAATAAAATTAAATAATATTTATAAAATAAATATGTAAAAAAAAATAAAAAAAATACAGTATTATAACAGTTCAGTTTTCAAACTGATGTAAGTAAAAAAAGAGTGTTTGGGGGGTCTGTGGAAAAGTTGAGTGAAAAGTGTAAAAAAAAAAAAAAAATAGGATTGCAATTAATAAATAAACATAAATTAACATATTAAAATAAATAAATAAATGAATGAATAAAATTTGTTTTAGAATAGATGCGTAAAAAATACAGTCCTATGATTGAAATAAACATAATGTAACTTAATAGAAACTACATATTTTCCAAATAATATTTTAGACATATAAAAGTGTAAATATATGTATATATTTAATATATTAATATTAATGTATAATATTTATAATTTTATTTATAATATTCTATATATATATATATATATATATATATATATATATATATATATATAATATTTATAATATATATATATATATATTTTTGCAATTTAAATTTGGTCTTTATATAAGAAGCTATATAGATGCCTTTTAAATTTTAGGATGGGGTACCCTGGCAAAAGGATGCGCATATTTATGGGTCCATGGCATTTAAAAGATAGAAAACCCCTGATGTGGATAATCACATTCTGAGAAAGGGATTATTGTATTATTATTTTACGTGATGCATCTTATGTCATGCATAGGAAGCCATAAATCGATTCATTTTAATCCATCAGGTGTCTGTATGTATTAAAATGTCATTCAACACATACATTACACATCCAATTTCATATATTTTTCCTCGCTTGAAATTATTGATCGATCTCCATCTCTGTTAGCGTTTGGGTTTGCACATGCAAACGGCATTAGAAGCTACTTTATCAAAATGATCCTTTAACTCCGATGAAGTTTGACCCATGTGCACCCGTTCGAAGTCATTATCCAAACAGTCCTGACCCCGTGACCTCTGGGGAAAAAGTATTGCGAGGCTGGCTATCATCTCAACTTCTTTTCAGACTTCGAGAACCTCATCTCGGTGCCTCGCCGATAAGATACGTTTCCTTGTTACTTACTGCTATAGTTCAATTATCTCTGTTAATAAATGGATCTCTGTATCACGACTGCTCGCTACGACTCCAGAACATAAATTCTTAATGCAAAATTGATCCATGTCAGATTCCCTTCGGAGAATCAATCACAGGCGATCGATGCGATGCAATATGCTACTGGTCCACTGGTTTAGATGTGTATTTTATCAAACATGTGAACTTTCCTTTTCTCTGAAGCTGGGGGTCTTAATGCACGGCGAAAAGCAGGGAGGAAAACGACCTGGCGGGAGTTGATTATTGATCAAATACGATGTTAACAGGAATGAGCAATGCAGCAGGATTCATCAGAAAATGAAAATACATCATACATAGACACACAAGCAAGCAAGCGCCTCACCCTGGCTGCTGGTGGTGTATGACAGGCCATTTGTTATCTCCAACAGATTCATTTTCAGCCAAACGCAGGAGTCCCAGTGACAAATACTGTCCGTGGCATGCTTTACTGTGGTTCTTCACCTTACCCGTAAATACAGGCTTTCTGAGCACCCCCAAAACCCCTGAGCTGTCATCACACCTCGGTTAGGTCTGAAATAAATTGAGCTCTGCCATGAATTTATTTGAGCTTTTGCCATATTTATTAACTGGGGAGATTCCCTATTTTCAGGGGCAGAGGAGTGTATTAATTCAGAAAAACTCCACAACCCTTAAATCAGGCGAATGCCAAAAGCGATTCCTCTAGCATTTCTCGCTGCCCTTGTGACAGAAGCCTTTCACCCCTGTTAGCCTGCACCAAGAGCTTTGGGAAAGTTGTTATCCAGTGGAAATTTCCAAAGGTGTTCTCTGGTCTTGTACCATTGACTCGGACTCCAGCTTTATTCCCTGATGGATTTATGTGGCACATAAATTCAGTGCACTACTCCTCGCCTGTAGCAAGTGTTCCCAACATTGCTGGGGTGCCTCTTTTATAATATAAAATCCATATCACTTTTGCTGAAATCATATTCCTGTTACTTCTTGGAACTAAATGCTAGCGCTGCAGTTGTAAAAACAGATGGGTTTTGAATGACTTTGAGAGGTATTGTCGTATTTGCACTTTTGAAAAAGTATTCTAGACTCAATATATATATATATATATATATATATATATTCATGTTCGGTTATTTCACTTTAATGGCAATGAAAATTACCTATTAATTGTCATTAAAGTGAAATTACTAAACCTAAATATACGAGCTTGATAAAAATGCTCATTTTAGAAGAAAATCTCAGATGGCACTTAGAGGCTTTTGCATCTGAAGTCTTCATATATATATAGTAGGTGTTGACAAGTTATCGTCTAATAAGTGAGTTCATTCAGTCAACCAATTAATTCAAAAACACTTGCTGAACTCGGAAACTGCACACTAATCTACTACTTGTATTACTTGTACTACTTGTATTTGTAAATAGTACGGGCAGTATGCTAGAATGCGGTACCGAATTCAGCAGCTGATTCAGGACAAAACAAGTGACCATCTTTATGAGTGGGTTTATGCAATCGCATTTATCGTCGCTCTGTGAAATTTCTCAGGGGCGAACTCCAATGCAATTTCAATAGGAATCCGCCCAAACAGGAGTCTTGCATGATGGTGAAAAAGTTCCCCCCGTTTCCCACATTTATTCAGAAAAGAAACATGCAAATGAGTGAGGCAGTAAATCATTCAGTCAATCAATTCACTAAAAAACACCAGTTCATTCAAGCAAGTGATATGAGTGATGATTTTTCGAAGGCTATTTGTTGGCCACATATGTCAGAAAGATAACAATGATCAAATTTACCGTTATTTCTTGTAAAGCGTAAATTGTTGTAATTTCTTTATGACTTTGGAATGTAGAGGTCAGTTTACTGAAATGAAGCAGCCTTAAAGGGATAGTTCACCCAAAAATGAAAATTCTGTGATCATTTACTCTCCCTCAAGTTGTTCCAAACCTGTATGACTTTCTTTCTTCTGCTGAACACAAAAGAAGATATTTTGAAGAAAGTCGGTAACCAAATGTCTGATGGACCCCATTGACTTCCATAGTAGGAAAAAAAAAATACTATGAAAGTCAATGGGGACCAGCAACTGTTTAATTACCAACCTTCTTTAAAATATCTTCTTTTGTGTACAGCAGAAGAAAGAAAGTCATACAGGTTTGGAACAACTTGAGGGAGAGTAAATGATCACAGAATTTTCATTTTTGGGTGAACTATCCCTTTAATGACGCATGCGGCCGACAAATGTGCTCTCCAGAGGTCGCAGTCTTCAAAATGAGACGCAGCTAGTGAGTCGTTGAATGATTCATTCAAACGATTTGTTCAAATAACTGATTCATTCAGAAACACCGTTAACATGTGTTTGGCTTGGACTTGAAGATGCATCAGTTAGTTCTCTATTGGCTTTGCTTTGATGAATATTTGAAGCATTTTTTTTTATTTTTTTATATATATTTATATACAGTAGGCCAAAACTAGCCTTTTTATACTCCGAATGTTAAAGCTGAAGTTTAAAAAAAGGAAAAAAATGATGTATTGAGTCACGGCAGCAGAAGCATCCAGAGGCATTTCACTCCCTAACATGAAAAGCGATCCTATTTTCTGGGAGCGAGGCAGAGAGAAAGAGGAGAAATATTTCATTAAGAAGCATCTGACTCCAGTCTGAGTGCCGCCTCTCTGCTGCTTATCCCTGAGAAGCCATATTTCCAGCCAGTTATGGGACCATAAATTACCTATTGACTACCTTATTATGCTTATTCGATTTGCTGTGATCAAGAGGGTTATTGAGGTGTCAGGCCCGAGTGCCAGGGTTGATAGAGCCTGTCTGGATGCCAGACGCTGCCAGGGAGATCTCTCACAAGCCCAAGCTGTACCTGAGTGAGTCTGAGGCCTCGTGTAATCGAGGAAGTTGATAGTTCTAATGGAAGGAGTGGGAGCCTCGAACTGAATGCCAAACTGGCACTCATCTGCAGATACTCTCTTATGGAGACAGATGAACTTAAAGATGGTCTTCCGGTCTAGACTGCATGGGCACACTGGCTGTGGGTGGCATTACTGGGTTAGTAAAAACCTTTGCACATTGGACTAAGAATGGCACCAGTGCATGAAGCTGTCTGGTATTGTGGGCAAAGTCAATGGCTGTGCTGAAAATGAAACTTTATGGTACATTTTGTAACTTTTGGCCCTCTAGCGGCTAACAAACAAAACTGCATGCATTTTGCGGAAGAACATTTTGGTTGTGCTTCTGATCTGCGTGACTCTGCGGATGAATATGATTATCCTACTACTCATAAAACATTTACTACTAGGCTTAAGAGATATAACCAGTGTAGATGAAAAGGATGACTAGCTGAAGACGTTACTGTAGCTTTACCTATTAATAGACACTGTACTTCCTTGAAAATAAACTCCAGCACAGCGCTACAACAACCATAATGAAATGACCCTTCACAATAGATCATGCTTTACAATCAACTCTGTTAGAGAGCTACATATGGCAATTTCTATGTTTAATAAAATACCTTCCTCACCTGTTGAGTAAAAAAACGCCATCTCTGCATCACTTTTACAACATTTTAACATTTCAGTTTTCGCCATCTCTGAAAAGCCAAGTCAATTTTGATTCTTGTTTTATTACGACCTCTGTTCTCTTTTTGCCCGCAGACTCTCCTCTGTTCACTGTTTTTTAAAACAGTTGATTCCTTAATATTTTTCTCACACATAATTTTTTATTTTAGAATCTTATAAGGCAGCACCGTATAGGCCTACTACTGCTTATTGATTTTATCAGCCTTTTAGGTATGTGATGCCTAAAAATTTGGCCTAGAGTTTTTGTTGCCCTTTAATGCCTAAATATGAGCTAATGTTTCATTATTTCCACCAAGCTTTCAACACACTAAAACACAAGTCTTAACTTTCAAAAAAAAAAAAAAAAAAACGTATTTGTTTCAGCCATACAATAGATGGCGATAGAGAATCCAAAGTTCTGTAGTGCAGCTTTATATTTGAACAACAACGGCTGCATCCAAAATGCATGCTCTCTTATACTGTAGGTACTTTTTACATTTTAAATAATGAATTACGTCTCGAACGCTAAAAAAGTATGTTCTAGTATGAATGTGTGTAGTATAGGGATTTACCGAGCCGATCTTAAGGATCGTTAACTGTCACGCAGGTGTCGTGCAGTAGGTGGCGATATGCACCTTCAAGTGGGTTTGCTAACCGCCATTAAAAGGAAAAAAAGCAGCTCAAATGTATCATCAGACTGACACATCATTGGCATAATGCGTTGCTGTGGGTTGCTGTCACATTTTGGTTGTAATGAGCATATGATTCAAAAGAATGAACAGTCTAATAAATCCAAGGCAGAACAGCAAAAAAAAACAAAAAAAAAAACACAACCCCGTTAACCAAACACACACAAACTGAGGGTTTACATACACAGAGCAAACAAAAGAGCTAATGAGTTCATTAACAGGCAACAGGTGAATGGGACCAATCAAACACTGGAAAACTAGGTCAAGCAGAACAGAACACAATGAAAACTAAAATCAAAAGAGAATATATACGTCACAGTTGCGTCTTGCTTCAGACTTGACTGACGGACTGGCATTCGGACACTGCAAGCTTCATGCTTTCTAACCGGCATAAATCCACTTTTTTTCTTTTTGTTGCAATTATTCTGCTTATTATACATATAAATACAAGTTTATATCAGTATTCCCATATTCATAATTGTTACCACACAGTCTGTAAATAGTGTCAAGTGTCTACCACAGTAACAGATGTCTTTATACAGCTTGTATTGCCTATAAATATAACCAAGCACTAGGAAAATACTCAGTATCAGCAGACACTCAATAGTCAATGACTCGGATCAGATCGGGGCCACACAAAACTTGATAGGGACATCCCTAGTGTAGTATGAATGTAATTCAGATGTACTACATCTGCCATGTTGTCATTATCATGTGACTACCAGCGTCAGTTTATGACTTTGAATTACTGTATATTCATACACTTCTTTTGTCACATAATGTTTTTTCACCTATTATATATTTGGGATTTATGCAATTTCGGAAGCAACTTAGAGTTATTTAGAGCTAGAGCTATTTACTCAGGTCTCTTAATCAGTTGACGTAAGAAGTCATCATGATACTTCTTACTGTTTTTGTGTTTATCCATTTGAATAAAGCATGAAGGGGCTAAATGGGAAAACAACATGTTCACTTCAATTCATCTCTTCATTTTTAATTTAATGTGGCATCAAGCTCGCTTACAGTGTCTTAAAATTCAGGTTTTATTACCCTGGAACAATGTGGCTCGTCTTGCAGCAACCAGCGGCTGCGGGACTTCATTACCAATATGCTCCACAAATATGCTTTCTACATGCTCGTTTAGAAACGAGCGAGGTCTGTCATTTAGCAGACCGCCGCGTGTTGTAATGGAGTTTTCACTCGGGTTGCAGAAGGAGAGAGAGAAGGGTAGAAACTGGGAAAGAGAAATAAAACGCATGAGAGGTGCAGACGGGGAGTGTTGAGGAGGGACCGCAGGAAGTCATTAGACAGGTCTGTTAATTGAGTCAGTGAGATGGAGCGTGGAGTGTGTTTGTCTGAGGACCAGACGACCTTCAGCACAGACACGGGCATTAATTAGCGCTCTGTGCACAGGTGAACTCCTTCAAGCCAAATGAGGAGGAGCGGCCCATTCTTTCAGGTTTAATGTGGTTTCCAGTGATTATCAAGTCTTCAACACCCTTACTTCTTAATGTCTTTCGTTTATGGAGAGTTGTGACTGAATTTAAACACGGAGGGCCGTAGAATATGGAAGCATGTTTCCGCCACAGAATAAAGGGTAATTGCTATCTCACAATTCTGACTTTTTTTCTCACAGTTGAGAGTTTATATCTTGCAATTCTGACTTTTCTCAGAATCGCGTGATATAAAGTCGCAATTGCGAGTTAAAAGTCAGAATTGTGTGATATAAAGTCGCAAATGTGTGTTATAGAGTGTTCTGTTTGATTTTTTTTTTTTCTCAAATTGCATGTATATTCTGACTTTATAACTAGCAATTGGGAGATATAGTCAGAATTGCATGATATACTGTAAAGTCAAAATTGTGGGATATAAAGTCAGATTTGTACGATTTTTTTTTTTAATTGGACTTTATATCTCGCATTTGCGAGTTTATATCTCACAATTCTGAGAAAAGATGACAGAATTGCGAGATATACTGTAAACTCGCAATTGCGAGAAAAAAAGTCTGAATTGTGAGTTTATTTTTGCAATTGTGCAATTCTATAACACGAAATTATGAGTTTGTCTTTCAATACTGACTTTATAACACGCAATTGCGACTTTATATAAAGCAATTCTGACTTTATGATTGCGAGATGTAAACTCGCAATTGTGACAAAAAGTCGCAATTATCTTTTAAAATGTTTTATTCTGTGGCGGAAACAAGCTTCCATAGTAAACTCTCTCTTATCTTGTTCTTTACCTGACTTTCTCTCTGTATCTCATTAACAGCATCGATTCATACCTTCTGGGGCTCGTGGGTTCAGCTGTGATAACGGCGATGTGTCTGTCGGCTGCCGCATTCCAGATTTTCCCAGATGTAGACGATGATTTTCAGTGATACAGATGCCAGATTTTCACTCGCACACAGTAATAGTGCCACAAAATATAGCAAAAGCTTAGATCTGTGTTTGCATTTTTTATCATCACCTGTCTGATTCCCTTTGAGCGCCGCTGACAAATCCATGGCTATTCAGCCTCGACTGACTGTTTCATTTATTTATTTATTTATTATTTCAGGAAACGCTTCAAAAGCAACGTTGTGAACAGATTTAAATAAAATAAAAAAGACACAAAGCCACTGATCTGGCAGCAATCAAAAAAATTAAAAGCAGCATTATTGAACAAAATAGGAGTTGAAGACTGGAAAATGAAAAGACCCAAAGTAGAAGAGAATTAGAAATGACAAAGAGAACTTCTTTTTAAGAATATGAAGTAGGTGACACAATTTTTGCAAGATTTATATTCAGGTATAAGTGCCAATTTACAGTTAAATCTTTAATAGTTTTACTCAGACTCCTTCTATGGTCATATATGCATAAAAAAAAAAAAAAGAAGATTTTGGTCAAAACAAGGTACTGACCTTTAAAAACAACGAGGCGGCTGCAGGGTTCAGTCGATACTTGACCCTTCACAAAAAGAGGTCAAAAGGGCTTAAGGTTACACAAATGGCAGAGGTTTGATTTGCTGAATGTGTACCGTTTGGATGAGCTGCAATTTAACGGAGAAGAAAAACACGCCTAAATGTCATTTGTGTGAACACGGCGTGTGGCATGGAAATATTTTCCACAGGGAGCTTTGCAGATAAAGTTCAATATGCAGGGGAGGCTGTTCCGGTCCAGTGTGTTACATTTAAGGTGTTTCTGATTGCTGTCAGATTGTGTGGTTGAGGCAAGCCATTTCATGAACACATAGCAAGATCCAGATGGAAAATATATATGTCACATATATGCATCATATATCCAGTCAATGACAGATAGATTCATTTATTTACAATTGGGCCTCTTTATGTGTTTATATACATGCTAATGTCCTTATTTTCATTTCGGACATTAAGTAGTTAACAGTTAAAGTAACGGATGACCTAATTGTCCTCAGAGACTATGATCACATCACAATCAAAGTTCTGAAATCTGAGAATCTCTTGTTTTTCTCTCTCTCTGTATCCTGGTGTGTCTCTCACTCATCTGTCTTTTTAAGACCCCATGCAATGTGTTTTCCTGTTCAAATTCATATTGAAATAGGGGTGGGACTGGACATATACAAAAGTGCATTTTTATTAGACAAAATAACTGTGAGTGCAAGATAAATAGAATTTTCTTTGAATAGAAAGTTTGAAAATTTAAGTAAAAAAATATGATTAAATCTAGACCTCAGAGCTAATAGACATGAACTGAAAGCCTACAAAACCAAACTGGTTTGAGGTTTCATTCATTCATACCAGCATAAACAGTGCTGGATGACTTAAAGGGTTAGTTCACCCAAAAATGAAAATTAGTCCATGATTTACTCACCCTCAAGTCATTCTAGGTGTATATGACTTTTAAGCTATGATTTTACTTTGTAACATGTTAAATATGATTATTTTCTTACACAAACTCATCGCTTTGCATCAGAAGGCATTTATTAACCCCCCGGAGCAGTGTGGAGCACTTTATGATGGATAGATGCACTTTTATGGACTTCAAAACATAAACAGCAATTCACTGCCATTATAAAGCTTGGAAGAGCCAGGGCATTTTTTTTATATATAACTCCGATTGTATTCGTCTGAAAGAAGAATGTCATATACACATAGGATGACTTGAGGGTGAGTAAATCATGGGCTAATGTTCATAATTGGGTGAACTGTCCCGTTAAGGTTCGGGGCTTGTTCATTTTGCTACCTTTGTCTTCAGAAGATTCAAACTTTGCCACGAGTCTCCTTTTCTCTCGTTTCCAGGCCACACCAGCTTCATCTTGGCCCTTACTCAGGATCTGAGCTCTTAAATCAATAGCATAACTCAGAGAGAGGGAAGAGACGCAGGGGCCAGAGAGGCTGAAATATGTTCCTTATAACTCAAAGCATATTTGCTGCCATTACCTGAAGGTGTGACCAAGGTGTTAATAACTCTTCACCGTGGGTGGTGCTATCCTTGTCAGGAGGGAGTGTTTGAAGGGTGTGAAGGTGGAGGAGATCAGCACACACACATACACGGGCATTAATGACGGCACATACACAATCGCCCATATGTACGTGCTTCAAATGTGGCGAAGAAAATGGTTGAATATTACTGCACACCTTTCTTCCTAATTTTCCATGCTCATCTCTTCATTCCCCGCGGGTATTCTCTGCGGTATTCTTATGCAGTGTGGAGGGTATTGGTGTGCCCTTGGCAAAAAAAAAAGGGGCTGGTTGTTGCAGGCCAAGTGTAGACATAAATCGCGCCAACGGCAGTTTTACTGCCGGTTGTAAATAGACGTTCCTGCCATTTTTTACGACAGCTATCACTAACTCATTCTGATTCTTATTGCCTCTCGAACGCCGCCAATGGCCCGCCTGCCACTCCCAGCGCCCGGCTCTTCTGTGCTGCCCAAACTTCTGACGGCACCGGGATTTATCGCTGTGGTGTAACTGCGCCTTTAACAAGTACCGCAGCATTTAATTGAATCACTTGTTTTTTTGTTCATAATCACACATATGGATCCAAGTAGAGCAGGAAAGGGGGTGATGCGCTAAATCCAAGTGGCTTTGGGAATCTGTTTAAAACGAAGATGTTTGGAAGATGATCAAGGGACGTGAGGTTTGATGTGGTTGGCGGATTATGTGGCAGATGAAAAAAAAAAGAAGAAAAATCTAATTTCTTGCCAGTGCTGTGTCCTCAAATTTCACAGCATTGACTATTTTAACTATTTTATAAAATATTGTTGCAAGTCATTGATCCCACAGTGAGAGGGAAATAATTCACAGCAACTGTGTTGTATAAATGTTAAATTTAATATTTAATATTAGGTTCTCATCAACATTAAAAACCTAGAAACAGGGAATACATATTTGAAATGATCCCCAAAGTCTTTGAAAAAATAATGTCTATATAGAAAATATACATATTCAATAGTGAATATACATTTTAAATTTGTGTCAGACTTTACAATTGCTTTTGTTAACATTAGTTAGTTATCATGAGAAATCACTAGCATGATAACATGAACAAAAACAAATATATTTTATATTCTACATAAAGACTATTATACATAAAATTATTTTGTAAAAGTTAATATGTAGAATTATATCATAAAATGTTATCATAAATATTTATAAACTCTCTCTCTCTCTCTCTCTCTCTCTCTCTCTCTCTCTATATATATATATATATATATATATAATGCTTTAAATGAGACCATACAAACAAACAAACAATAAATAAATAAATTATTGTGTAGTTTTACCAGGTTGGGTCATGTGACCCGTCAGGTGGTTGAAGTGCCACATAAACTAGGAAGTTTGAATATTTTGTACTTCACACAGCCAATCTTCCTTCCTAAAAGGATTCCTGAGTTGGAATCTCTCATTTGTTCCTTTTGTGGATATAAATCTAAAAACGGAGCATAATCTCTAGGGTAGAATAAACAAAACATCATTCAACAACTGAAAAAGTCCAAAAAATTACAAGCACATTCTCTGTCCCTTTGTCTTGCAGGCCAGTCAATCAACACAATCATTTTGCACTTTTATATTGTGTCCTTGTGTCCCTGTTTATTTCCACAGCTAGATCAAGTTGGATATTACGTCATTTATATGGAGTGACTCTGAAACATATTTGGACATTTTAGATAGTCACGCCACAATGTTTGAGAACCATTAAGTGTTCAAATACCCTTTGTCTTCATATAGGCCCTACTGTCTATTTCATTTTAACAATATATTTTGTCATTTGAAACCTAACCAACTTTGCTTTAAAAATGTGTTTGCTCCTTGATATTATGTTATATAATGAAATTTAAGGTATGACTTCAGTGTCTAAATACGTTTTTCAGGTTCATGCAAAAGAAAAACTTTTTTTTATTTTTATTCCAAACAGAATGAATTTTTTACAGAATGACAAAACATGCTCTTATTGTATGGTATTGTTTTTTTGTGTGTGTGTGTTTCAGGGGATATATGATGTGTACAATGTACATTATCTGCACTGCAGTTTTGTAAACAATGTGGTGGTGTCTCGATTCCTCTTGCAGCTATGACATACAGGGATCTATAGATAGTCTGTATTTTACTGTGGATTTGATGTCTTATTTATGTAGACTGGCTCGTGAAGCCATGCAGTGCTAGCTTTTTCAGTAAAATTCTCTTCCAGGTATTCAGCTTTTGTGTGTGTGTGTGTGTGAGTGTGTGTGTGTGTCCTGTAAGACAACATGCATTGAGGATATTGTTTTTTGTGATGATACCAGGTTGCACAGCAAGCTCTGTTGACAAAGATGTGTTTGTTTATGGCATTAGGGTGTCAGGTGGTGCGGAATATCTTTGCTTGCTGTGTCTCGCTCACACTGTTGCCCGTGTTACCCTGTCGGACAGTGAAGGGATGAATTATAATTAGGGCTGTCAATTTAATGCATTAAATTAACATGATTTATATATTTTTTAAATGATGCAATTAATCAATCCTCTTTAATCTGTACAAAATTTTAGCCTACCATTAAAAAAATCCTTAAAATCTTCACCTTCATGTTTGAAATCAGTCAATTCAAGTCTTTAACGATTTGAAAATAAAACACAATATATTGACTTCTAAAAGTGCGTGTTGTAATGCTTTTCAATGATTTGGACTGCCACATTAATGTAACATTTAAAATCCTCATTTATCTCCTCAACAGATTTAATTTGGTTGATTTAATTGGCAAGTCCTATATTATTTTGATCTTTTCATTATTTATTTTTATTGATTAACATCCTTAATTGTAATTCTCCAGTTAGATCAGTCACTTTTAAAAGGTATATCTGACATGAATTTTTATTCCATAAGATGTAATCATATAATTGCCCTACCTCATAACAAAAAGCAACGTGGACCAAAGCTTTTATTATGACAGTGTATAAAAGCCATTGTGTATATTGATTCACAAAATCCATTAAGACTGAACGAATCATTGCGGCATGAGCAGTATTGTTCCCATCAGGGGACGAGTCATAGTTTGAATTTCATTTTGTCCATATGTGCCTTTTCAATAAGCCCTCGGCTGCTTTGGAAATCCAAGCCCTTTGTTTTTCAATGCTCAGCTTGCCAGTTTTATAGTGACGTACGCGGATAGTTCATTTGTAGATTTAAAATTCATAAGCCGGGGTACTCAAGGCTAATAATAGCCGTTGTCACAGCAGTTATTTCCTGTGTTGGAAGTTGCATCGCTCTGATTGCGGCGAATTCTAATTGGAATGTTAATCGTGAGCCAGATGGTAGCAATGCTAGATTATTATTAGTATTATTATTATTTCAGTGCTGCAATAACAGTTGTGCATACAAAGACAAACACACAAATTGGGTCCGGTACAGATTTGCAAACCACACTGTTATAGTTATGCGAGAAGTGGGGGCAAGGGGTGGTGGTTTGGATTATTGAGACAAGAAAATAGATTATCCAGTATCTTGTAGAGCAGTTGCCCAACCTGAGAAACTAGTTACACAAGAGCCAGATTGCCATCGGGGGGATGTATTGTGATTTTTCGTGCAACTTCCTGTGCCTGAAACACATTTCATGGTGAGCCATCAAGATCTGGGCCTCGCTGCTAGACTCTCGCTGTCTTTCATGTTTCAGTAATTCGCTATAACAAACGCCACTTCTACGCACATGCTCTTTTGATAACCGACATTGGCCGCTTCTGCTGAATGTCTATGTGTAGATTTTTTAAGAGGGTTAGCCGTGCGGGGCTGGTGAGGCATTCCTGGCACCGCTGGCACTGTTGGCACTCTCTTCCCAAGGCTTATTCACTTCATTTCTCTCTATATCTTTCCTTCTCTCTGTCCTTCCTTTCGTGTTTTGCCTTGCCGAACTTCCACTGCTTATCACGGCGCTGCACCCCACTCCTGTTTCGGACCGTGTTTATCCGGGGGGTTCTTGTCTGGGGGTGATAAGGCGTCAGGCTCAACCCTACATGGATCCAATAGCACCTTTCTCTGTGTTTTCCTTGACGTTCTAACACTTCCCCTTAGTCTATCTATCATCCCTCACTTGGCTCATCTCCTTCTCTTTTGTTCTCGAATGCAGAAATAAAGAGGTAAAATGTATTTGCGTAACACACCCATCTACTAACATTTTAGGCAAATAGGCTCCCGGGGAGGCTTTACATAGATGACGCGAGCGCTAACTGGTGTGCTGCCTTTTAAGATTTACGCCGTTCTTTGATTTAATGTTACACCAGAGCTTATGCCCATTATATAAGCATCATAGGAGCTCTTAAATGTTGTAGCGCCAAAGAAATGCAATCGTTTTTATTGATGACATTTCTGTTTTCCCATCCTAAGATTGTAATTTTCCATCTTGGGTTTTGGTAAGGCAATAATTAGCAGCTTATGCAAATCAGCCTTCATTTATCAGACAATCGCAGTTCTTTAAATTACAGAGCGTGCTGAGAAAGATTGTTTCTTCGTTGGCTGTGGCATTGACTTTGTCCTTACTTCACAAGGCCTTGGCTTTTTATAGCATTAGCTTTGTCTCCAAACGTTATGCTTTTTGTGAAAACAATTGCGTGAGATTTAATTGACAAAAACAACAAAATCATTCATAGGCTCAGGAAGTCCTCTGGTGAGAAATAAAGTATGATGATGTGAACAAATGTAATCTTTCAATTGCTTAGCATGTTGCTATGGTTCACATTGCTTTACAGGTGCTAAGAAATTCTATTAAAGAGTCTGAACAGCTGTTCAGTGGCCTTCAGCTTTGCAGTAGTAACACAAAAACACATTCTACACATGTACCAAACCTTATACCCGAGTTTTGAATTTATTTATTGATGACTGGTTCGCAGTGGATCATATGAAATGAAAGCGCTTTGGTTCAGGCTCAGGTGTTGCTGTGGAGGCTGCTGAACTCATGCCGAGTTATACCGTTGCCACAAAAGTTTGCCTACTGCCGCAGTTTGTCTTGATTAAGGTGGTTTTCGTGTCTCTCTGCAGGATCAAATTTATGTGTATTCATTTCGGGTTTTACAGCATGTTTGAATTAGTAACAGATGCTCTTTCTCAGTCAGCGAGGTTGTAATTAGGCCGCCATGTTTCTTCTGATTTTTCAAGTGGTGACGATCCAAAAAGGAAAACGAATGCTTTTGTGTGAATTGAGGTGTGATTGTGTTTGTGTGTTGGAACATTTGGAGACGGTCGACCATTTGAAGGTTCATCTACTGTTTAAGATTCTGTGTAATTTCAGTGTATCAATTAGCCATGTCCAATTAAAAATAATGGATATATGAGGACATGGACATTCATGGTGTGTATTAGAGATAAGAATTAGAAATGTAATGGTTCCGGTTACGAATCCTCTTAATGATTATTGTTCCTTAATGATTCAGTTAATGACTATTTTAGTACTTTTGAGGAACCATCCAAATATGCTATTGTATACTAAAGATAAGCACTATAATCAATACTATCAATAATACATTATATTTTTATTTATTTTTACATAAAAAAAAAACATCCTGATTTAGAATTAGCTATTTTATTTCCACATTATTGCCGCATTTTACTTTGACAAATTATAACTTATGGTGTTTTGTGTAAACAGAATTATGAATGAATGTACCATCGTTTGTCGCACTATCGTTTTTATGGGCTTTTCATCGTTACTTTTTTTTTGATAAAATTAAAAACGTATTAATTATCATTTGCAACGTTGTGTTTTAAATAATATGAAACGTGTTGTAATGTCTTTCTAATGACAAAACGGAAGATTTCACTCACTGAAGGATTCAGTGTTCAGGATTACAGCGAATGGCTTCAATCAAAACCATAACAAAAGCAGCGTTCTTTACTTGCATTCTTCCATGTCTGGGAAACCAGACTGGGGAACCATTTTAACTGTGCATTGAATTGTGTTGTGTTTTAGGGTTAAAGGAAATGCATGTAAACTTAACAAATGATGTCCTGGCAGAAAATTACAAGTTCCTTTTCTGGTTTTCAACAGCTTGTTTTCTTGCAGTATAATATTGGCTTTTAACAAATTCTGTTTCAAACCGAGATCTCGACTGAAATCTTTTTTTGACACATGATGATGCCTATAATGTGATGTGCAGAACACACTCACTCTCAAACTGATTTTATATAATACAAAAACATTTCTTCAATATATTACATGAGATGTTGGTTAGTCTATCACTGTCTGTATAATGCATGAGATTGGTAAGTGCATGTGTGTAAGTAATCACCCAGTGTCCAAGATGGTTATCCTGGGTGCCAGATTAAAAATGCAAATGCAAATATGCAGTGTAGTATTTGAATTCTGTCAGATTGTGTGTGAACAATTGGCAAAAACAAATAAAAAGTGAATATGCAGTCACGTTTGAATTATGATTGCAATATTCTTATATCTCTAGTGCTCAGTGAAATTGTGAATTTTGGTGCATCCATGATAACTGAGACCGATTTGTCATTTTAATTCATAAAAAAAAAGAACCAGGTCAGAGTAATTTGCTCATGAATTGGACTGCACATAGTGATGTTTGTTTGTTGTTGCCTGGAACCAGCAAGAACAACACATGCCATGTTGTTTGTTTATTGTCCTTATATTATTTTATGGTGCTCATCACATTCAATTGAGATGCTCACAACTCAGCTATAAAACAATTCCTTTTGCCTTGACACTGTAGATTCAGAAGTGACACAGCGACTCTGCTGAATAGAAGTGTATAAAACACGGTCAGTTTTTAAGTAGTTCTGCTGTATTAACAAAAATATGCAGACATTCAAACACCCCCCCCCCCCCCCCCCCCCCCCCAAAAAAAAAGGAACACAACTGATTTCCAAACCTAGTGTGGGTTGCACTTTATTTTACAGCACGTGCCCTTTTAATATACTTACAGTGTACTAAATACTGAGTAATGTAAGGACACTACACGGGTTAAGGTTAGGTTTAGGGGTAGGTTCAGGGTTAGTACTAGTTACTACAATAGTTAGATAGTATGTACATGTGAAACAGGTCTGTAAGATAAAGTACTACCCTAGTGTGTGTATTTGTAATTGTAATGGAAAGCAGTAAATGTTCATGTCTCTTTGTACAACCTTAAATTTGTGTCCCTCAAGCACTAGGATGGGTAATGCACATCACTGACATTTAAAAGAAACTTCTTTTGCCTCTCAGGGAATCATTTAGCCATCAAGTTGCTTCATACTTGAACAGGCACGATGAGAAATGTTCTTCAGGATGAAGAAAGTGTGAGCTAAGCAGTAAGATTGAGTGCCATATTTATTCTTTATGTAAGATTTGACTGTGATGAAAGGGTACCATCAGAATATGTATTTTTCCATTCACATTGCAAAAAGCCTAGCATTGTCATTGGAATGTAATTCAAGCCATTTGATTGGCATTAAATGCAGCCAATCAAATGATTTATAGATGTACTGCAGTGGTTGAAAGGGGAAGGTCATCTAGCGCTCATCATAAATCGAGACTTATTCATGTAGATTACAGGACATATTTTCATATGTCATTGTTTGCTGTAACTGTCAGCCAAGTCATCACTAATGGCACTGCTGCCGCTGCAGACGTTATTTACGTGCTCTCTATGAATCCAAATGATGATAAATCTCTTGCATGTTTCGTACAATCTAAAACCCCAAGCCCAGCAAGCATTCACACTCTGACAGCAGCTTGGCAAAAATAACAGTCTTTAGCGTAAGCGTTTTGCAAGTGTGTGTGTGTTCGAGAGTTTCAGGCAATGTTCATTTGCATGAGCCCCCTGAGGACATTTAATGCTACTAACTTTCCCCAAGCTGAGAACCAGCATGTTTAGGCAAACCTGCTGACTATCGCAGTGTCCAACATCACTCCTTCTCCCCCCTACTCTTATCTCCATGAGTCTCTCTCTTGCTCTCCCTTTCCCTTTCCCTCTCTCTCTCTCTCTCTCTCTCTCTCTCTCTCTCTCTCTCTCTCTCTCTCTCTCTCTCTCTCTCTCTCTCTCTCTCTCTCTCAGAGTTGATGCCGAGTGTGTTATTAGTCTTTAAAGAGCCTCTCTGGCTTCCGCTGCCTCAATGTCTGTTATGATCAGAGCTCCAGGATTAGCGCTGTCACCACATTGCATCTCTCCGCCGTTCTGCCCTCACTCTCCCTCTCTCCTGGCGCATCCCTTGTGACCCACAGTGCATGTTACGCTGTTTTTTTTCCTCCCCATCCCCTCTCTGGAAACTCCTTCACATAGAAGAACACGCGCTGTGGTGGAGCTTCTTGGCGCGCAAAGTGGGAAACGAGAACGACAGTGTGGGAGATTTCTCACTGTGGACTGGGACAGATCCACTACCGCAGGGAAAACAGCGGACAGCTTTAGACAGCGGTGGCAGCAGCGAGAGGGAGAGCGTGTGTGCATGCATCCGTGCGCATGTTTCGAGGGTAGACCGAGCCGCGCTTCTCACACGCTCATTCTCTCACTCTCGGATGATGAAGGATCTCGATCGCATATGATGGAGCTTGACTGAGAAGCGGGTCTCACTCTCACACGTGCGCTCTTAGACGGGGGCAGAGCTCGAGAGCTCTTGGCAGCGTGGCAGAGGCACCCGCACGCTCCACACTTGCATCTGGACTGTGACCGATGACCGGACATACGCACCAGGTTCCGTGCGCCCCTCGTGCTCCGGCGAGCATACACACGGGCAGGTGAAGGACCTTCACCTTCGACCCCCCCCGAGACCTCTGGAGATGTTCCTCTTCTCTCCTGTGAGACTCACTTTGTTTCTGCTGGTCTTCCTGGATGTTCCCCATCCGTCCTTTCAGGGCAGGAATAAGGGCAGATGGAATAAGGGGGGTAAGTTTTGGGAAGACTCTTTCACCTCAGGAAGTCAGCGCTTGTTGTAGTCTGAGGTCTTTACGGTTTGTCTGGCTGGTTGGAGGTTTGATCTATAAGTGTGGGACAGCAATCGGAACATTATAGATCCACTCGGGAGATTCTTAAGAACAACTCATGTGTAGAACTTTAATTTATTTAGATTTGTTATTAAATATAAAATAATGAGTATATTTTTGGGATGATTTTTGTAGTTTTCTTTATTACAGGATGTGGTTGACACTTGACTGATGACAATGCTATCGTGCATCACGATAAAGTTTTTTCCTCGTGTCCCCTCAGCACTATGTTCCCCCACTGTGTGTGCAGACGCTACTCAGCTAAAAGCTTTCCCACCACACTGATAGAATTTCACTTCCTCTGCGCTCTTCTGTAGGAGGTTATTGGGCTTGAAGTAGACGGTGAGGGAAGGAAAACCCCTTGAGAATTCGGAGTCCTTGTGACCATGTGTGAAGCGCTGATTCTGTGTGCATGGATATGTGTGTGAGTGTGCTAAACCATAACCCTTGTTCCCAGTGCTGTGATTGTGGTTTAAAGTCCTGTTTTACCAGGCTGTAGAAAGGTGTTAATAATTCAAAGCAGACCCCCATTCTAAGGGAGAACTGCTCTCCCCCTTCTCAGGAAGCATCTAATCCCCTTTGTGGGATTAAAGGGAGAGCGGTAATCTTAGTGGCCGCTCCTGGCGAAGGCTTGCGGATGCTCTTCCGAAGCCCATGGGTGTCGCACGCGCAACATACTCTCGTCTTCAAAGAGTCACCAGTCCTGCGAGCCTTCGAACAGTGACTGTTCCTCATCTCCGTGTTGAATTGGCACGTTTCACTCCAGTCTGCGTTCCTACGCACGCCTGCCTTTTTTTTCCCCTCTCAGATTGTTTCATGCAGAGATGGAGCTGGTGGGTGTATTCTTCTGGCTCTTCTGATTTAGCAGGTGACAGATGGACTTCAAAGCTGACTCATGTCTTGAGTGCTATCTGGTTGGAAATCTGACTCAGGTTTGGTCAGACAGATTTGTGATTCTGTTGAAAGTCTTTGTTGGACGATGTTTCAAAGAGAGAGTTCACCAAAAACTTGAAAATTCTGTCATCATTTACTCACCTTCATGTTCTTCCAAACCTATTCTTTCTTCTGTGGAACACAAAATGAGATGTTTATCAGAATGTCCAGGCTGCTTTTTCACCTATCACAGCCACTGTCATCATTTACATTTTATAATTTGGATATGTAACTCCTTTTGTGTTCTACACTATAAAAAAAGTCCTACATATTTGGAAAAACAATTTTGATTTAAGGGTATAGGCTAATTAAATTTCATAAAATTGTTTTAGAGCCTTTGATCAAAAATGTAATACATTTATTAGAAGTGTTGCCATTTAAATTCATTTTAATTAGTGATAATACATTAAGAGGCTCAGATCTCAGTCTGTGTTTTGTAAATATCATTGATGTTGTCCTTGAACAGCTTCCGCTGAGTGGAAAGCATGTTGCCATCTGTAATCTGAACTCCCTCCCCCTGGTTTTAGCCTATTTCTGTTTGAAATGGAAAATGGTATTAGCCTATACTTTCTAAATGGTATAATCTGTATTTCAGAGGGAGGTAAATAAATGTGATATCTCTATAATCTTTGGCTTCTGGTGAGATATAGGGCTTTCCATGGAGCAATTAGGCCATGTTCAGAACAGCTGTGTGAATTCGGCTTCAGCTTTCCTCTGTAAAGATGACACTGCATGCCCAATTACCTCTTCATGACACACTTGAAAAGGTGTAATTTTACCTGTGGATATGTAAAGATCAGCATGGGTGACTTGAGTGTTTGTTGCTGTACTGTTATTACCAGCGTTTAGAACAATCCCTAGTACTCGTTTGCTCTGTGTGTATGTGCAACTATTAGCTCAGTAAAATCAGCATTTGTTGTGCTAAAATTGCAGTCCAGTGCTTTTATAGGTTTATTTACTTTTTTTTCCTCTTTTCACTTAGGCCTATGCTCTAATTTCTGATTTAAGTGTCATGTATTTCCAAAAACACCACTGGCAATGCAAATTTAGATAATTTCTCCTTACATTTCCCCCCAGTTATTTTCTGTCGAAATTTCTGTTATTTCTGTTTAGGGGTTTCAGAAACCCCAATGATGTAGGTTTAAACAATAATACAATTTTCCCTTATAAGTTCCTCTGACCTAACCAAAACCCAATAGGTAGGTATTATTTAAGCTCTTTCTCATTTTTAAGTATATTTTTCGAACTGTTAAGGTGGCCTTGGGGTTGTTGTTTTTTTAGGCACCAAACAGCACAGCGTTAAGATCAATGCAAAGTTAATTATTTTTAAAACCAACAAGAAGGCTTTCGAAATCAAGGCAGTGTGAGATCATTTTTCTGCAGCAATGGCAATTTTTATATTAGCATATGTAATTATGCATCACATTACAGCACATTAAATATGTTTTACTTTTTGTTAGTGCTTTTGAAAGGACTGACTAGAGAGAACCTCGTAGCCCTGGCCCCAAGTTAGCGCTCTTACATTTTTTAGTCTGTGCTTTTCTGTTCTGCTTCTGTGGTCTCCCAGGTTATCTCAACTTAAATTCAAGCATGTTGTCTCCCAATGTATTTAAATGTGACTGTCACCATGGACTGATAGTGGGGAATTCTCAGGGGCCAAGACGGACTTCATGCGCTATCTCTCATCCTCTCCCTGACGTAAACACACACTCTTGCGCAGTTATGCCCTCACACAATTTGAATGTACCAGTCAATCTCTCTATCCTAATAGAGGTTTATTCTCCTGGGCCACCTGAGGGGCATGGCATTTAGAGGGCAAACTGAACCCACTCAATGTCACCCTCCATCTGTTTCAGACCATAACCCAGCATTCCCTTCAAACTCAGCCTGGAAATAACCACTGCTGCCTTCTCCACCAGATATTGTTTTTCCACTTCCCGTTGTTCAGGTCACCGAGCCCCTGAAATGCAGTCCCTCCATATGGCCAATGGTGGACCTCAT
The DNA here is from genome assembly GCF_965113295.1 of Leuciscus leuciscus. Lineage (NCBI taxonomy): Eukaryota > Metazoa > Chordata > Actinopteri > Cypriniformes > Leuciscidae > Leuciscus > Leuciscus leuciscus. Next base: position 30,236,555 of record NC_138733.1, read on the forward strand.
GAGGACTTGTAGGCAGCCCACTGTGAGGAGACATTGAAACACACCCTCAGAAATGGTGCTGAATTCTAATACACTAGCCACACTTTGGTGTCTGGCTTCGTTGTGGCAGTCTAGTCCATGAAAATGAGCATAGACCCAGTGCTCAGAAGTGTAATTCTCCCTTCAGGCCTCTGTCTGCTTGTGACCAAGAAGCACCTTCATGCAAGTCACTGCTGCTGCCTGGAGACTAATGAGGAAAAGCAATGTCTCGCTTATGGACCCCAATTCGCGATCCTTTCCGACTTGGGAGTTTTGGGGTCCTGGGTGGCCAGATTTTCAGAGCGGCTAGAATCGGAGAAGCAATTAACAATTCTCACAACTTGCGGCTCGTGTGGAAATGGATTTCAGGCTCTCTTGCGGCCCAGTGCTTCACTGATGTCTCCACGCTCACCATTATGTGCCTGCGAGACAAGTGATACCAACTGTGCACGGGAGAATAATAATTTCTCTGTTCCTCCGAACAGTTTGTCGCACAGGGCGCTTGCAGAGTGCAGCTCAACAATGGCACATTCAATTATTCTCTCCCCTCGCTGTCAATGTCGCAACATCTCGACTGAGCGCCCCCAACCAGACCGTCGCTTTCATAACGGGTGATAATATCTCTCCGGGGAGCTGAAGTGTTGGTGGTCTATGGGGGGCTGATACACTCGTACTGGACACACAGTACATGCACAGCGCAGACACACCTTAAAGGAAGGGAAAGTTTAACACTAAATTTAACCATGGTCTCTTTTTTGCAAATTTGAGTGCAATTTTCAGCTTATCGCAGTTTTTCAAGTAAAGTGGCAATATATTTTTGACTTTACTATTAAGTTGTTACTACAGTCAAGCTCTTTTGAAGCTAGTTGTTAACTGTCACAAACTGTTAATTCAGAGGGTTCTTTTTTGATTATTAACTCTGTTTGGCTGTAAAACAATTCGAGCAACATAACGTGTCATTAAAAACAGCTATATAACATTTTGTTACGCTACACTGCTAATTGCTGAAAATATAGTTTGCTACTCAAGAAGCTACTACGGCTATTGTCACGCTACTGATAAATGTTAGTAACAGCACTACTTTCAGTTAATTATTCCCCAACATTGACTACAGTTCTGATGCCAAGTATTCAATTTAACATGAGGCAGATTTTCACTGTGTGTGTGTGTTCGTGTGAGATCTGATCTGCTGACTGAAGTTTAACTGGCACATATAGCTATTATTCATTCTGGCCATATTTCATCATTGAAAACACCATGTTATATTCTATTTCGGGTCTTGATGGACAGAAGGGAAGAAATATTTGTCCAGATTGGACTATATGATCGGAGCACATCTGCCCTGCACTGCCCCTTCCTCTGAACGCTGCCATTTCCGTCACACTCTCTCTAATGAAGCTGCTGTCTAATTGCAGTGGGGAGCGTTCCCAACAGTAACAGTGTTTTATGGGAGATTTTATGCTGCAGAGATGACAGCAGAGGCTGATGGATGGGAGAACGTAGATTTTACGGCCTAAGACCCTCTCACCTCCATCTTCTATTCCTTCCCATTCTCTCTCTCTCTCTCCCTCTCTCTCTTTCTCTCTCTCTCTCTCTCTCTCTCTTGCTCTTTTTGGAGTCAAAGACACACTAACACCAGTCCAAAAGGATTATACCAATCAAAAGTTTTGACATACATAACTCATTTTTTTTTTATTAGCTGTGCTTGCTGAGTCAAGTCAAAATAAACTGGGGTGTACAAGTCATCATGCTCTGTGTGTTCTGTGACACAAGTGTCACAAATGGTACTTCAAATTGTGTGTTTTGTTGAGAAGAGGTGAATAAATCTCATTGTCTTACATTGAAGGATTGAGCTGATCCATATCTAGAGACCAGAATGTCATAGATAATTGATATTGAGCTCTTTTGATTTTGGCCAGTGGACATTGTCTAGAACTCCCCTAGCAAACACTCATAACCACTTAGCAACTGAAAAGCAACTGCAAAAGGCAAATAACACACACACACACACACACACACACACACACACACACACACACACACACACACACACACACACACACACACACACACACACACACACACACACACACACACACACACACACACACACACACACACACACACACACATATATACTTTTCTTTGCTTACAAAATGTAGTTCTTGGCATTTTATCAATTTATAATGATGATAAATTATATTGTGTAAAAACTATACTACATTATTTATATCTCCATTTGTATAAAGTATTCATGTATAATATTTCAGGGATTTTAGAATAAGCCTTTTAGATCATGAGAAATAATTTGTCAATTGTGTCAAATCTTTTGACTGGTAGTGGATGTTAATATATATTTTAATGTATAATTATATATACATACTTTTCTTATGAACAAATATCATAATGAAGCATTTTGCCCACAGATGGTCAGGCTGAAAATCTAATGGCGTGTGATTTCTCTCTATGCTGCGGAACTGAGATGCTGTTTTTGGTCACATGCTTTTAGTTTAATTTCTTTTGGGCTAAAAAGATTATGTGGTGCATGTCAGCTGGCTTTAAATTTATCTACACCCTTGCTGTGACCTCTTTAAATATCCTCCTTTTATTTTTGCTGTTAGTTATTTTTAAGTGCCGCTTGCCATTATAGTTAAGAGCAGCTGAAGTTTGGTAGACTTGTCGTTATTTTGAAGCGTCTAAGACTTGGCTCCAGAACTTCATCGCCGCTTCATGATCCGGTTTGAAAAGCCCCCTACAGGATAAACAGTGTCCAGCGACCCTCCTCCTTGTTCCTCAAATGATGTCACAACCCAAATCATGTCATCAGACTTAAACATCACCAGCTCTGCTTGGACCGTAACCAGCGAGAAGATCCCCCAAGGAATTATCTCAGTTTATCATCCAATGGGATTCTTCCGCTGGAGGCTGACGGTCTCTAGGCCCGAAAACATCCTTCAGTTTGCATTAGAGCAAACATGTCACTTGCTCAGTTCCTCATGCTCCGACTTTGCATCATGTGCTTGCCTCCCACTCTCTGAGCGCTCAGCGCTATAAAACTTTTAAGAGATAAGAAGCTGTTTTTCTATTTCAGGGTCACCATTAGCTTAAATAATGCAAAGACTCGAGGAGGAGTGGCTGAAGGTCTACAGAGGGTCGGAACACCGTCTTGGATTAAATTATACATTGTTATCGCAGCTGGTGAGGCCTGTTCTTCCTCCAAATGCTTCGTGTCTCTGTCTCATCCAATAACATTTGGGAAGCAATTGTGGAACGCTGAGCAGTCCTGGCCCAGAATAAAGGGAGATATTTGGACCAGGAGAGATCAGTTTGCATCAAGCCGGGAATGTAGCGCGGACAGGACAGCTAAAGGACGATTCCCTGTGGTTTGTGGGAGTAGAGCACTCTCTGCTGAGCTTTCAGAAGTGGAAGTGACACGGAATTTGCACACTCTTCACGAAAGGAAAGTTTTAGTAGCTGAACACATGACAGCAGTATCCCTGAAATGCAGTATTGGAAATCTATAGATGTGAAACTGGTGTTGCTTTTCTGGAACATTTCACTATAAACTGTGCAGGGGAAAAATCCAGACAACGAGCTTGAATTTAGTTACAAGGTCCAAAACTTAACATCATTTTTACTAGAAATTAAACTGTACATATACAAAAGATACTTCTTGTTGAGCTTTTTTTTTTTGATCTGGTGGGGGGGGAAAAAACTTTAGGCACTTTTTTATTTATTTATGTATTTTTTAGCTTATGACCACATTTTTCATTGAGATAAAAGTAAGATGCACTAGAGTCACAATAGATGTTTTCTTTATTAGGCAGTGTGTATGTCTCTTTGATTTTAGCCGAGTAGCCTACATTGTTTGCATCAGCGTGACTATCGTTGCAGCAATTTCAGATTTAATTAAATATTTCAATGATATTACAACTGGCAAATTTTTATTATCCATCCTAACTCTCATTTTGGCACTTAATGGGTGTTAATTCTGGACCCTATTGTGTGAAGATCCCATTTTTGCTGAAAATATGGAGATAAATCCTGTTTTACTTCAATGTCATGACCCAGGGATCGTCTTATCTGCTATATGATATTTCTGCATTATTAACAAAACGTATTCACTCTTCATTAACCCTTAAGACCTTAATTTACGCACTACTAGACTATAATGATAAAATAACTTCAGGCTATCAGTGGTCACATTGATAGATGAAGATTACTTATCATTAATATTTAATAGGTTATATTATCTTACTCTGCTTTTAAGGAGATTTTTCATTTCTTCATGCAGGAGTTTAGCAAGAATTAATTAATTAATTAATGCGATGGTGCAGCCTTGAATTAACAAATCAAAAAAAGAAAAAAAAAGAAAAAGAAATGAAGTCTGATTCTGTTTGGGCATTTCATATGGGCACGTTTCATAATTCATTGTTCTCGAATAAAGAAAGAAGGAGTTGAAGGGCATGAAACTTTTTGCCAGCTGAAAGCAAGACAGTAAAAACTCGCTTCTGGTTCTAAAGGGATTATTTTGGGCATTGTGTAATCAAAATGTATTTTGTTGAAAGCTTTTGAGCGCTCTTGGGAGCTGCTGTACCAGCCTAATGAATTTCATGTAAAAAAGTGCCCTAAGAAATTGTATAACCAGGATGTTGAATATTAAATAACACCCACATGATACTCAAATTCCACGAAACTGTGCTGTTAAAGTCAGTGCATCTTCACAAGCTTAAAAAAACCCCAGAATTATCAGAAGTTTACGAATATGCTTGGTGGAAGCTAGCACTTTGAGCTTGAAATACCTGCGAAACAACAGCCGACAGGCGTTAGGGACATAAATGGCATTGATGTACCACAATAAAGGCTGAAGTCTTCAAAAATAACTTCTTGTTTGACAACTCTTTGTCTTCATCCGTGGTCCTTGTTTTTCATTGTCTGCCTGTAAAAATACCCCAAAGCCGTGGTCTAAATATAGCTATTAGATCTCAATGTTGCTTATCCTATGATCTGACTGTTCAATACCGCCTGCAAATCAGTTCCTGTTACCAATTTCCTGTTCATTCTGCGCCCACTTACAAAACTGAACTTGGGACAAAAGACACCAATTCTGTGGAATAAATGCCTGGGCGTAATGGTGCTAACTGTGAGCTGTGCTAATCCTTTGCTGGCCCGCTTCAGGAGGCGTCCCTGCGTACACCAAGCTCATATTCACCAGCCCATTAGCCTCCTGCGCACGTCTGCCATATTAGATTAGAGTGTTTATTGTCCAATTTATCATGGGCGCTTTGTCTGGCCTGAAAAATATCTCCCAATTGCTGAATATGTAAGGCTCGGCGCTTCGGATATTGAACACGAAGAAAATTAAGTAAGCAACGTCAACAAATACCTTTTAGTATGTCACTATACGCTGGTGAGCAGAGTACAAGACGGCTGAATGAAAAAAAAAACCCAAAAAACAAGGGGACAATGAAGACACTGAACTTGAAATGTCGATTTGAATAAATGCTAATTCCAAGGGCTTGTTTTGAGACCCAGAGCCCTAATCTATTTGGCAGGGAGTACAGTCTGCGTACACAACGTTATTATGTCAAACACAGTTTAGCTTAGCCGCGAAGACGCCTCAACTCCCTATCGTCTAGCGGGAGATGCTGCGGTTCTAATGTGACGGCCTTGTCAGTTTTGAGCGATGATGAGGAAGGTGAGCGTGGAGACTGGATTTGGTGTTTAATGACTGGTAAAATTGTAAGGCTGCATTCAAGGTGACCCCCGCTGAGGTGACTAGAGGCTGGGTGACGGTAATCCTTCCTGCCTCCTCGCAGCCCTGGTGGCTGTCACCAACACCAAAGCCAAAGGCATGTAATTATACTTTTATTTAGCTTTACGAAGCGCCCTGTATCCATCCATCCACCCTGCAGACTCGGTTGTTTAGCCGAATGCTTATTAAACATGATTATTTTTGGCTTGCTGAACTCAAGCAAGTCTTAGTGTGTAGATCTACTCTGCATGCATATGCAGCACAGGCTCATTTGAAAACCAGGCCTCTACATACATTTTTACAAAACTCCAAAAACAAACCTATATATACAATTAATTCAAGTTTCCAGCTGAAATAAACACTAGTGGCAGTAAATCACCAACAACTTTTTGGTAGATTATTGATTAGTAAATACTTATGTTTGTGCAGTACTTGGGACTTCAAAACCGTTTTTTTTTTTTTTTTTTTTTTTTTTCATAGAGCATGATGTTTGCATCACATAAACATATGTTTCATATGTATGGCTTTATGATGTGGTAAACTTGCTCGATAGCTTGCACTGCATTGCACTTGCGATGTGGAGCACGTTGGTAAATAAAAAAAAATAAAATGGCATGGTTGCTTTAGCAAGTGTGTCTTTATCTCATGTTTGCTTTTGATAACACTATCGGTTATAGGTTTAGTGTCGGTTGTATTTTATTTTTCAACCATTTACCTTTTAGCGCCATTCACCTCACATTTTATTTTCAAACTGCCGCAATATGTTCAACGACCAACATAAACACTGCCAGATTAACGTTCTTGTACTCGTACTTGTAATGTTCCTAACAGGACAATTCACTTTGAAAGTGTTGTGTAACTTGAAAGAAGCAATGTAATATCATTTTGAAGAAATGACACCACAGGCTCTTTTTCATAGCCTTGACTATATATGTGATGTGCTCTATCACTTTAAATCAGAAGTTACAGTGAACGGTTGACGGTTTTGGGTTTTTATTTTTGATAAAGTCTCAGTTGTAAGTCTCAGTCAAATATGTTAATTTTAATACGAAATTCAATCAAAAGTTATTTTGATGCTCTTTCACATCTTGTGATAGATCGATGTAGCTGCTTCTGTTCAGACGCCAGCATGGAGTGAACTGATCATCTTTTTCACTTGACTGCTATTTATAGCACAATAAAAAATGTGAATGCATATCAGAAGGTCTGTAAAAATTTACTAAAATGGATCATCTCTCGCTGTATTTGGCCAATCAGTGTTTTAGTCGTGGAAGGTCATCATTTAAAAGACATGATGAACATCATGTGACTTGACATCACATTTACCTTTTGGAGCATCATTGAATGTCCATAGTTTGTTAGTTAGAAAAAAATATATACTTTTGAGAAGAGAAGTATTTTGTTCAATATATGCACTATTTTAGAAATGCCTTGAATAAAAATAAAAAATAAAATAAAATAAAAACTGGTATCAGCTATGTTTTCATCCAAAGATGTGAATTTAACTTAAGCACAAAATTCAAATATTGCATAAAAACATCGCAAATAAAGCAGCGTTTCCATCCCGTGTGCTCAAGAGAACCAAATCATCACTTCCTGGGAAATTGGAGCAACTTTTCTGTAATAAAATGGAAGTTGCTGCAATCAGGCTCTATTTTCCTCCATTGTAAATGGCTTTTGTCTCAGAGCGCGCAGACGAAACGCAATAAACGCTGTCATGTTGTCTTGCACTCGGATGCCTGGTGTTTGCAAACACAATCGTGTGAGACACTTCAGGGACGGGAATTAAACCAAATCATTTTAATGACAGACTTTGGCTCAGGCATTTCAGAATGATCAAACCAGATTCTGAGATGCTACAATGAAATTAGGCCGCTGGTTAGTCCAGCTATCCAATCACATCCTCTGTTCAGGCAAAGTCATGTGACTTTTTTTGTTGTGCATCTAGGGATGTATTCGGTAAATGTTTTCCCATCATAGTTTACGCGCATGTCTTCTTATCGGATAAAAAAACATTATCCACCTCAATTGAGAGTATTGGCGTTTCCATCCAGTTTTTTATGCAATATCCCAAAATGTGCATAAAAATAGGTGAATGGAAATATAGTTGTTGATATCTTAAAGTCTTAACATGTTTTTGAATAAATTTCCTGATTCTGTCAGAAAATTTCAACTTTTGAGCCCTTTTTTTCTGAGCAACAAGTTTATGACGGCCACCGTTTTAGTTGGTTATAGTCCACAAAGTGGAAATTTGTCTTTGGCATGCAATGTAAGCAGACATCAACACAACAACCTAAAATAATCAAACAGCAATACCTAAAAACACTATAAAAGATCTCAAATTAATACATTCAATTACACCTCAACATTTAGATGATTACATCTTTACTATATATTACGATTTGGAGTAGAAAAACACAATAGTTCACTTCCTTGTTCATTCAGTGCATAAAATGTGCGCTCAAAATGTGTTTTTGGGTCAGAACGGCTCGAAATGATGGACTGTTCACGACTGTCATCGTCAAACTGAGTTCATCTCATTGAAATGATAAAAGACATCACTTTAGCATTATCTTGCTTTGAAGCTCTAAAGAAACAGCCTTGACAAAGTGAAATGTCTGAATATGTAACGCTTCAAAAAAACCTCACAAAAACCAAAATTGTGTTTTTGAAGTGCTTTAGCTTGGTGTGCTCCCACCGGTGTTTCGTGGTTAGCCTCGCGTCTAAAAGCAAGGCAGAGCGGATGAACGGACGCAGGGGAGAGCGCAGGTTCACCGGCAGCCGGCCTTGACACTATTAGCCTGGGTGACACATTAAGGTTCTCTTCAGTGTGTAATTTGTTTTTGTCTGTCAATGTGATGGATGTCTTGTTTGTTGGCACTTCTTTTTGTGCTTTAGACACATACAAATGACCAACGAAGAAAGGAACAACCAAAAAAAAAAAAGAAAAAAAGGTGGCCCCCGGAATCTGTTTGAAAGGTGAATGAAAGTACATTTGTTTTACTCTACTTGAAAACGGCACTTTTTATTTATATATCTCTTTACTTCCTGTTTTCTGTCAGTTAAATGAGGTAATTAAAGGAAATGGACAGGTCGTGTTCAGGGTAGACGGAGGCGAGGGGGTTTCGGTGGCAGGTGGGACGCGGCGTGAAAGGTTTCGTTACGATTAGCGCGCGAGGCAGAGCTGCGGGCTGACCGTTGTATTTATCACCTGTCACTCATAGCAGGCGCCCACAGCAGCTCACCTTCACAGTACCTTAAATGTCACAGATCATACCCCCCTCGCGCTCTCTCTTTCTCCCTTCCTCACCCGGAGCAGTTTAAACCAGAATGAGTTTCTTGTTCGCAGATGTCAGGGGCTTTTCACCTGTTGTGTGTCACCTGAAGCGTTTTCGTTTTGTTTGTTTTTTTAGAAGGGAATTCAACTTAAACTGCATTTTATCATGCTTTTGTAGTTAGTTTTTCTTTAATAGCGTAATCAATATCGTCAAGCACTATACACTATTATCAGTGGGCACTATTTCTGGTTTCTTGTTCAGTTTGTATCATGTTTCGTTTTAGCACATTCTTGGTCGTTGCTTTTAGAGGTCATCAATAGTCTTTATGCGGAACATCACATGAACGAACAGGAAAACGAACAGTCTCATCGCATCCATTTGTCAGAGAAAGTGTTAACAACAGTTTGAACTTACAACAATATCGATGTACTTTTAAGGTAATCAGCTAACCTATAGCAGCTAGTTTTATTTGTATTATTGTTGGCGTTTAATTCAATTTTTATATCCGAATGTTTGTGAAAGGACGGAAAAAGATTGTCATCGGTGATGCTCATCTTTGGTAACTTCCTTTGAAGTAAAACAGCTTTATGTTTAACGAGGCACATAAAAAAGACCTGAACAGGAAGCGATGCAACTCTTTTACAGAATACAAAGTTTCTTGCACTTAACCAGGTATTAGAGAAATTTGAGAATGATACTGATAACATATTTAAACACTATTATCGGTTTCAGTCATAAATGCCCGTTTCAGTAAACAACTAAACTGCAGTTTTGTTTTAGTATTATTTTATACTATTATAGTTTTGATTACTATTACTGTTAGTTTAGTTTATAGTTAGATTATTTTTTATCTTTTATTGTTTATATTTTCAGTTTACGTCAATCTGTTAAATTATATGTGCTTTTGTCATTTTTATTTTGCAATATTTCCATTTATCTTTAATTTTTATTTCTGTAATTTTAGTACTGCAACTTCTGAAAGTCAGAAATGTTGCCTTGGAAACTAACAGAAATAAAATATTTTTTTAATATAGAATGTATATTTATATAGTTTTATATAGTTTATATTTAATGTAGTTTATTTTATATAGTTTTATTATATTTAATAGTTTTAGTTTTTGTTGAACTGTACTTTTTTTGGAAGTAATGACAACATTTTTCAGTGAAAACGGAAAACTTTTTATGTGTTTTGGCCATTCATTTACACGACAACAACATTTTTGGGGGCCTGAAAACGCAAACTTTTGAAAACGGGTTTCGAAGTGCAAGTTTTTGAAAACAATACCGTTATCGTATCAGTGTAAACTACAAAAATGCACATTTGTGACCCTGGATCACAAAACCAGTCATAAGTCGCACGGGTATATTTGTGGCAATAGCCAAAAATACATTGTCTGGGTCAAAATTATCGATTTTTTTTTTTTATGCCAAAAATCATTAGGATATTAGGTAAAGATCATGTTCCATGAAGATATTTTGTAAATATCCTACCGTAAATACATAAAACATTTATTTTTGTGAGTGGATGCAGCACAATCGCGAACATAAATGGACAACTTTAAAGGTGATTTTCTCAATGTTTCTATTTTTTTGCACCCCCAGATTCCAGATTTTCAATAGTTGTGTCTCGGCCAAATAGTGTCCTATCCTAACAAACCAGACACCAATGGAAAGCTTATTTATTCAGCTTTCGGATGATGTATAAATCTCAATTTAAAAAAACTGACCCATGTGACTGGTTTTGTGGTCCAGGGTCACATTTATGAAAACATTGACATCATGTGCATGAGTATTACGTGTTCAGTCTATTGGCGCTTAGTGTTTCTTTACAAAGTAACATCGCCAACTACTGGCCTGGCATGAATAATACAGCATTTTTTGATGTTTTAGCGGATCTGTGTGAACAAGGATCATTTTCACAACCTATTCGTCTGTACGCGAAAAATGTGAAGGAAAAATCTTTCAGTTTTAAGTTTCAGTTTCATAATATCAGCAATATATTTCATATATGACTAAACTCTGGCATATATGATTCAGATTGGTCAATGCCAGCGTTCTGCATGTTAGCTTGATGTTAAACTGTATAATTGGCTGATGTCCCTGATAGGCTAAATTATTTCTTGAAACAGCTGTGCTAGTTTCATCTCTTGTATCATTCTTGTATCACTTTCTTCCCATCTTCTGTGTGATAATGATCAGCTTACTGTACATTATCACTTGCGTACTGAGCATTATATAGTAGGTTATACTGTATTCGGGAGAAGTGTTTACAACACTGTTGTCAGTGGTGACGTGAGTGTGACTGTATTGTGAGATTGCAGATTCATTACAGTAAGACATCATGTCAAGCGTTTCACATGCTTGTCATAACACTGCCTCGTCATATACTTGCATACACGAGAAACTTTGCTGGCATGAATTCACACAGCAATTAATAACATTACAGAGTCCAGTTATGTTTATAATCCTCAGTTGTCTGTTCCCTTTGCTCTGTAGTTACAAACCTTGTTAAGCGAGAGCCGTTTACTCCTGACACCTGCGTGTGGCGAGTTTTCAAGCGATGTGGATGAAATGAAGTGGTTGCCGTTTGAAGGAGGCATTGCATCTGACACACTCTTTGAAATGAGCATGTGTCTGATGTCAGCAGCAGTATTTGGTGGCAATTACAACACTCGGGTCCCGCCGAAACACCTCACCCAGTCTGCAGGGCGCACGCGTCTTCAGATAGCACTCAGAAAATAATCCCACACGTTAGCCTCATTAATTCAAGCGGCGCTGAGTTGCTGTTTTAGTGCTTTTCCGCTCAGAAGCATTTTTTAAAGACAGCACAGGTTAGTTCACTCAAAGTAATTTCGGCATGATATGCTTTTATGTGATCTGCATCTAAATTATTATTTAGCCACACTGCAAATGAGAGTGTGAAATTAAACCTAGCATTAGTTTTTACAGGTCTGCTTCCTTCTGTGACATTATAAACTAAAACAATGAATACTTAGTGATTTGATGGTTATGATGCAATATATCTATCCTAGCCTATCATAACAATCAAATCCCAAAAGTATTCAGTGTTTTAGTTTATAATGTCAAAGAATTACAGACATGTAAAAACTAATGCTAGAGATGCACAATAGATGGTCATATCTGGAGCAGACAATATTATTTTTTTCTTAATTTAAAAGTTCATATTTGCCCAGTAAGTAAAATTGGCTAATAAATTATACATGCATTTGGACAACTTTCTTAATAAGTGATATAACTCATGCAAATATATATATATATATATAAAAACTGTATATAAAAGTAAATGCATCCTTGTTTAGCATATATATATATATATATATATATATATATATATATATATATATATAAATCATGAAATATGCTGTACATCTTTTTTTAAATATTATTACAAATTATGTCTTGCATAGGCTATTATTTGAATATTAATTTTATATTAATTAAAAAAAAGGAATAAAATGTAATTATTTCTGTGATCAAAGCTGAATTTTTAGCATCATTACTCCAGTCTTCAGTGTCACATGATCCTTCAGAAATCATTATTATATGTTGAGTTGCTGCTCAAGAAACACTTATTATTATCAATGTTAAAAACAGTTGTGCTGCTTAATATTTTTTTGTGAAAAGCAGGATATTTTTATTCAGGATTCTTTCATGAATAGAAAGTTTTAAAGAACAGCATTTATTTTAAATATATAAATATTTTGTAACATTGCATGTTGACATTATGTCTATACTGTCACTTTTGATCAATTTAATGTGTCAATTTGCTAACTGAGACTATTATAATGTTAAAATCTTACAGACTATGTGTAATGATCTTACCGACCCCAAACCTTTGAACGTTAGTGTATTATTTCTTATATTTGTACTTGTTATAGTTATACTTTTCATTTTTAAATTAAGTGTTGTCCATAGGCATGTATAATTCATTTATTACAATGGTAGTAGGTCAACAACATTATTTAAATATTTGTGATGTGATTGTGATGCAGTTGTTTTCTAATTTGAAGCATGCATCTTTTTTTTCATAATCAATGTCTCAAAATGTAGATTGATATCTAATATCACTCAATTGGCTTCAGACAAGGTTTCCTCACATTCCCCCCATATTTTATTGGTCTTCACCGTTTGCATTGTACCCTTTGAAAATGCATCTGTCTTGCCATTTGCTTTGAGCTATGGAAAACAGTTTGACTGCCAGGTGATGTATAATGTATCAATGCAAAGGGTCAGCAAGTCATGCTTCATTTTTTGTTCACCAGCGTGCTGAGTGAGATGAGTCAATGCAGTTATTCATTATTTAGAGATGCAGTTGGATGCCATCAGATGCATATATTTTTTATTGTCACTTTTTTCTTTGTTTTGTGGAAAAATGTACTTTCTTAGAGTACTTACCTGCCTGAAAAGGCATTCAAAGCAGATTTTATTAGTCCTTATAGCAAAGTAGGGAAGCCTTTGATTTGTTCTGTTTGTGAACTGTGATAAAAAATATTTAAGTTTGCTCCAATAAATAGAGAAATTAACATAAGCAACAAAAATTTGCACGTATTATAAAGTACAGTATGTATCGTACAGCTACTTGAATTAGCATGATGACAATGTGTTATGCTTTTGCTGTTAGACTCTTTGCATTGTAAAAAAGGCTGTTTTTTGCAGCCTTGGAAAAAGTTGCCATACACATTCAAGACTGGCATGTCAATCTTGCACTTTTTTTCTCCCATTTTCTTTATAATCTTTTAAAAAGGTTTGACTTGGTTTTTGCTTTTCATTGTTTGACTTGTAAATTATGAATGTATCAATAGAAATTTGGGTCATTAGGGTCCAGTTCTCACTATTAACTAACTACTAACTATGACGTTTGCCTCAATAAACTCCTAATTACTGCTTATTAATAGTTAGTATGGTAGATGTTAAGTTTAGGTATTGGGTTGGATTGAGGGATGTAGAATATGATCATGCAGAATAAGGCATTAATATGTGCTTTCTAAGTACTAAAAAAAGCCAATATCCTAATAATATGCATGCTAATAAGCAACTATTAATAGTGAGAATTAGACCCTAAACTAAAGAGGAACTGATATTTGAGATTCCAAGAAAATATTCTCACCCCGCCATGTTGCATATTAATTTGTCAGTAACTTTAAATCAGTGAAGACTTATATAGTGCTGTGTGGTCATTTTAACTGCAACAGAAATTATGATTATATTGAACTTTCTCTGAATTTGTAAAAGACCTTAATAATGCAAACTAGACTCTCTTGCCAGTGACATTCACAATAAAATATTTAGCATAAGTCAAGAAAAACAAAGATGCTAGGTGACTGAGCCTTTGACTATTTTATTAATTATAGAAATATTCACCTGTGAAATGAGTCATGTGATGCAATGTTTAGCAGTGTAAGTTATATCGAAAAGTGCTGTATGTTCCCTTTGAGCATTTCGCATGCCCCTGTTGCTATATATATATATATATATATATATATATATATATATATATATATATTATTATTATTATTTTTTACCCGGGGCAGTGATGTGAGATTACCACATCAAACTTGTATGGGCCTGACTTCCATCTCAGCTTCATAACTATGCTACAAAGATAAAATGTGACAGCAGGATCTTTTCGGTTTCTTAATCCGAAGAGCTGAGGATGAAATCTTATTTAAAAATCTGGTATGGTGGAGTCCTTGCTTTGATAAGAACGCACAACTCGGCAAGTTTTGCTCACGGTGTCACAGCTGTGTACAACTGCAGGCACAGTAAATAAAAACACCTCTTGGCAGGTGAACCCTAGAGGAATGACGCATCCCGCATTTCAATTAAAGCGTCACCTCAGAATCTGATGATGGCTGTGATGGTTTGTGTCATGAAATGATGAAATGATGGCTTCAAAAACAGAAACCCTGTCTCTTTAAAAGACAAAGATTGTCTTAATGAGCGAACGGCATTTTGTTTTGCATTTTTTTTGCTGTGTTTTTCTTTTTTCTCTGAATTGGAAAAAAACCTTTGTCAAGGTGTGTCATTGGTAGTGACTGTATCACTCTATCGCTCTCTTGCATAAAGTTGAGCTCTGTTGCATCACCAGTCTGTCACTCGTGTCTCAGGAAATCTTACATTGAAAAGAAATATATCAGATCACTTTGTCGATGCAAATCACAGTCATTGTGAACACCCATTTAGTATTACTCAGCAGGCAAAAGAAGTTAAATTAAAAGGTATTCGCTGTTGTAATGATGCAATATGATGCAATATTTATGTCAGGAGATTCGATCACAAGTGGTTGATGGCCATGCGTCTTCTCCAACCACTTGAGTTCATATTATTTTGGACCCTGTTTACACCTGCATTTAGCACTGTTCACTTATGATCAGATCACCTGAGACCGATGGTCCACTTTGTAAGCCCGTTTATTGGTCCAATGGGCGGTCTCCAATAATACGGGTGAAGGTTTTTGTGCGTCGCTGTCTTTCCTTTTTTTGCAACACAACAAGATTAAATGAAATACATTTTCTCATATGTATTACTCATATTACTCATCTCATAATAGCAAGAGAGTTCAAATGTTAATTTCCTTTGTTTTCTAAGAGAGTTCTCGAATTAGAGCTGAATTAATGGGCAAAATTTATCTGGAGTCAATCCACATGCCTATTGATTTTCAATATGCTGAAACTGTGAGAAATATTGGACAGAAATATTCAGAGCTACTTAATACGCAAGACAAAGACTGCATCATAGAAGAGTACAGAGATTCCAAGTTTCCAAAAGAAGCCTTTTTCAGTGTTATTTTCTTGAGATCAGGGCCCGTATTCATAAAGAATCTTAATGCAAAGAGTAGCTCCTAGTGACAAAATTCTAAGAAAATTCTTTGAAATGTGGCCGTTTACTCTTAAATTAAAGAAAAATCCTAGTAAAGAAAAAAGTAATTCAGAAAGCATCTTAACCCTTAAAAGAGGTCTTAAGGTCAAAATTGTTAGGAGCACGGACGAGGACTTTTAAGAGGCTTAAGAGTTTCTTTAGCAGAGGAGAAAATGGCAGAAAGACGAAGAGGGAGAAGAAATGTGTTGCAGACAATGAATAACAGTGAGTTAATAAGACGCTATAGATTAGATCGTGCAGGGATCATGTTTGTGACTGATCTTATTAGAGACACGCTAACATCTCCGACACAGCACAGAAATGCCATAGCGCCAGAAATGAAAGTAATCATTACATTACGATATTTGGCAACTGGGAAAATTCCATGTTTGATACATTAAAACCAACATTCAAACCAACATTCAAACCACCACTTAAATAGACATGCCAGCAATCAGTGTAATTGGCTTAGAATGATAAAAATTGTTCCACTCTTTCCAATCAAATACCTTATAGGAAATTAACTGCATGGTAAATAAAAAAAAAAAGATTTATATACACATATATAATGTGTGTGTGTGTGTGTGTGTGTGTGTGTGTGTGTGTGTGTGTGTGTGTGTGTGTGTGTGTGTGTGTGAGAACGGTCAAATAGGAAAAAATTACGCATGTCATTTCAAAGTGAAGGCTTAGAATAGACCCTATACTTAAAATCACTTTTTTTTTTCTTCTTGGACAACCAACCAATCACAGTCTTCAAAAGATTGTGTCATACATAGCAACGGGGTCAACCCCGCCTCCTCACTAAGATGAAAGTTTTTGTCTTTTCCTTACTCAGAGTTGCTCTCAGATCGGTCCTGAATCGCTTTTAAGCTAAGACTCCTACGTAAAAGTTTTTAAGCTAAATTAAGAGTTTTCTTAGAGGATTCTTAGAATCTTTATGAATACGGGCCCAGAACTTCTTTTTCTTGTAAAAGTTTTGGCAAACCAAGTTACAGATTGTAACCTTTCCTTCGAGAAACAAACCAGAAAAATAACAGCAATGCATGGCCGCTAAATAACTTGACAATATTAAATTACTAGCATCCTGTGTCATCCACAAGAAGCCTAAATATATGCAACAATATTTACAACATATTGTATAAATATAGTATAAATTCAGGCCACACATTTTTAAGAGGTTCCATTATGCCCCTTTACACAAGATGGTAAAGTCTCTGGTGTCCCCAGAATGTGTTAGTGAAGTTTCAGCTCAAAATACCCCACAGATCATTTATTATAGCTTGACAAATTTGCCACTATTTGGTTGAGTAAAAACTCACAGTTTTTGTGTGTGAAATTCAAATTAGCTGCTGCTCCTCACCCCCTTTCCAGAAGAGGACGGAGCCTTCACAGCTCGTGCTTCAGATACAAGTAGCAGTGTTCAGCCTTACATTGTTCGAACCGGATTCTCACACTGATGGAGAGACTCAGGAAGAAGTTCCAACTTTTAGGACGTTTCTGAATGGTTAGTGGACATATTTATGTAGTTGTTGTGGAGTTAAGTTGATTCAACTCATCGACTAGCATGTACCATCATGTTAATATTTTGTGCAAATCCAGCGTTGCACTGACCCTCATTCATGAAACAGTCCGGCGTAATGTGATTTGCGCAAATTTATAACACTTTACTGACTTTCTTCGGCACATTTCCTTCATAAATAAAGTTCAACCACTGTGTCATCAGTGGCTCAGACGCCGAGAGTATATGGAGACTCTTATGTTGGCTGGTACATCGAATAGCAGAACATTTGTAATGTTTTTTTTGGGCATAGACATTGTATCTCCAGCTGCAACAGCGAGTAAACCGAAATGGCGGACTACTGCGGCTCACTGAGGGCGGGATCTATGCTAATAGGGCAGATCGTCACAAGTCATGGGGCGGGGCTTCTTACGTAAGAGTATAGGGGGAAATCTGGAACCGCTTGTTTGGAGAGACTTTGATTTATGGGGATTATAACATTGTTTTACTATTATAGGCTGATTGTTTACACACACTGTGGACACACACGTTTTCAAACACCTTATAAAAGTGAATTTTGCAGCATAGGTCCCCTTTAATACAGCACTAGGTGTAATTATGGCCTGTTAATGCACACATTTGTCATGTATTTCATTTTGCAGCAGTGGCAATCTTAAGAAGTCAAGCTCTCGCTAAAGTTGGCTCGTAGTAAATACCTGCTGATAAGCGGGAAATGAGGAGCGGGCGCTTTCCTCGGCACGGTTTGTGCAAAATCACTGAACCTGCTGGCTGCGCACACTTACACGGAAAATCAGGGTCTCCGAGGTGCTGTGAAAAAGCTGGAGGAGCCTGTCAGTTCATATAAAGCCCAGCTCTGGAGAGGTGTAACTCCACTCAGGAGTGCCTGGGCTGAAACGGCCTCGCCACATTTTGATGGGCAGCCCGAGTCTCGATTGTGCGCGACTAGCTGCTGACTGGCATTGGGCAAAGCAGAAAGCCATGATGTGCCCATTTTCACGGCAATTACTAAGCTGGGTGTTTTGAAAGGGGGCCAAGTTTCATCGCTGGGATACATAGTCTGAATAATGCACTAAACAACACTTCATTAATAGAGACAAAATCTTTCCGTTATCAAAGCGAATTTGTAACGAGGCAACAAGCAATTAGCGCATTTGCGCAGCGTCCTGGGTAATGAATCTCATGAAATATGGACCGATCACAAGTGATGTCTTTGTCTAGTCTTGCCTCATTGACGGCGCCTTGAAATTGATGGTTCACGTCAAGCGACTTGGAATCAGTGGAAGTTGGCGGTTAGAGCATCCGCTGATGAAAACATACTGCTTGCAGCCAGACCTTGTGCACTCAGTGAAGTGTGAAAGCAAATTGGTCAGCATGATCTTCTGTAATAGTTTGCAGGCTACTGAGGCCCCTTCTATAATAAAATCCGTCTTTGTGATGTTCTTCAGATATCGAGAAGGCTAACCGATAAACCAGACAATCTCCTGCCAACCTGCTTTCTAATATCCCAGCGATATCCAGATATATGGCTTTTAATATGCCTCTCTCTGCAGGATTTTGTAGGAAAGTTGCAGCCTGGGCTTGATACGTGAGCAGAGAACGAACATCATACGTTTGGATATTTGGATTCGGACAGTCTCATTACCTTAGCACCAGGCATTTGCATTTGATTGCGGCATAAAACCATCCCTCAGTACCTGAAACACTGATTTATCCAAACAATGCGGGAGTCACATGTCAAAGGTTGAAGGGAGATGATTTCATCAAACAACATGCGGCGCTACGCATATGATTAAAGTCACGGCGTACATGGTGGGAGACGTGTTGTGAGTGCAATGCTAACAAAGAAGAAGAGTGACATGTTTCTTTCTCTTCCCTACCCCCCCATTTTCCTGAAAAAGTGCATCATAAAAGCCCTGACAGCAGCTCCGAGCTGTAGGAAAGGATACCTGGTGGTAAATAATTCAAAGATATGCTATGCATGTTTAAGTGTGCCAGAAAAAAAAGGAAGCAGCATGTGTGTTAGTCTGCACTGGGGAGCTCTATGGGACTTCTTCAGTCAGAAAGAAGAAAATGCTTCTTTTTCCTCCCTCACTTTCTTTGGAGTTTGCCTTCACATGCACCCTTACTGCCGCCTTCTCTCGTAACAGCCTCCTAGCGCCCTCGGGGCAGAGGGTGAGGGGAGATGGGTGGGTTTGGTGGGGATGGTGTCCCTGTTTCTTCTGTTATCATATCTTGGGTATCACTGCTCTTGATCTTTATCTCACAGTCAAGTTTATCTATCAAGTCCTTGAAAGCACAGGGTTCCTTCACGTCACCTACGCATGAACCTGAAACACAGAGACTCCAGATTAGAGCAGGCTGCCGGTTAGCTTTATCTCCCTAGCCTCCTGTTGCAGTGAGATTGGCTACAGAGGGCTCCAGAGAAGAAAAACAGACCATGTTGGGCAGGTGCAAATGTTTATCTCAAGTTGGCTTTTGGTGCAAAAAAAAAAAAAAAAAAAAGAAGAAAGATAGATCACAATTCTCCGTGGTCTCTCAGAGGTCAGCCTGGATTGGTTCCAACCGAGCGCTTGTTTTATTGAAGAACAAAAGCGTTTTCTGAAGATCTTTTTTTGTGTAGTTTGAAGGTATCATCTTGTTGGAGGGGTGAGCTGGGAAAGGATTTAGACAGATCAATGCACTCCTGTTTGAATCATGTGTCATGGCCAGCACATCTATTGAATTGTGCGGACAGTGGCAAACATGTCCAAGAGCCATCAATGAAGTATTGCTAATATAAATGAAATGAATTTAAGGATTGGCACGAATTTAATTAGTATTTCCTCTGCAAAATTAGCTTCTACAGTGCTATTATGCTTCGGTGTGGTTTCCAGGCCATTGGTATGCAGTTAAGTTGTTCTGCAAGAGTGTTATCTGTGGTTGCTTACTTGCCTCATTTAAAATATCCCATTCCCATTGTTGATATTCAGGTCCATAGTTAGGGCTTAGGTCCCTTCAATTTGGGAATTTTGGGGGGTTTGAGAAAGTATGCTTTAATTGCTTTGGAAAGCACCAGTAATTAGCTAAATGTACTAGAACGTTAAATATCACACTGAACTAGCTGCTCAAAGTTCAATCTTGTAATTTGTAAACAACTTTGCAGCCAAAAACCCATTTGCTGTTGTTCAGCTTAGAAAACCTGATTTTTTAGCTTTACCTGACTGTATAGCCTTGTCTCTAACCTTCACACAATGTCCCCCTCGTGGTTTTCGTTTCTTCATCCTGCCTTGCCTTGTGATTGGCAGCTTTGTGTTATCTGCAGATCTTCACCACACGCTTTCTCTAGCAAGGCTTGGGGAAACTTAGAGAGCTTCTGCTATCTTCTCGAGCCTGCGGCCAGCATCAGGGATAGCTAAAGCTGACACTGGGGCTTGGGTCTCTTATCTCCCTCATTTTAAACAAGAACTCAGAATCCACCCCCATCTCCAAGTTAATTGCTGGAGGATGGTAAAATTTTAGGGACCCAATCTCCATTTAGCCCTTCACACCAAGAAGAAAAAATATGTTTAAGCATATTATTATTATTATTAAGAATTTTACCACATGCGGCTTATGTTGTCATGCATGTGGTAATGTATATGCAACCTGCATTCTGCAGCATTCATGTTGACCCACTTCCAGAAGAGTCTGGTTTGTGGATGCCGCAGTGGTTGCGCGCACCTGCAGGAGGCAGAGTATGGGACGTCATCTTTGGAGACTAAGCTCATAGGAACTTCTCTATCTTGACGGGCTACTTGAGAGGTTTACATGATCTTATTTAGAATAGGTGCAACATTAATTTTCAAATTAATGCGTTCTTTGTGTAGCATGCCGCCTCTTTGCATACTGATTTGTTCTTAAATGTAAAAAATGAGTACAATGCCAAGGCATGTTAGCTGATGGGATTAATTGTATAGCATGAGATTTTCATGAACGTGGGTGTACGTGAGAAAGCCTGTGACATCCAATGGTGACAATTAGTGGAGAAACAGTCTCAGTGTGCATAATGCTGACCTTAATTACATGTTAGCGATGTTGCCTTAAGGAAAGCCTAATTTGAATCAAGCAGGTCCCTACATGGAATATTGTTGTGTGGTAAGATTGACTATGCTAAACTCTCTAACAGGAAGTAGGCCAAATGAGAGTTCATGAGCTTATATCTGTCACTGATAATCATGTTTAAGATGCATTTGATTATTTTGATGTTGGCGAGACCGTCATCTCCACTTTGATAGGGTGGATTATTGTTATTAATAGTATTAGAAGATACATCTGATTTAATCTATCTTCTAGGCTGATTGAAGATTTATGGAGTTGAAAACATCATAATCTTTAAGATATTATGAATCCTCATTAAAGATCTATTGCGCGTTTTAACATACTTGCTTTCCAGAGGAGCTTCCTTGTGCTTTTATTCTCTCAGTATCGCAGTTTCTTGTCTCCTTCCTTTGGGTTCTAATTAAAGTTGGACAAAAACATTTTGCTTATGCCACAGTGGCAACACTACGTCTGTGTTTCTTCTCCCAAGGTAGAGGAATTGCAAGATGTATTCATTCCTGATCCAGACATTGTGTCTGCGTCCCATGGTATTCCAGTTCTCCGATTTGGGAGTTCAGAGTGTGTTTGTTTTTTGCCAGGTGAAGTATTAAAATTCATAGCTGCCAAATCCAGATGCCAAATGTGATATTTCTTTTAAAAAAATGGGTCAAAAACACTCATGGTGTTTGCATGGCTCAAAGGCATTGCTTTACAATGCCTGTTTAGCTCATTGTGGCTTTTGAGCAGTTGATTCATTGTAATTATTGTTAGTGCTTGCTTTTTATAAACCTCTAACCTAAGTATTAAACATGTAACCTACTCTTAAATTGTGCAGCTATTGGGTGTTTTTAGTGATCATATGTGTGGATTTTTTGACAGTTAATCATGAAAGCACCTCTCAAATTTTCTTCAAAAATCTAGTTTATGATTATAATGTCTGCAACCAGAGCGGAACCGCTGCTGTGAGAAACCGACAGGAGGGTGATTGCTCAACAAATTTTGTTACTTTGTACCCTGCTAGTGAACTTGTGAAAATGACTCATTCTAAACTGTTAAAGTGGAACTGTTAAACAGTTTTTTTCTAACCAATTGCTTGTTCCTATTTATCCTAGTTTCATCCTTTAAAACTTAGCAGTGTCTTATCTTGAATTCACGTACAGTACAGGCCGAAATTTTGGAGACATTACTATTTTTAATGTTTTTGAAAGAGGTTTCTTCTGCTCATCAAGCCTGCATTTATTTGATCAAAAATACAGAAAAAAAAAAGTAATATTGTGATATATTATTACAATTTAAAATAATTGGTTTTCAATTTATTATACTTTAAATTATCATTTATTTCTGTGATGCAAAGCTGAATTTTCAGGATCATTACTAATGATGATTCATTATCAAAGTTGGAAACAGTTCTGCTGCTTCTTTTTTAGGATACTTTGATGAATAAAAAGTTAAAAAAAACAAACAAAAAAACAAATGTTTTAAATATATAAATCTTTTGTAACAACAATATACACACTACTGGTCAGTAATTTTGGGTCAGTAATTTTTTTTTTTTTTTTTTGAAATAAATCAATACTTTTATTCAGCAAGGATGTGTTAAATTGATAAAAAAGTGATAGTAAATAAGATTTATATTATTAGAAAATATTTTTTTTATTTTGAATAAATGCAGTTCTTTTTAACCTTTTATTCATCAAATATATTAGGCAGCAGAACTGTTTCCAACACTCATAATAAATCAGAATATTAGAATGATTCTAAAGGATCATGTGATAGACTGGGTGTCACATGTGACACTGAAGACTGGAGTAAAGATCCTGAAAATTCATCTTTGCATCACAAAAATAAATTATAATTTAAAGTATAATAAATTGAAAACCAATTATTTTAAATTGTAATAATATATCACAATATATATAAACAAATCTGTATTTTTTATCAGATAATGCAGGCTTGATGAGCAGAAGAAACTTCTTTCAAAAACATTAAAAATAGTAATGTGTCCAAACTTTTGGCGTGTACTGTACATGTATTCATTTGCAGTCACTTTAATTTAAAGTGACTTACAGTACATTGCATTCAGGATATGCATTTTCAGAGTACATTTCTGTTGCTAGCATCATGCTTAGCTTGGACTCAAAGCTGAAGCTGCTGTAGCTATCAGGGGTTAGGAGTGTTTTACACTTTCTGAACAGTGCTATATTCTGACTCGTCATAAAACACTTTACCAAAATCGTCTGTGGCGGATATGTTTAATCAGATTATGAAAACATGGATCTAAATGGTAGCTGGTGTTATATAAAGCTACTTAGCAATTCAGTCCCCGTGAGAGGGTGTGTGTGACTGCACTAGATGGGGAGGGCGACCGAGCTTCAGGCTCCTGAATTAACATTAGACT
The DNA here is from genome assembly GCF_965113295.1 of Leuciscus leuciscus. Classification (NCBI taxonomy): domain Eukaryota; kingdom Metazoa; phylum Chordata; class Actinopteri; order Cypriniformes; family Leuciscidae; genus Leuciscus; species Leuciscus leuciscus. Next base: position 30,260,458 of record NC_138733.1, read on the forward strand.
TGTTCCGACCTGCACCCTACAGACAAATATAATGTCATTTGTCCTTTGTAGGATATTCTGTGTTTAGGCGTTCTTTGGAAAGGCTGTGCCTCATACTGGCTGTTTACAAATAATAGTGCCCATGAATAATGCCACATTAACGTTGAGGTATAAATTCTGTAACCCTGAGTGAGGAGGAAAATATTTTTTTTGCTTATGAACTATATTTTGATATGCAGCGCCCTTTGTTTCGTGTGAATTATTCATGCTAATAGTTTTTTTTTATAGGCATTGTGCTGTGCAGGTTTTTTTTTTTTTTTTTTTTTGCATTAGCTTTTATAATTCTAATGTAGCAGTTGAGAGACAAGTATGTATTGCGTTTGGATCTGAAAAGCAGTTCAAGGAGACAGAATGCTGAGTGTAGTCAACTTTGCTTTGCTGAGACAACTGTTAGAAATGTTTCACCACAACTTAGCATTTCGGGAAAGCAAGAGAACCTCAAACAAACGATGTGCAAAGAACTTCACATTCAGGGATTTTGAGTCTAAAGACAGTGAGGTGGTAGATACTTTCATCAGTTGTCCTGCATAAAGTACAATAAAAAACTGTATTATTAAACATTCTCGGTCTTATTATGCATTATTCATTAGTGCATGTTATTCCAAAGAAAAATCGTATTTGTCTGCTTAATCTTTCATCAAAATATTATATATTGCTTTGCCTCTAAAACAACATTTTTGAGTTGTCAGGGAATTTACATTCAAGTCTGTCCATTTTATCATACGCACTTTTCACAATCCAATTAATTCTAGATGAATAAAATCAAGTAGCCTACTTTGTTTCTCCCATTTCAAATCGGAAATATGTCTCGTAACAGAAGTCAAATGGATTGTGAATGTAGAATATTAAGATACACTTTGTCCTCCTCTAGCATCACACAACCTAAAAGCTGTCTTGCCCCAAACTTGCTCCATTTGTTGAGCCAATGTTGTTGTGTCAAAGTGGTCGAGATGGTCAAAAAAAGAGAACAATGGTTTGATAGGCCATGCCTTTCACTTTAGCTGTTGTGCTGTTTTTAATTCAGGTTGTTATAGAAGTTGTTTGCGAAACCTTTGTTATCCAGTCTTGTTAGATTTTTAGATTCTGTTTACTTTTTTCCCCCCTTAAATTACCTTCATACATGTTAATGCTCACAGATACAGTACAATCCTCCTTCTCAAATACACTTGAGATGATTTGTTTTAGCCCACTAGACAACTCCCTTCTCAGATCATTCCATTGCTCAGATGAAAGGCCCCTGTCTGTTCTGATTATCTTCAAGCTAGCAAAAAAAAAAAAGGGGGGCGAGGGGCTGAAAAGAGGAAAAGGATGGAGAGAGAGAGTGAATGAAAGTGAAAAGAATGAGTAATGCTTTGGAAAGCCTGAAATTAAACTGCTTAATTATGCATCCTTCATATATTAATCTTTCATGATTTGGGAACTAACATTGTCAATTATACAACGCTTCCAAACATTGGAAAAACAGGAATATAAGAAAAATAAGAATATGAAAGGCCAAGATACAGAATACACATCCTGAAGAAGACGATAAGCTGGAGGAATCTCATATTCTTCCATATCTTCATTGTTATTGCACTTATTGTTGTCAGACGGTTTCCTTCCTCATGCCTTTCTTATTCTCTCTCTCTCTCTCTCTCTCTCTCTCTCTCTCTCTCTCTCTCTCTCTCTCTCTCTCTCTCTCTCTCTCTCTCTCTCTCTCGCTCTGCATTGTCATTAACAGTCTAATGGCATGTGATGTTTTGGGCTGTTTGCTGGTTATAATTACCTGATGAAATGTTAATGTGCAGTGGCAGAAGGCGTAGCGGGGAGCAGAGTGAACCAAATAGACTAAAGGGATATCTGACCATGATCCGCTGAAGTGCAACAGTGGGAACCAGGTGAATCCGGGTGTGATTGTGTGTGTGTGTGTGATACTCACTGGATTCGACTGTCTTGATCTTTACGTTAACCACCCTGTGAGGCAAGCCACGTGATCTCATGTACGGACTGCTCAGTTCAACTCGCTCTTGATGCCATCAAAGTTTAATGAATTTGATATTACAAAGGTCACCGAATGGACTGCATACTGGTATGATGTGGGTTAGGGATGCATCAGAATTAAAAAAATCTGGCTGTTATCAAAAAGTCACACAATTTATTTCATGGGCACTTTACAATAAGGTTTTAGTTTTAAACATTAGCTAGAATAGTAAGCACGGACAATGAACAAAACTTCTACAGCATTTATAAATCTTAGTTAATGTGAAAGGTACACTATGAACCTTTTTTTTTTAACACAATTTTAATAATGAGTCAATTACCCAACCCTTCTTCCTGTTTTTGTCGTACCCTGATTCACTATGGTAAGCCTATTATAAGCCTATTGTATATTTTAGACCTGTCAGGATGGTTTTTACGGGAAATTGCGTACATACAGGTACGTCACTCGCCTGTGCGCGTCTCGTCATATCGTAAATGGAGAAAAGTTTCTCCGGCTACTGTGACGTGTGTCTGGTGTGGGAGTGGCAGAGGTTAGTTGTCATAATGAGCGAGAAAGGTGGACATGGAGCTGCTAAATCTACAACTTCCAGGGAATAACCTATTTTAAACAAAAAAAGTCCGCTGGCAAAAAGAGAACAGAGCTCGTAATGAAACGAGAATCAACACTGGCTTGGCTTTTCAGAGATGGCGAGAACTGAGAGATTTGAAATGTTGTAAAATGCCATTACTCAGCAGGTGAATAAGTGTATTTTATTGAACAGATAAATTGCCATATTTAGCTCTCTAACTGAGTTCATTGAAAAGCATTATGTGAAGGATCGTATTCATCCGCACAGTCACGCAGAGCTGAAGAACATCCCAATGCATGCAGGTTATTTTATTTAATTTTTTTACCACTAGAGGGTCAAAAGTTACATAGCGTATCTTTAATTTCAGTATTTACTAATATATTTTTTAAAATAAAAATGTTTATCTGTTAGTTAATGCACTCTGGACTAACAAGAACAAACAATGAAGAACTGTATTTTATTAACTAACATTAAGACAGATTAATAAATGCTGTTAAAAAAATATTGCTCTTTGTTAGTTCATGTCAAACTGTCAATAAAACTATAAAGTCAATAAATTGACATCCTGCAATTTGAAAAAAGGATTTTTAGATTTGCTAAAGATTACATTTAATATTGTTATTAAATGAGTGTGTTTAAAGATTCGATTTTAGCATTACATTACAAGGTCAAATGTAATTTTACCTTTACATTACAATTTAAATGTAAAAATAGAGGAAAAGAGCATGCATAATTCATATTGACCAATACAGTTAAATAAATATAAAAATAAAAAAATCAATAAAATAAAATATAATTTGCCCATAACCAGTATATCAATGTATATTGTGTAGTCCTAATATGTTAATGCCACGAAATTGTTTAACAATTTAAGTTTGATAGGTTGCATAACTTGCATCAGTAGGTTTCATTTTATGGAAGTGAAAGACTATATTGTGTTTGTCATTTTTTTGGCATGCTCCTAAGTATCTTATCAGACACTGACTCCAATTTTGATATCATGGGATCTTTAAGGAGTTATTTAATCTTGCAGGAAACAGTATAGAAGTCCTCATTTTGGACAGTCATGAGCAATTTTATATTCTTGCACATCTCAGCAATTCACCGTGTCATCTGCAGATCGAGTTTCATGAAGAGTGCAATCAATAAGACACCATAAATGGCAGGGTAAACAATTCCCGAAGCCTGGCATCAGTGGGTGGACTTCATTAGTGGCGATCTCCTCCCGAGACGCGCTCTGTGCCTCTTGGAGATGGACTGTGTTTTGACCCGGTGTCGAGTCCCTGATGCAGGAGGGCATTCCGACCGCCCCGCCAGGGCACTGTGGGGTTTCACAGCATGCCTGCTTCCGGACCGCTCCAGAACAAAGGCCCTGACTGGGGCCAAGACCTGCCGCCGTTTCTCTGAGCTCGTGCCACAAGCAAACATACACTTTCGCACAACCACACACCATTGAACACCACCGAACACACCATATACACAGGACGACGGCGGCTCTCTTGGGGCCCTTTTGGCCCGGCATATGACGGTACCCAACAATAGCCTTCAGCAGATGCCCGCAGTCCAGAGCCAAACAGATGGGAGGACCGGAGTGGATTTGGACGGGCGAGGCGGTCGCCCACAGCGCCAGCTTAAGACCTGGGGCTGTCAGAAGAGTGTATGGAGATAAATGAACATAGCGGGGGGCAAAACAGAGGGCAGTGCCAGGGTCCAGGAACAGCTTGCAGAGGGACAGGCTTGAAAGAGGCGAGGTGCACGCAGAGGATACCAGGGGCGAGCTGGATGCCCACCAAGACTAATCCTCCACCTGAGGACAGGGAGATGGTGGTGCCCGAGGCGAGAGAAAACATGAGTGGACGACATGCTGGAAAATTAGACCCTTATTGGATGCATGAGAAACTATGAACTACTGAAAAGAAGCAATACTTACAATGCATGAGCTCGATAACTAGCTTTGATCTTTATGTTGTCCGTCCCGCTGTGCAAGTTACGTGACTTGCCGTACAACCACCTGCCAGGCTGCACACAACACGCGCACAAGGGGATCTAAAATAGACAGATAACGATGTCACAAAGGTCAATTAATTCATTGCATATATGTGATCTGAAGCCGTCTATCATTTTCTGCTCTCATTTCCTAGACTGGGAATGATGTTAACCAGTAGCCACAATCTAATCAATTTCTGATACATGTATACACTTCAAATCCAAATATCAAATTCTAATTCTAATTCAAAATTCTAATTCAAAATTGGTTTATTGGCATAACTGTACATAATACAATATTGCCAAAGAACTGCATTTGTGACAGTGAAGGAGGAAGTGCGTCTCTGTCTCGATCTCTCCTGTCCTACAGTGAACACACACCCTTTGCTCTCGGGGTAACCAGCTCTTTCTGTGTCTGCCGGTCTCGATGGCTAGGCTGTCTTCACTCAGCCTGTACTTGCTCAGGCTCCGTCTCTGCTTTGTGTCTTTCGCACTCTGGAGATAGTCTTCCAATTCATAATTTGATTTCAGAGTTCGATAGAATTGTAATTTACTTTGTGTTTTAGTTCCTGATCCCAATGTTCCAGATATGTATTTTTAGACTGTTTGATAGTTTGGTTTATTTTGATGTTTGTGTGAGAAGCAGTGCTGGTCTGAGACTGGTTAGTGTTAGTAGAGTTAGTCCGGTTAGTAAGTCTCAGAACCAGCTGACTGAGGGGACTTTTTTCAGCATTCAGTTCTTGGGTTTGTAGTGCTTTAAAATGTAGCCATTCTGTGGGACTTGATTTTAGATGCATCCAGAATTTGAGGGATCTTTTTTGCATATTAACAATCAATGGGAATCGGCCTAATTCTGCCCTACATGCATTATTGGGTGTTTTTTTTGTAGTTTTAGAATTATTTTGCAGAATTATGTGTGTAGAGCTTCTGTTGGATGTCTGTCCCATCTAGTGTAGCTCTGATCACTGAGTGGACCCCAAACCTCACTTCCGTACAGCGTAATGGGCTGCATTACACTATCAAAGAGTTTACACCTGATTGGAATTGGTAATTCAATTTTATTTGTATTTTTTCTTAATGGCGTATAGAGCTCTTCGAGCTTTATCTTTGAGAGCATTCACTGCCGTACTGAAACTCCCCGATGCAGTGATGACCAGGCCGAGGTAAGTGTACTGCATCGTGTGCTCTAGAGCGGTGCTGTCTAGACTGAACTGGTATCTGTGTTCCTGACATCTGGGCTTTTTCTGAAAGACCATAATGTTGGTGTTTGTGAGGTTGACTGCCAGGGCCCAGTTCTGGCAGCAGTTCTCCAGCAGGTCCAGGTGCTGCTGTAGTCCCTGTGCAGTGGGTGCACACACACACACACACACACACACACACACACACACACACACACAGGTCGTCTGCATACAGCAAGAGCTTGATGCTTCTGTCCTGTAGAGTGAGTCCAGGGCCCAGTTCTGGCAGCAGTTCTCCAGCAGGTCCAGGTGCTGCTGTAGTCCCTGTGCAGTGGGTGCACACACACACACACACACACACACACACACACACACACACACACACACACACACACACACACACACACACACACACACACACACACACACACACACACACACACACACACACACACACACACACACACACACACACACACACACACACACACAGCAGCACCAGGTCGTCTGCATACAGCAAGAGCTTGATGCTTCTGTCCTGTAGAGTGAGTCCAGGGCCAGTAGACTGTTCCAACTGCACCACTAGTTCATTAATGTAGAAGTTGAACAGCGTTGGACTCGAGCTTCAGCCATGCCACACTCCTCTTTTCTGGGTGAAGAATTCTGTATGTTTGTTGCCAATTCGTATTGCACATTTGTTGTTCGAATACATTGATTTTATAATGTCATAAACGTTACTCCCTACACCACTTTGTAAAAGTCTGTAATATAATCCGTTGTGCCAAATAGAATCAAATGCTTTTTTGAAATCGACAAAGCATGCAAATGTTTTTCCGTTTTTGGTCTGTTTTACGTGTTTATTGATTAGGGTGTGTAGGGTGTAAATGTGTTCAGTAGTTCTGTGATTTGGAGCAAAGCCAATCTGACTCGAGCTCAGGACATTGTCTTCGTTAAGGAAGCTTACAATTCTATTGTTTAAAATACTTCTAAATAACTTCCGAAGATTACTTAGGCTCACACAAATGCCTCTGAAATTATTAGGGTCCAATTTATTTCCACTCTTATGAATTGGGGTAATAAGTCCTTGGTTCCAGATGTCAGGAAAAAGCCTGAACCAAGTACAATGTTGAATAATTTGAGCACCGCCGTCTGCCGCTCAGGTTCAAATCCGAGGTTGTAATTGAGTGATAACCCCCCAGTTTCACAGACAAGACTTAAGCCTAGTCCCAGACTTAGGCCCTGTTTCCACCTGATATTAAAATGCCGTTTTGTCGATCGGATCATAAGTGGACGAGGGAGACACACCCGTTTACACCTGGTGTTTAAATCTTTCCAGCTTTCGTTTCTCCTCTGATAACCATGTTGAACGATAACCATGTTGAACGATGTCAGTGCGTGTTAGAAATGAGCAATGGTGGGAGAACTTTGTGCTTGGTATATTTTTTATCTTCAAATCAAACATGGGTCTTCAGCCGACAAAGTTTAAATCCCGTCTGGCTAGCACACTTCCCCTGATGTTTACATTTTAGGTCAGTAGGAGGAGAGTAGGCGGTCTTTTGTGGCTGTTCGAGCACATTCAACCACATGAGCGGTTACACTATGAAAGCTATCCGGTTGAACGCGTTTTTGAATACTTCTGGAAGAATGTGGACAAGCTCAAAACCTTTTAGACCCCGTTTACAGCGTCGTCCACTTGTGATCCGATCGACTAAAACACATCTTAATACCAGGTGAAAACAGGGCCTGAAATGCATGTTTGAGCTGTTTTAACTGAAAGCAACTTGCATGGAGATATCTTAAAATATGTCAGTGCCATTGTTTAGTCTCAAGATACACACCAGTAATGTTTTTATTTTTATTTTTATTTTCGAAGGAACATTTATAAAAGCTACTTAAATTTCCTAATTGAACTAAGGCCTAATCCTGGCCTAATACATATTAGCCCTGTCTGTGAAACCAGGCCTATGTCTTATAGTGGGTTGTTTTGGTTAATGGCTTTGGACTTTTATTAATGATATATATATATGCTAGCCGAGACTATGGTAAAATTAGTGTTACTCGCAGGCTCTCGTGACTTATTGTTTTCTTAATTGCTCTTGGTTGCTGTATAATGTTATGCAGTCTTATTTTATGAATTATCCAAACATATTTTTCATTCTGGTTTGCATAGTGTTAGCAGGAAGACGTTTCCACCGGTGTCCGTTCATCTCAGTTGTGATGTGTGTGCGTGTTCTCACATGGGCAGAATCAGCTGAAGTGAGCAGGTCAGGGATTGTTCCCCTTGAAATGCTCCCAGGATGCTGACTCCAACAGACCTGTGATTAGCTTTCCGCTGGCAATGAGAGGTAATCTAAGGAGGAGAGGGTACAGCGGCATAACTGCTACACACAAGCAAAACACACACACACACACACACACACACACACACACACACACACACACACACACACACACACACACACACACACACACACACACACACACACACACACACACACACACTCGCACAGATACATTTACGCCAAGCCCCACACTTACTGACATCAATATTCAACACTTGAACACAAATACATGTTAGTAGACACACACTTAATGACACTTTTTCAATTACAGGCAGTATAACACACATGCACACTTACCCTCACACTCATGTTCTGAATGGCATAATGATTCTGAGTGCGCTACAGTGGACGGAGTGCTTACAGAGAGTAATTTAAGAGCCGGCTGAGCGGATGAGACCAGGGTCACAGGGAGACCCAGAAGGGTGTCCGTTATTAAACAGAAGGACTTTACAGAGAGCAAAGATGGAAGTTGCAGTGTGACATCACTCAGGGAGACAGATATATATATATATATATATATATATATATATATATATATATATATATATATATATATATAAAGAGAGAGAGAGAGAGAGAGAGAGAGAGATAGCGAGAGAGAAAGAGAGTAAGACAGGAAAAAAAAAATGCTTGATGTAAAAGTTTAATGAATTCTTCATGGCACAGCACATCAGTTCTGGATCTGCAGCTCTCACCGGCTGCCTTAAGCAAATGCTTTAAATCTTCTTCCGGCAACCTGAGCTGAGAAATCCATTGCTGTCTCTGATTAGCTAAAAATAAATGCTAAGAGCCCTAGCTGTTAGTACATGTGCTCTGACACTTTGAGCTGTGGTGCCTCTGTTGATAACATACGTTTGAATCCGGCTTATCCCATAACCCAATACTCTTTATTCTTGAGTTAAAGGGATAGTTCACCCAACAACTTAAATGAACTTACTCTTATGTTGTTCCAAAACTGTGTGTTTTTTTTCCCTACAAGTCCATCAACTGTCTGGTTACCAACATTATTATTGAATTTCCTGTTAGCATTTTGTTACCCTCATATAATATAATATAATATAATATATATATATATATATATATATATATATATATATTTACGTTTGAATGTGTATGCTGATAAGACTGAAAAGTTACATATTAAGCCCAAAGTGGTCCATATCAGGTCATTTTATATTATATTATATTATATTATATTATATTATATTATATTATATTATATTATATTATATTATATTATATTATATTATATTATATGTTTTTAACTTTTATATGTTTGCTGATTAGGTTGAAGAATTACATATAAAGCCACATAAAAGTTTTTTAAGTGTTCCATGTCAGGTTATTTTTATTTTATATATATATATACTTTTTTTCTTCTTAACTTTATCTGTGACATCACCTGTAGTCAGAAGTGTACATTGTTGGGAAAGGGATCTTTTCAGTTTTTGAAAAGCACAAAATAGCCTATTTAATTGATTTATCATAAATGAAGTGAAACATGTTTCCTGTTTATTTAGTTGAGATTTGTCAAGGCATGTAATAGTCCAGGGTCTCAGCATGCTTGATTCTGCACAACTGAGGTATATAAACATTACACTCTCGAACACAGCTTGGCATTCAGCCATCGTCAAAAACTGCACACCCAGAGTGTCTTGTATGCCACTCACCCATGTAGAGGGCTTACCTGGAATTGAATTTGTCTTGCGTGAAGCTCAAATCACTCTCCCCAGCTACCTCTTGTCTCACATGTCTGCCTAAACATTAGGCGTAATGAAAGCCAAACGTCACCTGTCAGGGAGAGTTGGAAATGACGCAGATCAACTGATCCTGCCTCCTTGTTAAATGTTGTCACACTTCACACTTCATTATTGCTTTGAAGCGGAACCCGTTGCCCGCTGAATGCAAATGCGACCTGTTCGGTCTGATGCGCAGAAGCCATCCGGACGGAGACGAGGAAGCAGGCAGATGCTGAGCAGGGATCATTAGGGACCAGGCTGAACCCATGATGCTCGTCATGTCAATTCAGGGAGAGAGCTGTGTGAGGAGGACACACCTCTAGAATGGCAACTAGTTTTTAACATACTTGAGGTGTCGGATAACAATGAATTTTAGCAAGACTTTTATATCATTTTCAAATCCTGTTTAACTCTCATATCTTTATTTCCTGTCCTTTATTCCAAGTGTTTTGAACTGGATATTTTCAATGAATCATTTGATGCTGTTCACACGCAGTTCTGGATGATTGCCATCATCCAGAACTGAATCAAACTGGTTCAGTTTGCCATGAATCAAACTGGTCCAGATAATTTAGTTCAAAAGCTCACTGGAGGGGAAAATTGTTAGTGAATATCGACTTAAATTTATGTTTATCACACAAAGTTTTTATATGACTTCCGGAAGTCTTTGAACATACAGTAGCAAATAAGTGAAATAAAATATGAACTGCTTCTGTGATTGATTTATGATGATTTTTACATACTTTTTGAAGCTTGAACCCTCCAGTCTCATTGGAATTGCATGGACAAGAAATATTTAAAATTCCTTCTTTTGTTTTCAACAGAAGAAATTCATACAGATTTGGAACAGCAGTATACATGTGTATGTATATATATATATATATATATATATTTTTTTTTTTTTTTATTGTTTGTGAACTATTCCTTTAATACAATAATTTGATTTTAGACATCAAGCTATGCATATACGGTCAATAATTAAGGTCAGTAGGCAGACATCTTGCATAAAACAAAACAGTTCTATAATAATTTCATGTCAGTAGAGCTTTGTTTAAAGCTTTGAGCTCATCATCTTTGCTTCACATTATATAAAATCTATTCAAGACTATTGTCTGTCTGAAACGGCACTATAAGCATAAATATGCCATTTAGGAGCGAGCTATGATGTTTCAGATGAGATTTGTTAAAACTTTTTGGCACGATAATGAGGTCACACTTTTGTTCTCATGACATGGGTGACAGTTTTTTATTCATCCGTAATTGCCTCTCAGAAGTGTTGGAGATAGACATAGAAGGGTGGAGTGGCATATAGAAGTGGTGGGTGGAGGGAATGATGGGTTAATGAGAAGAATGGCTGAGAGATTTGAGGAAATTTGGGCACTGGTGTGAACATGAGTGCTCTGTGAAGACTATTCTGCATAGCATAAAATCATATATATTTGAGAAAAAAGGGAGGGAGGGGGGTTGTCGTTAGTGGCCAGTCTGTTTTTTAATAGTGCAGTTTGCAAAGGCAGCCATCACTTTTTCTGTTCCTCATATTTAGGGGGTTTAAAATATCTAACCTGAAGTATTCAATTGTGTTAAGCACACCTTAGCAACAGCATAGCAACACCCTGGCATGTTTATATAAACATGCTAAGAACCGCTCAGAGCACCTAAGAAACAACATAAAAACATCTGTCAAGTGCATAGCAACATGCCATCAACAACTAAGAACTCCTTAGCAACAACATAGCAACATAGCAAAGTAGTACGAACCTTGCAGAACACCTTAGCAACACCCTGGAAACTGCATATCAACATGCTATAAATCACCCAGAACACTTTAGTAACATCATACTGGCAACATCCTGATATGTACATAGCAACATACTAAGAACCACTCAGATTATCTTAGCAACACCATGGCAACTGCATAGCAATATGGTACAAATCACCCTGAACACTTTAGCAACAGCATACTAGCAAGAACCTGGCATGTACATAGCAACGTGCTAACAACCACTCAGAACACCTTAGCAACACCCTGGCATCTGCATAGCAACATGCTATAAATCACCCAGAACACTTTAGCAACAGCATACTAGCAACACCCTGCTATGTGCATAGCAACGAGCTAAGAACCACTCAGAAAACCTTAGCCACACCCTGGCAACTGCAGAGCAACATGCTATAAATCACCCAGAACACTTTAGCAACAGCATACTAGCAACACCCTGCTATGTGCATAGCAATGTGCTAATAACCACTCAGAACACCTTACAACACCCTGGTAGGTACATAGCAACGTTCAAAGAACCACTCAGATCACCTTAGCAACAGCATAGCAACACCCTGGAAACTGCATTGACTTTTGGCCCAGGCAATTACCTATAACATTTTCTTTAGAAAATGTAAAAATCTATGTTCCTTGCTTCTTTCTTTCTCTCTTTTGTCCCCATCCTTGCATTCTTTCTCGCGTCATCTATCTGTGGTCTGATCTGGGCCCTGTTGAGGATGGGTTTGTGGAGCGGCTCCTGATGATTAAATGTGATCATGGCTAAGCTCCAGCAAGCCCCAGAGACCCAGCGTCTGTTTCCATCAACCCGGGCTGCTCTCCTATCAGCTTGTGTCATCTGCTGATGACCTTGTCAGAAAGCTTGTTGAAGTGAGCCTGAATAGGTCACTTTGTTCAAGACTCCGAGCAATTTAGTTTACTAAGCTGTACGCTTGCACATCTCTACATGCCAAGAAGCAATGTCCCAGTTTTAGTTTTTTTTTTGGGGGGGGGGAGATATATGCGAAATATGCCCTCACCAGTTCCCTTTCGAGCGGAGCGCGCAAAACAACATCAACAAGAGAAGTAGGTGTATGTGGAAAGAAATGCAGCCAGCGGTGTTTTACTTTGATTTAGAGTTCCAATAATGTTTGTGGCAGCCTATTTTTATTTTTATGTTTTTAAATGAAGGGTGCATATTTATTTCTTTATTTTCTTTATTTATTTATTCACATTGTTTTGTTCTTAATCCAGTCCCACAGGTGATTGCTAGCTGGATGAGTATTTATCTTTTAATTTATCCCCAAAAAATACCCTGAATGAATTCAACATTTGTTCATAATTTTGTAAAAAATGAAGTACAGACATTTATTAGAACACTTTATTATTATCATTTCATCTGGATTTTTTTTGTGTGTATTTTTTGTATATATATATATTTTTTAATTGATCTCCCCATAAACCCACATATCATTACCCTGTTAATCTGGATGACTAGATGAGTAGATGTTCTCAGTGGGGTAATCCTGCTCTCATATTCTTGATCCTCCTCATTCACAGTGTGTTTGAGTAGCTTTCCTCCCACCCCACCCTCTTCAAGCACATATTACCCCATCCGTGTATGTGTGTGTGTGATAGTGTGTCGAATGGTATTAGCTCACAGTGGAGCCGCACATTGGCTGAGAGATTAGAGCCAAACGGAGCTGTGCTGGGAGGAAGGTGATAGTTAGATTAGCCTTTAGGCTGGAGTGTAGAGGGGGGATCTGTACCTTTCAGCGGGCCCGTCTATGAGGGACCAGCATGTGGGACCGGACCTCATCCTGAGCCTAGAGGGCCACGCTCGAGCCAGAGACAGCTAGAGGCAGAAACATACTGAGAATTCTCTGATTTTGGTTCCAAAGAAAAGATTGGGGGTGGTAGTTTTGGCACTGTTGGCTGTATTTCGTTTTTTTTTTTTTTTTTTTGGGAGACGAGCAAACTCCACTGTGTTCTGTAAAACAATGAGTTCTTGGAATAGTCAAGTTTGGCCTTATATTTGGTAAAAACACAGTTGTAGTCTGTGTGTGTGTGTGTGTGTGTGTGTGTGTGTGTGTGTGTGTGTGTGTGTGTGTGTGTGTCTGTGTTTGTTTGTTTGGGCTGCAATATAATTTATTTTATTTTTTTATTGCGATTAATCACACCCTTTTTGTGCGATTAATCACGATTAATCACACACTTATCATGAAATTAAGCATACACCATTTACTGTATATTGTATAACATGCTCATTTTGTCATCATTTGTTATATCCAACAAAGAAAACCAACAGACTGAAGGTTGAGTCTCACAAAACTATTAGCTGCAAGTTTTATTCAAGGTAATCATCATCAATATAACGGACTCGCGAGTGCTTATAAATCGCCGCAATCATCTTTACCTTGATTACAGTCCTCATCCATCAAAACTTTACTAGCGAGACGCTGGTTTGCTTTATCCAGCCGAGAAGTGTAGTTTGCATATCATCTGGCCATACAGCGGTGGGATGTTTTGACGTATTCTGTGTTGCGTTGTCTGTATTCACACAGGTCAGTGCGTGAGGGCTCGCGCTCTTCAGAAAGAAAAATCACTGAATATGGCAGAGCTTGTGTTTTTAAGCAAATCACACACTGGAGTCGGCGCCAATGGCCTCGTGGTCAGTGCGCTGACATGTAGCGCCTTTGCGCTTGGGCGGCCCGAGTTCGAGTCCCGGCTCGAGTTCGAGTCCCGGCCCGATCCCATCCCCCGTCTCTCTCCCACCTCGTTTCCTGTCATCTCTCTACTGTCCTGTCACAATAAAAGGAAAATCACCCAAAAAAAATAAATACAAAACACACACTGAAATGAATAAATCACTGAAAACACAACGCGAGTCTCTATAATCTCTGCCATCTCTGATGCAATCAGCCTGGTTTTCTTTACATTAGCTCTGTTTGAATGAATTCACTTACTGGATCATTGGTCTAAAAACTGAAATCCCAGAGCAAACAGAGAAGCAAAATCGGGTTAAAGGGTTAGAATTTTGCCTACCAGGGTTATAGGTGGTTGTGCCATTGTAGATGCTCAGTGTGATAAACTCGCTTTATTTTTATTTATTTATATTTTTATGCATTTTTTTTTTTCTTGCTGCTAAATTTAATGGTAACTGGTTAATTTAAATTGCAACATTAAATTTCTCGGGGCTGTTTAATATTATCTAATGCCATTTTCTTGCAGATGTGTTTAAAAATATGATTTTTTTTTTTGAAAAAAAAGTTTTTTTTTGTTATTTGTTTGTTTGTTTGTTTGCTTGCTTAATTTGTTAGTTTTTATATCATTCCTGAATTCCATTTACTGTCATATCTCCATCCTTCCCAAAGTCTCTACTCTCAAAAATGCTGAAACAAAAATTATGTTTTTGGAAAAATCACATGTTTTTGGAATTGATTTGAAGGTTTCATGCATGTTTGGCATATGGGAGATTATTTTTTTCTAAATTATTTTCATAAAAACACCAAAGGAGACCAACGTGGAAATATTTAGCCACTGTGTTGTAAATGGGTTTTGAACTCCAACAGCAATTACACCTCAAAATCAGTGGTCTTCACTTTTAAGGACAATCTAGGAGACAAAGAGTGATTTTTTTGGTTTGTTTTTTTAAAGCAGTGTTAGGGAAAGTCGGCAATGACAGTCAAAGACAGTCAAATGTGTCTTCAAAATTAAAATATATTATATTATAAATCCCCAAGCTGAGCCCTCACTTGAACGCAATAGCTCAGGCGTCAATGTACCAGTCATTCATTTCTGAAGTTTTTAGTTTGGCATCATGAATTTCAGATCTCTTAATGAGTTTTTAATGAGCTTTGTTAGCCTTCAAGAATTTTTTTTTTTTCATCAAGGAGTATTTTACTGAGATTTATTTATCATTTAAGTAGTAAAAAGGAGAAAATGCAGTTTTTTTCCAGGAGACCCATCAGAGATATTCATGTGTTGTCATTAGTGGTGATGGGGATGTAGGAATATATCTTCCTTATCTTTTCATCTAGGTCCATGGATTTAATCAAAAAGCATTTTAATGGCGTGTGTGTAACGTGCATTAATTCTGCCAAGCGTCCTCCCAAATTCCCTCATGTTCTCCTTTAAATCAGGCACTGTCTAATTATTCATTTACTTTTGCCTTAATGGAGTTTAGCACTTCAGCTTAAAGGTTCTTTTCAGAGCTGTAATGTGAATGAAGTCAGCTAATGTCATGAAGGAAATGAATGGTTATGCTCTTTCATAACCTTTCGTTTAGTTCACCTCTCTGGTATCAGAAAGTTAATGAGAACATTTGTCAGACAGCAGATGTCTGGCAGTGTTGAGGTTATAGTTCACTCAAAAAAATGAAACATAGCGGAACACAAAACCTTTTTTAACTGTTGCTTTTAATAGTCTGAAGTACTGCACATATCTACACTGAACAAAATTATAAACGCAACACTTTTGTTTTTGCCCCCATTTTTCATGAGCTGAAGTCAAAGATCTAAGGCTTTTTCTATGTACATAAAATGCCTATTTCTCTCAAATATTGTTCACAAATCTGTCTAATTCTGTGTTAGTGAGCACTTCTCCTTTGCCGAGATAATCCATCCACCTCACAGGTGTGGCATATCAAGATGCTGATTAGACAGCATGATTATTGCACAGGTGTGCCTTAGGCTGGCCACAATAAAATGCCACTCTAAAATGTGCAGTTTTACTGTATTAAAAAAAAAAAAAAAAGGTTGTTGATTGTGGCCTGTGGAATTTTGGTCCACTCCTCTTCATTGGCTGGTTGCTGGATATTGGCACGACCTGGAACACGCTGTTGTATACGCCGATCCAGAGTATCCCAAACATGCTCAATGGATGACATGTCCGGTGTACAGGTACTGTAATTGTGTAAAGATTCTTGAAACATGGGGCCATGCATTATCATGCTGCAACATGAGGTGATGGTCGTGGATGAATGGCACAACAATGGGCCTCAGGATCTCGTCACGGTATCTCTTTGCATTCAAAATGCCATCAATAAAATGCACCTGTGTTCGTTGTCCATAACATACGCCTGCCCATCCCATAACCCCACTGCCACCATGGGCCACTCGATCCACAACGTTGACATCAGCAAACCGCTCACCCACACGACGCCATACACTCTGTCTGCCATCTGCCCTGTACAGCATGTATGAGCAGATGAGCTTCTCTGAGAAAGTTTCTGACAGTTTGTGCAGAAATTCTTTGGTTATGCAAACCGATTGTTGCAGCAGCTGTCCGGGTGGCTGGTCTCAGATGATCTTGGAAGTGAAGATGCTGGATGTGGAGGTCCTGGGCTGGTGTGGTTACACATGGTCTGCGGTTGTGAGGCCGGTGGGATGTACTGCCAAATTCTCTGAAACGCCTTTGGAGACGGCTTATGGTAGAGAAATGAACATTCAATACACAGGCATCAGCTCTGGTGGACATTCCCGCAGTCAGCATGACTGAATGTGTTTGGGATGCTCTGGATCGGCGTATCCGACAGCGTGTTCCAGGTCCTGCCAATATCCATCAACTTTGCACAGCCATTGAAGGCTGAGTAGAGTGGACCAACATTCCACAGGCCATAATCAACAACCCTTTTTTTTTTTTTCAGGGGGCCCCAAGAATAGCATAGCATTGAAGTTTGGCTATACCACTAATAATAGCGTTACAACACAGTATGTGCTTGGAAATGTAGCACAAATAAGTGAAAGTTATTAGCCCTCACTCTATTCCAAGAGAACTACAATCGAGCTGTGTCAATATTTCACTTATACACAACTAAAGCACTTCATATGTAAGGCAAATATGCCACATACACAGTCCAAAGTTTTGGGAGTGACATTCACATTTTAAAACGGGTTTTTATTTTGTTTTATTTTGTTTTGTTTTGTTTTGTTTTATTTTTTATTCTTTTATTCTTTTATTTTTGCATAAAATGTGTTTGCAAATAAAAAATCATGTTTAATTCTGCTTAGTGGATACACCCTTTTGCAAACAGTATTTTATTTTGGTTTGACTGATGGTTGTAAAAGCCTTTGATGCGGCAGAGCTCAAGGCCTTTGTTTCTGTTTGCTTTTATAACTGCCATGTTTTGTGTTGGCCTTGTTTTTTGTCTTGTTTTGTGTTTTGATTTATTTTCTCTTTTATTTTTTATTTTATTTCCTCATTTTATATTTATTATTTTTATTTTCTCTCTACTCTATTCTCTCTGTACTTACTTGTCCACAAGAGAGTGTCACTTGTAGTCAGTCTCACTTATGAGAGAACTATGTGTGAACAGAACCATATATACCTCCTAAAATGTGAAACAACAGTCACCTGTATCCATACTGTCACATGAATGTAGCTTGTCAGCCATGTGTGTACTGGAAAAGTCAGATAATCGGGTTTTGAGCATGAAAAGGGTCTGCATTTAGATCAGACTTCAGAGGCGAGATGCTGTTAAATGTGCTTCTCCTGTGATCCGTCCTCGCAGCAGAACGCCTCTGCTCTATGCTTGTGAAAGACATTGATGTGGCAGAGCTCAAGGCCTCTGTTTCCGTTCGCTTTTAAAACCACCTGTGTTCTGTGTTGGCCTTGTCCGTTTTATGAGGCATCCTCTGTTTGTAATCGGAGGTGCCTATAGACCTTATTCACAGCAGCGCCATCTTTGATTTTTAACAGGAATGAAAGCAAGGCTGTGAGGGATAGACATACATCTCTTCAGAGGGTTGTACTGATATTTAATGTTTTTGGATTGGTCTGCTGACAAAACACTGCAAAAATATATTTTCGAGAAATTTCTGTGGACAAAAAAACCCAGACAATATGAGCTGTGGAAAATGATAAGTGATCTAGGAGCTTTTTTTTTTTTTTACAGCGGATGTCATTGAAAACATGGTAAATCTATCCCTCACAGCCTCGCATTCATATCTGTTATGGTGCTGCTCTGAATAAGGTCTATACGAATTGCTTTGCTAAATCTTGCAGTGTGATGGAACTTTCAGTCAATCCTTTATTCACTTTAATACACTTTCCTGTTTTATTGTGTTTTTATGCAGATTTGTAATAACCACAATTATGAATGAATTTTCAATCCACATTAAACTGCTATTTTAGTTTTTATTACTTAATAAATGGTAAGCACATCCATCCTGGATACAAGTGCAGCGATTTAAAGACATATACACAGAAAAGGTATTCCCTGAAAAGGGCTTAAGACAGCACTGGGTTCATTAGTCATTTACGTCGCCATTAATAATGGTCAGGTTAATAAAGTGCTTTTACAGACTGAATGTTATATGCTGCCTCGCCTGTGTTTTCTGTGTCTGTGAGATTCTCAGTAGAAGGAGAAAGTCTGTAGATTTTACACAGTATTTTATACCGCTGGCATGTCATTGTTGCGGTCATTTGAATGTGTTAGAATATTTCCCATCATGCCTCATTCCTAATCTTCAGGCACTGAAAATAAAAAAAGGCTTTTGAGAAGCTGAAGCTTTTGACACCAGGTTCTGAGAATCTCTTGAGTTTGGTTTTATATTAGAAGTATTTAATCATGTAGTCTTGTGCAGGAGAAAAAAAAATTAAAATCAAGAAACGGATGTTTTATTCTACTTAGCTGATACACCCCTTGGCAAACTGTATGTCAGAACTATATTTAGCATTTTCTGAAGAAAAAAATTGTCAGTTTTCTAGAAATGGCATTATGGGTTTTCTGCTGCCTTTTATCAAAGCATATATATATATATATCAAAACATGGCATTTAAAATATAAAATAAAGAAATAAAAATTGAGAATGATATAGCAACATTTTAAGAATTAACTTGTAATTAGGAAAATAAAGCCAAAGTATTGCATGAATTACTTAGAAATATATTTGAAAAGAAAGAAAAATATTAAATGGCATAATATTGCAATGCAATGATTGTGTTCTCATAATTGTATCATTGTTCTCAAAATATTACATTAACATTTTAATGTTAAAACTGTATTTTTTTTTTGCTTTTTTTTGTAAAAGGCCTTTTATGAGATTATCAAAAAAATTTAATCATGGTAAAAATGTAATCAGATTAACATTTTAATGTTAAAACTGTATTTTTTTTGGTAAAAAGGCCTTTAATGAGATTATCAACATCCATCCATCCATCCATCCATCCATCCATCCATCCAATAATAGTATACTAGCCTATATCTCTTACGAGATCATTAAAACTACTTTTTATGATTTTTTTTTTTTGCTCTAAAATGGTACGATTTGTAGTATGAGCAAAAGTAATAATGATTGGCTTAACAAGCACCTCCATAATATAGGTTATTTGGTTGTTGCATATGAACTGTGATAAAAAGAAGCTCTTTATTATGCTATTTTAACATATGATACTTTTCTGAGTGTGTGTGTGTGGGTGAAGCCTCAAACACGACTGCTCATTTATCTTGCAGTGGGAGACACGTTTGATGTGTGTTGACATGACACCCTTCCCTCTCCAGGGGCGTCCACATTTAGCCCTGAGCCCAATGCCATTGCGTGCACGTACCCTAGAGCGATGCCCCCTAGAGGAGTACCTGCATCCTCTGCCAACCGCTTTCTAACAAACCCCGGAAATAGGGCAGCCTGCTCAGCACTAACCCCAATGGGAAATTTCTCGTTATTATGCAAATACATGCATGTTTAAGCAGGGGTGGGGGGGAGCATCGACTGGTGGAGATGAAGAATTGCGGGTAATTAGCGGTGAAGGCATTTTGTTTGAACCTCGACAGTTTCAACTTTGGCGTGCGCGAATCGGATGCCGGTCGATAAACAAGGAACAAACAAACATGGTGGGTGGGGGGTAGAGGAACGCGGCTTTCATCTGGAGAACACACACAGAGAAGACAGCCGACTCATCAGCCGCTAAATGCTGGTGTGTTGTACAGAGACAGCTGCTGAATTACACAGCCTCTGAAGTGAAAGTCATCAACTCTTTAATTGCAAATAAGGAGTGATTTGTGAGGTGGCACAAGTGAGAGATTATCAGGGATGGCATTTCGGCATTGTGTGTTTGAGCGTGAATGAGTGTCTGTTCACTTTTCATGGATTAGTTTGCGTGTTACTGGGTTCATCTGTCTCTTTCGATCAGTCGTTATGTCATTCTTATAATCATTCAGTCGGTCGTTCGTCCGGTCAGTCTTTCAGTCTGTCGTTCTTTCGATCTGTCGTTTGGTTGCTCTTTCTTTCAATGAGTCCGTCGTTCTTCTGATCTGTCCGTCGTCCTTTCGATTGGTTGTTTGGTTGTTCGTTCTCCGATCGCTAGTTCAGTCGGTCGTTCTTTCAGTCGGTCTTTCAATCGATCGCTAGTTCAGTCGTCATTCTTTTGATCGGTATATCGTTCGGTCCGTCGTTCTTTCGATCCGTCTGTCGTTCGGTCTATCGTTCTTTTGATCAGTCTGTCGTTCGGCTCGTAGTTTTTTCAATCAGTCTGTCGTTCGGTCCGTTGTTTTTCCGAGCAGTAGTTTGGTTGTTAGATTTTTTTATCATTCATTTGGTTGGTCGTTCTTTCAGTCCGTCGTTCTTTCAGTCCATCGTTCTTTCGATCGATTTGTCGTTCGGTCCATTGTTTTTTCGAGTGGTCATTTTTTTTTCTTTTTTTTTCAGTAATTCGTTTGGTTGGTCATTCTTTCAGTCTGTAGTTCTTTCAATCAACCTTTGTCAAACTTTGCTTTTCATATTAAAAATGACAGATTTTTTAATTCTATTTACTTTAATTTAAATTACCATTCTGCGTTCTGTTTGCTGCCTCAAATTCAGTTTCATCAACTGAGCGATCATTTCGTTTGGTCGGTTGATCTTTGGTCGGTTGTTCTTTCAGTCTGTCATTCTTTCAATCCTTATGTCTTAGGTAGGTCGTTCTTTCAGTAAGTCGTTCTTTCGATCGGTCGGTCATTCTTTTGACTGGTCTGTCGTTCAGTCCCACTGCGCAATGTGACGTCGGAGTGACGTCTTGTTCATGTAATTTTCGGACGTCCAAATTCAGTCCATTTGAAGGGGTTGTTTTGTAACGCCAGGCGACGTCTTTTTTCGACGTCTTCCGCACGTCTAATGTTGATGTCCGTCCACAAAAGTTTGTTTGTGGGAAGAAGGAAGGAGACGGGGTTGGCTTGCTGTGGATCGTTTTATTAGATTTATTAGATAAGTCTTTTCAAAACAATAATCGCGCTCAGTGCGCTCTCTCACACACTCTTCAATAACTTTCTCCTCAAACAAAACAGCGGCTTCTTTAGGCTTCTCCTCGTGAGATGACAGGCAGAGACGCACACACACACACTCTTTCTCCCGTCAGAGAGATCGCTGAACCACCCCCCCCCCCGCCACAACGCTTTTATCCAAAGTGACTTACATTGCATTACACATTTACATTCCTATCAGTTCTTGCTTTCCCTGGGAATCGAACCCATGATCTTGGCGTTGCAAGCGCCAAGGCTCTACTGTTTGAGCTACAGCATCACACCTTTGTACGCGTCTCCAGTTATCACCTGATGCTGAGACGATCAAATGGAGTTTTTGGAAAATTATCTTAAATAATTATAAATAATCTGTATTCATATGTATTAATCATGTTGATAATAACAATATTGATATTTGTTAATAATAAAAAAAATTACATAGTGATCATATAAATTTCCTGCACCTGTCATAGACGTCCAAAAGACGTCCAAAGAAATTACCCAGTTCAAAGGTCCAATGTTGAACGTCAATATGACGTCCAAGTTGGGTCATGGTTGGACGTCCAAATAGTGGACCTAGTTTGGACGTCGAATAGATGTCCAGAATTGGTCATGGACCGACGGACCCAATATAGACATGATCTGCATGTCTATCCGACGTCCAGTGTTTAGTGGGATAGGTCTTTCTTTTGATCGGTTTGGTTGTTCTATTGTTCAGTTGGTCGTTTTATCATCCATCATTGCAATTCTGCTTTTATATATAAAATTAAAAAAATAACAACCAAAAATTATTTTTCTTTCAAATTTCTTTGAATTTCAGTGATAAAAGACATATTCAAAATTCTATTTACTTTAATTTAAATTACCATCCTGCATGTTCAATTCAAATTCAAATTCAATTTGATCAATTGTAGGCTACTGAATAAATCTCAGTTCTGAATAATGCCGAACTAATTTATTACTTAATAGAGCATAGTCTTGTGGACCTTCGGGACTCCACAAAAGGTCTTAATATGTGGCCTCCAATATATTTCATTTCTTAAATTTTAGGCATTATCGTGCACCGAGAACAGGAACGGAGTACCATCTTGTTAATGATTCTTGGCACAAATATGCTGCTGATTGAATTAATTGTGGTTGCCACTAATGAATGCACTACTTTTGACTATACACCGAACTTTTGAATGCAGATTTGTCAGTTTAATTATTTGAAGAAGAATGAACCCTCTCCAGAACCAAAAGGTCCAAAAGCAGGCCTGTGGGCCCTCGGGAACTTCACATCTCAGTATGTGGCTTCAAAAAGACAATCGGAGGGACATCTCGTTAATGATTCCTCGCACACACTTACTGTTGATTGCATTAATTGTGGGTGCCACTAATGAACGTACAACTATTGACAATAGCCGAAACCTTTGAATGCAATTTCAGCAATTAGTTAGGTTTGTTTTTAAAACTCTGATTACCTATGCAAATTCAGCAATTAGCCTGGCTATTTCCCTGGGCTTTTGTTAGATTATAGTTACACAGCTGCCTGATGTGCCCGTGGATAATCAGAGGACAGGAAATTCATTGTTTTATTGACAGGCAGCCAAACCCTTAGAAAGGTTTGCAGAAACTACATTTCCCCATTTTGAGATTAACTATATTTGGATGCATTTGAATATGTTCAGCAGTGAGTTCTGAGATAATCTTCCCTAAACCTAAATGTGCTTTCCAGTGATGTTACTGCGGTACAGAAGACTTTTAATTATCTCATAAATACTGACAGATTTGGCCTGGTTAAAATACTTCTTTCCAACTTGTCTTCTTTTATTTGTGTCGCTACGCTTTGTTTTCACCTCCTCTTCATCACTCATTCACTTCTTGACCTCTTTCGGCAATTTCGAGAATCCGTTAAAACAATTGTCACTCCAAGCACATTTCGTGCATTAGCAATGCTCATAAACATCTGCCCTGCACTGTTTTTCCCTTCCCTAAGTGTTACACGCATTCACACGTTTCATACACACGTTCTCACCCGAATCTCTCGCTCTCGCTTTCACACATGCCCCCCCCTCACACAAATTGGCTCTTGCGTGTTTACACAACCATTGATGAAACATGTAGGACTGTGAAAACATTTTCTACTGTTCCCCAGAGCACATTAGCTTTCTGGAAATGTGTAAGTGTGTTTTATTAGCAGACCGACAGGATGCAGTTATAGGATTCAGAATAATGTTTACTAAACGCATTTGACACGCCATAGTAAAATGAGTAGTTCTAGTCTGGGAGAACATGCTAGCCGCGTCAGGGTCAGGGGTACAGCTCCCAGGGAATGCCATGCAACAAGTGATCAGGGCTGACTGGATATATTCATCAGTTACCGTGCTGGTTCTGTGGATGCTGTAACTAACATCATTATGCATCTTGTTGAAATAATGTAAAGTGGAAAATAGAATTAATGAATGCTTTAGAAGTATTTTAATTGTTAGTTCATGTTAACCAATGTAGTTAACTAATATTAACAAATGAAACCTTATTGTAAAGTGTTACCGTTTCACTTATTTTAATTTATTTGTTTGTTGATTGATTAATTGACCGTTCGCAAAGATCCGCCTCCTTTAGTTTAGTTTGCTATGTCCGACAGGCCGTGCTCTCACACCTCAAATCATGTTCTCACGCAGCGAAAAAAACATAAAGGTGCAAAGAGGGCACTGACAAGTGACAACGCGTCGACAGACAGGACAGACCAGGTTATTTTGATATGAAACAAAGTCTTAATTTTTAAATTTGGTCCTTTTTTAAAGAAATTTAAACAATAAATACCGTTTTGTGGTCTGCTCGTAAACTGATCATCTCTTCCTTCTATTTAATTTATAGCATTGAATAAACATGAATGAACATAAGAAGGAATGTTGTTTTAACCGCAGAGAGATGTCAGTACACTCGACCTTACTCTACTAACTCTCCTGACTGCTTTGTTGGACAAAAATGGCGGATTCGGCGGATGGCAGATTATGATTGGTCAGATCACCTGTCAATCAAACTCCCTGTGAAGGGTGAACTGATTGACTTTCAATAGTTTTGAGAATGAAATCATAATTAGTCCAACTTGTTATATATTTTTTATATCCTATTAGTCTTTTATGCATGATTCATCAGTGCACATTATTATAACAAAAACAAAGAAGAACTACTTTGGTGTACTACTGATGTAACAAAGGCTAAATGGGCGGGGAAAACATTAACCAATAATATCATGGCTAAACGTTCATGATCCAATAATTTCTCTTTTCCGATGTGATTGAAAGTTAAATGTGTTGAGACTGCAAACCCAATGTAAAACGCACTTGGAGACCCTTGTCTATATGGGTGTTTTGGTCAAAAGATTGAATTTAGAGAGCGAGGTTTCCTGCTTGTTGCTGACAGGGGCACAAACAGAGAAAACAGCAGGCCACTGTGCTGTGAATGAACTTTATATTACCTCTATATATCATCCAGCCACTGATGGATACCAGCACCCCTGAGAAAATGCCCAAAGATACTGATCTGAGAGCAGTTTACTGTTTCACTCTTAACGGCAGGTGTTAAACATTAAGGGAGGACTCTGGTCTCAGAACGGTGCTTGAGGATGGGTTGTTTCGAGAGGTTTGGACTCACTTGGGGAACCAGGAGTGAATTTATTAGAAAAGAGAGGTCAGGCCACCTGCGGTTATATACAGTCACTCACACTTTTCATCATATTGTTTTATGTGTTTCAGAACGATGTTGAATTTGACACACATTCTCTTATCTACAAAGTCCTAAAGGCAGGGGGTTATCACAGTATTGATGTATATTATTTATCATTATTAGAACAGTTTTTCAACTCATTGTTCACTGTTATTGAACGTCTAACCCAATGTTCGGATTACCAGATCTTTTTCAAAGCATACTACAATCTGTGGCAGCCTGTACGAATAGTCTGTGTTTGTTCGCTTTTTCGTTTATTTGTTAATTTAATTTTTATTTTTAGCTTTGTTTATTTATTTTTGAGTGTTAATAATTGATAAGTAATTTATTATTATTGATAATTACTTATTATTATTATTATTAATTTAGCTTTTATTTTTTGTAATTGTAATTTTGTAATTCATTTTTATAATTATGTCTATCCATCCATCAATCTGTATCATATATTAGTATACTATATTCATCCATCATCATATATTCATGTACTATATCCATCCATCGATCCATCCATTCATCCATCATATATTAGTATACTATATCCAGCCATCCATCCATCCATCCATGATATATTAGTATACTATATCCATCCATCATCAATCCATCATATATTAGAATACTATATCCATCCATCGATCCATCCATTCATCCATCATATATTAGTATACTATATCCAGCCATCCATCCATCCATCCATCCATCCATCCATCCATCCATCCATCCATCCATCCATCCATCCATGATATATTAGTATACTATATCCATCCATCCATCACCCATCCATCCATCCATCCATGATATATTAGTATACTCTATCCATCCATCCATCCATCCATGATATATTAGTATACTATATCCATCCATCCATCCATCCATCCGTCCATCCATCCATGATATATTAGTATACTCCATCCATCCATCCATCCATGATATATTAGTATACTATATCCATCCATCCATCCATCCATGATATATTAGTATACTATATCCATCCATCCATCCATCACCCATCCATCAATCCATGATATATTAGTATACTCTATCCATCCATCCATCCATCCATCCATGATATATTAGTATACTATATCCATCCATCCATCCATCCATGATATATTAGTATACTATATGCATCCATTCATCCATCCATGATATATTTGTATACTATATCCATCCATCCATCCATCCATGATATATTAGTATACTATATCCATCCATCCATGATATATTAGTATACTATATCCATCCATCCATCCATCCATCCATGATATATTAGTATACTATATCCATCCATCCATCCATCCATCCATGATATATTAGTATACTATATGCATCCATTCATCCATCCATCCATGAATGATATATTAGTATACTATATCCATCCATCCATCACCCATCCATCCATCCATGATATATTAGTATACTCTATCCATCCATCCATCCATGATATATTAGTATACTATATCCATCCAACCATCATCCATCCATCCATCCATGATATATTAGTATACTATATCCACCCATCCATCCATCCATCCATCCATCCATGATATATTAGTATACTATATCCATCCAACCATCATCCATCCATCCATCCATGATATATTAGTATACTATATCCATCCAACCATCATCCATCCATCCATCCATGATATATTAGTATACTATATCCACCCATCCATCCATCCATAGAAGAACTAGTCAGTGGAAGTTTATAAGGTTCAAGCCCTCAAATCAATATTTTTAGGTTTGTTTGAGATATTGTAGTAGCATGTAATAAGAGAACACGATTAGCACACCTGTTTTTAGGATTAACTCAAATTAGACAATTCTGAAAACAGACAATTGTGGTTGGCATTGTTCGCATTTAAATGGCTGTTTAAATGCGCAGTTGTTCACCAGAATAAGCTGAAATGTAGACCAGACTTGTATAGTTAAGAGTATATATACCGTACATAAGACCACTGGAAATGTGTTAGCCTCTCATATGATGCACAGCTGAACTAGTGGGGAAAAAAAGCATAATTCTTCAAACATAATGATGCTGGATATGTTCTTTTTTGTGTCTCTAACAGAACTTTCAAACTTCTGGCCAAGCATTCAAGCAGGTTACGTCTGCAAACTTTTTTATTGCTTCTCTGTGCCGAGTGACAGAAGCACCACGATTTATCTTGTCATGCACTGAAGGGCAGATTACTGTATGGATAAATGGAAGGAGTGAAATAAATGAGTGTAAGGGAGGAAAAATGGATCTTAGAAAGGTGGAGTGCGAATGGAGGGGTGATTTTTCTCGCACTGTATGAAATGAGAACACACAGTGATGGTGATATAGGACCTCAGATTCAGAGGAATAAAGGCTTGTGCATTATTGATGAGCAGATAATCTAAAGGGATGTGAGATGGCAACGTCACCTGAAGCATTTCGAACGACCCGTGTGTCTTAGAGAGAGAGAGAGAGAATGGGTCATGCATGAAGAAAAAGTGAATTTAGTGACCCCAAAATGTATATGGACACTTAAGTCGCACTTCTTAATATGTGAATGTCAATGCATTAGAAACAAATGATGCTGGAACATTTTTCTGAGCCATTTTTGCAATGCCTTCTGGGGTGGAAGTGATTTTTAGTGGTTGTGTGAAGTCAGTTGGACATGTTACACTAATGTTTGACAACTAAACAGTGCCCAAATATCTTCGTCTTAATTATGAACAGTACATTTATTATTTTTATCCCAACAAAGGCATTTTTTTTTTTGATGTTTTGGTTGAAAAGTGTGCATTTGCCAAGATTAATTAAAATAAATGATGCTTTGTTTGACATTTGTAAAGGAATAACATGCATAGATTGTGTATGAAGTGTCCAAATACTTTTTTGGGGCCACAGTATATTTGAGTATAAAAGTGACAGTTTTTTATGTATTAATAGCCTGCTTAAAACAATAGTCTATATATAGCTGCTCCACAGTGGATTTTTTTTTTTTTTTTTTTTTTTTTTTGTGACACACTTAGAAACATACTTTAGTTTTAGTCTTTAAGATTTAGAAAGAAAAAAGAGATAGATAGACAACAAACGATAGGCACAAATGATAGACAGACGGATATGAAAAATAAACAACAAACAATAGACACAAACGATAGACAGACAGACAGATATGAAAAATGAACGATAGACACAAACGACAGACAGTCAGACAGATATGAAAAATAACTAATAGACAGTCAGACAGATATGAAAGGAACAATAGACACAAATGATAGACAAACAGACAAATATTAAAAAATAAACAATAGACAGACAGATTTGAAAAATAAGACAGACAGGATAGAGAGAAAGATATGAACAAAAATGATAGACAGATATGAAAAATAAACAAGACACAAACGATAGACAAATAGACCGATATGAGAAATATAGAATAGACAAACAGATATGAAAAACAAATGATAGGCACAGATAAGAAAAGAAAACGATAGACAGGCAAACAGACAAACATGAAAATAAACAACAGACAGAGAGACATAAAAACAAATAAACCAAAGACAGACAAATATGAAAAATATATAAACGATAGACAGATAGGCAGACAGACAGATAGGCATGAAAAACAAATAAACGACAGATAGACAGACAGACAGACAGACAGACAGACAGACAGACAGATAGGCATGAAAAACAAATAAACGACAGATAGATAGACAGACAGATAGGCATGGAAAACAAATAAACGACAGATAGATAGACAGACAGACAGACAGACAGACAGATAGACAGATAGATAGATAGATAGATAGATAGATAGATAGACAGACAGACAGACAGATAGATAGATAGATAGACAGACAGACAGACAGACAGACAGATAGACATGAAAACAAATAAACAACATATAGACAGATAGATAGACAGACTCACAGACAGATAGATAGACAGACAGATAGATAGACAGACTCACAGACAGATAGATAGACAGACAGACAGACAGACAGACAGATAGATAGACAGACAGACAGATAGACATGCAAACAAATAAACAACATATAGACAGATAGATAGACAGACATACAGACAGACAGACAGACAGACAGACTCACAGACAGACAGATAGATAGACAGACAGACAGACAGACAGACAGACAGACAGATAGACAGACATACAGACAGACAGATAGATAGACAGACAGACAGACAGATAGATAGATAGATAGATAGATAGACAGACAGACAGATAGATAGATAGATAGACAGACAGACAGACAGACATGAAAACAAATAAACAACATATAGACAGATAGATAGACAGACTCACAGACAGATAGATAGACAGACAGATAGATAGACAGACTCACAGACAGATAGATAGACAGACAGACAGATAGATAGACAGACAGACAGATAGACATGCAAACAAATAAACAACATATAGACAGATAGATAGACAGACTCACAGACAGACAGACAGACAGACAGACTCACAGACAGACAGATAGATAGACAGACAGACATACTCACAGACAGACAGATAGATAGACATGAAAACATTTGGCAACTCGTAAAATATGTACGATTTAGCAAAAATCTTACGACTTTGTACGAGTGAGGTTGTATGAATTGGTACGAATTAGCCTCCTCGTAAAATTCATACGAATTGCCGTGAGATCGTGTTGGACAGACAGATAGATAGACAGACAGACAGACAGACAGATAGACATGAAAACAAATAAACAACATATAGACAGACAGATAGACAGACTCACAGACAGACAGATAGACATGAAAACAAATAAACAACATACAGACAGACAGACAGACAGACAGATAGACAGACATACATGAAAAATAAACGATAGACACAAAGGATGGATGGATGGACGGATCACAGATCTAAATACAACTCAAATCTTCACGGAGCATCTCATAGAAACAGAAAAGCAAACAATAATGTGTTTGTTGATGATTCGAATGAGTTCTATGACTGATGACTTTTGTCAGGTTACATGTCCAGAAGAACGGACATGTAAGAACCCCCCCCCCCCCCCCCCCCCCCCACACACACACGTACAGAGAGCAGGATGTCAGGGCTAAGACACTGCAGTCATCATTTACAGGAATGTGGTGTGAGAATGGGATACCTTACACTCTGTAAATGTACAGAATATAATTATACTGCAAGAATAGAATTTACAGAACCCACAATATACAATATTTACATTTAAAGATGCATATTTTCCACCCGTGTCTTACATTACTTTCTTTTATGGCGCTGATTACACTGTTCATTCCCACACGCTCATGAACACACGGTTACATAAGAGTAGATGTACCATCTGTCTGCAGTGCACCACACATTCTCATACATTCTTGAATGCTTAAACACCACAAATTTTACCACCTGTCCACCAGAACACGCCATCTAGAGCAGTGCCAAAACACAGACGCACGTAGATATGGAGAGTGTCACAATACATATTAGCCAAGAAAACTACATTAACACAACTCAGCTTGTCTCCACTAACTCTTCAGGCAATTCTTCGCAGTGTGTGTGTGTGTGTGTGTGTGTGTGTGTGTGTGTGTGTGACACATTGACTCAGGCTGTACGCTGATGTGTTAACAGCTCTGTTGACCCTTTTAGGCATGTTATCATCACTCTGTCCGATCTGTTTCTGGTCTCTCTGTTCAACTATAGGCCTACTGCAATACTAGTAGCTTATATAGTTTCTATAAATGAGATTTTGAAATATATCGCATCTTCAATGGAAAATAACATTGATGATCTGTTTATCAGTTAATATAATCATGCTTGTTAGTCACATCAATGACATAACCAGAAAGAATCTTGTGGCTAGACTAGTCAAATCTCCCTGAACATTGTGGCGCATTTGGACATTCTTCATGCTTCCTTATTTGCAGTCATTGGTTTGAGGTCAGAGCGAGGGACTTAATGAAACCTTGTTCGCAGTCTGGAAGCGCTGCAGTCTCTGTGGCGAAATAGACTGTTTGTATATATTATTGATGATTTGTCCCCTGCCCTCTGTTTTAGTGCGGAGGAAAGCAGGTCAGCACCCGCAGGGCTGGCGGACTCATATTTCTGTTTCTTATTACATTCCTATTGCCATTCTTTCATTACTTTTTATTGCTTCTTTCTCGACTACAGAGAAGTCGCAATACTCTGAGACCTCACGCACGACCAGTTTTCTCTGTAGCTCGGTTACTTTTTTTGCTCCTAATGTCTCATATTTGTATTTGCGTATTGTTTTTCCCTGCAACTATTAAATTAAGCTGTTTGTTTGTTTGTTGCTTTTGATGAATAATCTCAAATGTGATTCATTACATAAATAGGGCATGGATTTAGTTGATCCTCATGCCAAATCAGGTAAAGTGCATTTAAACACCCGCTGTTTATTCATTCTTGTTTGTAATAACCGATCCTACCCTGTGGTTTCGGCTGTATAACATTACACCCAACGCCACCTTTTATTTTTGATGATTGTATGATGTTGAACAGCAGGACGTGGGGAAAGTGAAAGGGGATGTCCGCTGATGTTTTGACCCTGTGGTTTTGTAAAGTCTTGGCAGTATTTCAGCGCAGTGAAGTGGGTGTTACGGAAACAGGATTAAAACTGCTTGTTCTACGCCGCCGTTTAAGTGGGTGTTTAATCCACAGCTTTATGGACTCTCCTCATTTTTCTAGTACTCATTTGCAGAAGCGTTTAGCCCTCGACTGCTCGGCATCTGACTTCAGAATGGAAAAACTCTTTTTAAGAATGGCATTTTAGAAATGAAATATTTTGTTTGTTGTTTGAAGGCAGCAAGAGAGGGGAAACCAGAGCTAGGTGTTGACTGTTGAAGTTTTCATACAATATAGTTCAGTGTGTAAAATAATAGCTAATAGCCTAAACACTTTGTTTTGTATGCTACTTTTTGTGCTTAATAAATGTTTTACCATTTAGGTTTGGCTAAAAACAAAACAAAAGGTGCCTACTATGTTTAAAGGTACAATATGTAAGAATTTTGCATTAAAATATCCCAAAATCTCAAGGCCAGTGTTATATATTTTGTTAAGTTGATTACTTACAATATCCCAAATGTTTCCAACTATTTTTAAATAATGAGAAAATTGCGATTTTAACCAAGGAAACGGGACGTTAGAGCAGGGGGGAGCTGGGAGTCCAGGTCAAATGCGGAAGTTGTAGCGTCTATCAAGCAACAAACGTTAGCTTGTTTCTTGCAGTCGTTATGGTACACAATTATTCTTTACCGATTGCTGCTGGTTCTGTCGACAAAGCATGCTTAATTTTATATTTTCCAAATGTAGCATTCGGTAATAGTTATGTTTATGCAAGGAAAGTATTATTGCTTTAGGTTTGTGTTTAGTTTATTGACATTGTTTATCACGTCTGGTGTTTATGGCCATGTAAATAAACATAGCATGTGTTATACATAAAGATTAATCAGTATTTTGGCAAATGATGTGGGCATGTTCGAATGTATTTTTACAACAAATGTTTAGAACACGTAAAACTGCGCAGCGTTATCACAACAATGAATTCGACAAATACAGTAACATCTATGATAACCAATTTAGTATTAAACCTTACTTTTCTTGCTGTTAATTCATTTTAATGAAATAAAAGTGTGATGAGGTTCAAGAGTCAGGAAGAAGACGGGTCGGCGTGACTGAGACTCGTACTTTATTAAAATAAAACAAAACAAACAAAAGTCGCGCACAACGCGCATTCACTGTGGCAACGGCACAAAACAGTTAAAAAATGAGAGCTCGGATCCACCGGTTCCCTTTCAAGGGAACTCCCGTTGCGTCGAAAGCTGACGCTATGGGAACGCTTTGCGTGATGACGTCTTGAAGCACATGTAAAATCAGTCCAATGGTGTGGCGGAACGTCAGAGGCGGGTGACGTCACGTACCAGGAAGCTATAAAAGCCGGCCCGAAACAGAAAACGAAAGCTTTCTGAGTCTTCAGTTGCGCTCTGTGTTGAATCTGTCCTTGTTATTTGGTGTTGTCTGTCTATATTATATATATATATATTCAGTATGGCGAGCAAGCAGCAGTTTAGAGTGTGTGTCCATCCCTGCCCGCGTTATTTAACGGGAGGTGATACTCACACTCTTTGTGTTGTTTGTTTGGGTGAGGAGCATGCCCAGTCAGCACTCGAGGGTGGTGACTGTGTGCATTGCGACGCGCTTCCATTGCGCACGCTCCGATCCCGCTTGGCTCGGTTCAATCCCAATCGCGTTCCCCAGGGCTCGGGTCCCGCCGCGGCTGAGGCTCAGCGGCGATCTCAGACCTGGGGTTCGCAAATGGATCTGTCAGTGGATGTTGAGACGGGCTCTGCCTTATCTCAGCATCAATCTGACAGATCCAGTGCCTCTCATCAGGGTGTGGAAGCACGCATTGCGGTTTCTTCCCCCCCGATAGAGGCACCAATACTGCAACTGTCCAGCTCTGAGGAGTTGGATGTTGTGAGTATTGAAGCTGAGTCTGAGGATTCGCCACCTCAGTCTCATGCGTTTGAGGAACTGCTCGATGTTATTACTAGAGCAGTTGACAGACTATCTATTGAGTGGCCAGAGGATAGGCAGGACGTTCGTTCGAAAAGTAAGCTCGACGAACGCTTCCTGCCATCTCGTACACAGCCTCAGCAAAGAAGCCTTCCGTTTTTCCCCGATCTCCACACCGAGGTGTCGAAATCGTGGGGAAAACCGGTTTCATACAGAGTGTATGCACCACAAACATCCCACTATTCTTACATTCACAAATATAAAGAATATGGTTATGGGGAGATGCCGAAGGTGGAGGAGACGCTTGCGAGCTATCTCTCTCCAGCAACGGCATCTTCCCTGAAAGCTCCTTCACTTCCCTCTAAGCCAGTAAAATTCACATCATCTCTGGTTCATAAATCGTATGCAGCCGCTGGTCAAGCTGCAGCGTGTCTGCATACGATGTCTATTATGCAAGCCTATCAGGCAGAATTATTGGGGGATTTAGAGGAGGGCGGGGGAATTGGTCCTGACACAGTGGGTGAACTACGCAGAGCCACAGATCTGTCTCTCAGGGCCACCAAGGAGACCGCTAAATCAATCGGGCGGTCTATGGCAGCCCTGGTGGCCACTGAGAGGCATCTGTGGCTCAATTTGAGCGATATAAAAGAGAAAGAAAAGCACGTTCTCTTAGATGCTCCGGTTTCCACTGTTGGTTTATTTGGTGATGCAGTAAACAGTGCGGTAGCTAAATCTCAGGAAGCTGCTAAACAGGCAGCTGCATTACAAAAACTTCTCCCCCGCCGTTCTTTCATTGAGGCTGCTGAGCGGGAGCAGCCTCACTCCTCTAAAAAGAGCGCTGAACATCGTGCCACTCAAAAACAGAGTGTGTCCTCTCGTGCTCCCCCACAAAAATCTCGGGGACACGGAGGGCGCTCTCAAACCCAGCAGTCTTCGAGGGGTAAAACGGATCTGCGGACCGTTATTACTGCCAAGAAGGCTGCTGGGGAAAAAGTCCTGATGTCTGAGGGCTCAGGACAAATGAGGGTAGTCCCCCCGAAGCAGAGCGGTTAACACCTCTTTTCACGGTGCCCGTCTCTCTTCGGTGCCCTCAGGGGACCGTTCTGCCAACCCTGCCACCTCTGGTGTTACAGGGCGCAGCGGTCTCCGGCGAGCACATATCTCAAGGTCCACCCGGAAACGTAGTGGCCTCGGGATGCCCGCCCCCTCTGAGGAGGGTGCTAGAGCAGTCTGTTTGGTCGTTCCCTGCCGGTGCGCCGTTACAGGGCGACGAACCGACTACTCAACAGCAGGAGAAAAATACGGTGCCGTCTCTCTTCGGTGCCCTCAGGGGACCGTTCTGCCAACCCTGCCGCCTCCGGTGTTACAGGGCGCAGCGGTCTCCGGCGAGCACATATCTCAAGGTCCACCCGGAAACGTAGTGGCCTCGGGATGCCCGCCCCCTCTGAGGAGGGTGCTGGAGCAGTCTGTTTGGTCGTTCCCTGCCGGTGCGCCGTTACAGGGCGACGAACCGACTACTCAACAGCAACAAAAGCCAGAAACCAGTCTCGAGAGACTGGTACCTCTAGTAGAATCTTTGACAGCGTGGAAGCTACTGTCAAATGTTTCTCGTTGGGTCCTGCAGACCGTGGAAAAAGGGTATTAGATACAATTCTATTAACGCCCACCGCGGTTTATGGGGGTCCTGCCCACAGTGGTGGGCCCCGAGCAGGTTCTGGTTATGGAACAGGAAGTAAACACTCTGTTAGAGAAAGGGGCCATAGAATATGTACCCCCCTCCAACAGGGAAACCGGGTTTTACAACCGGTACTTCATAGTTCCAAAAAAGGACGGGGGATTGCGTCCCATTTTAGATCTTCGAGTTCTGTACGAGTACATGCAGCTCAAGTTCAAAATGTTAACCTTGAGACAAATCGTGCCACAGATCAGGTCCGAGGACTGGTTTGTCACGATAGACCTCAAGGACGCATATTTCCATCCGTCCGTGTCATTGGAAGTTCCTGAGGTTTGCTTTCGGGGGCAAAGCATACCAATATCGAGTTCTTCCATTCGGCCTGGCTTTATCACCCCGCACTTTCACCAAATGCGTGGATGCAGCTCTGGCGCCTCTGCGCCTCCGGGGTATTCGCATCACGAACTACATCGACGATTGGTTGATTTTAGCTCAGTCGCATTAGATGGCGGTTCAACATCGAGATGTTGTTCTCGCCCATATGAAAGAGTTGGGGTTACGGCTGAACGCCAAGAAGAGTGTGCTTTCTCCATTTTAGAGGACCACTTTTTTAGGCGTGGTTTGGGATTCAGTGTCGATGCAGGCGCGCCTGTCATCGCCACGCTTCGATTCCATCCTGGCAGCTGTGAGAAGTGTAAAGCTAGGCCAGCTACTCACTGTCAAACAGTTCCAGAGACTGTTGGGTCTCATGGCAGCAGCTTCCAATGGGATACCTTTTGGACTGCTGCACATGAGGCCCCTGCAGTGGTGGCTCAGGACCAGAGGGTTTTTCCCCGAGGGGCAACCCATTTCGCACAATCAAGGTCACGCGGTGATGCCTATGTGCCTGGGTTATGTGGAAGAAACCTTGGTTCCTGTCCCAGGGCCCAGTGCTGGGAGCTCCTTGTCGTCGCAAACTGCTAACGACGGATGCTTCCCTCACGGGTTGGGGAGCGATCCTGAGGGTCGCTCATCTCAAGGTCTGTGGGAAGACCATCATCGTTCCTGGCATTCTATAGCCTAGAGATGTTAGCTGTCTTCCGGGCTCTGAGGAGCTTTATCACAGGTCTCAGGGGACACCATGTGTACTACATACGGACAACACGTCGGTAGTCGCCTATATCAAGGGGGTTTGCGCTGGCATGCCATATCCTCTTGTGGTCCCAGGGGAAGTTGCTGTTACTCAAGGCAGCCTACATCCCCGGGGTCCAGAATATAGGAGCAGACACTCTGTCGAGACAGGGGCCGAGGCCCGGGGAATGGTGGCTCCACCCCCGAGGTGGTGGAGCTGATATGGAAATTATAAGTGGATCTGTTTGCGTCTCGAGAGACGTCTCACTGTCCACTTTGGTTCTCCTTCACGCATCCAGCTCCTCTGGGACTGGATGCTATGGTACAGACGTGGCCGAGGCTACGTCTGTACGCCTTTCCCCCAGTTGCTCTGCTCCCGGGAGTTCTGGAAAGAGTTTGCAGGGACCGGGTTTGCCTGCTTTTTATAGCCCCGCGCTGGCCGGGCAGAGTATGGTTTCCCGATATTGTGTCCCTCCTCGACGGGCATCCTCTGGAGTTACCCGTCAGGAGGGACCTTCTGTCCCAGGCAGAGGGCTCGATATTTCACCCTCGGCCAGAACTGTGGAACCTGTGGGCTTGGCCTCTGAGGGGGCCCAGCTCATAGAGTCAGGTCTCTCAACCGAGGTTGTTGAGACCATTCTACAGTCCAGAGCTCCCTCCACGAGGAAACTTTATGCCCTGAAGTGGAGAGTATTCACTTCTTGGTGTAGTGACCGTCGGTTGGACCCAGTCCACTGCCCAATTGGTACAGTGCTGGAGTTCCTGCAGGAACGGTTCACTGCAGGTCTGACCCCGTCCACTTTAAAGGTCTATGTGGCGGCCATAGGTGCTTACCACAGTCCTTTGGGTGGAATGTCTGTGGGGAAAGACCCCTTGGTATCTCGTTTCCTTCGTGGCACTTGGAGGTCCTCCTCCCTTTCGAAATCGGACCAGGAGGCGAATAATTTGCTTTGCCCTGTTCGGGCGTTAGACGCGTATGTCCACAGAGCTGCCCTGTGGCGTAAAAGTGACTTTTACTCCCCTAACAAGGGAGGTCCAGTGTCTAAGCAAAGGATGAGCAAGTGGGTGGTTGAGACTATCTCACTGGCTTATGAGGCGGCTGGACAGCCTTCTCCTTTGGCTGTCCGGTCGCTCTCTACTAGGAGTCTGGCGGCCTCTAAGGCCCTTATATCAGGAGTATCGTTACAGGACGTCTGTGATGCGGCAGGCTGGTCCTCACCGCACACCTTCGTTAGGTTCTACTCTCTGGATTTAGACTCTACTCTAGGGTCTCATGTTTTGTCTTCTTAGTGCTGCTCACATGATTACACACAGGACAGACATTTGTAGCTATGGAGGCATTGGTATAGACGTTCCCATAGCGTCAGCTTTCGACGCAACGGGAGTTCCCTTGAAAGGGAACGCCTCGGTTACGACTGTAACCTCGGTTCCCTGAAGAGGGAACGAGCGTTGCGTCGCCTTGCCATATCTCCTTCATGCCTGTCAGCGCGACTTCAGACTTTACGAAGCTTTCGTTTTCTGTTTCGGGCCGGCTTTTATAGCTTCCTGGTACGTGACGTCACCCGCCTCTGACGTTCCGCCACACCATTGGACTGATTTTACATGTGCTTCAAGACGTCATCACGCAAAGCGTTCCCATAGCGTCAGCTTTCGACGCAACGCTCGTTCCCTCTTCAGGGAACCGAGGTTACAGTCGTAACCGAGGCGTTTTCTTTCTCTGCGTCATATTTTCTCTCCAGTCTCTGATTCCAGCACGGTCTCTCCACGCCAATAATACTGCAAAAAGACACAGGTGTTCGTCATTTGCACTTGACCTACTTACTTCCCGTCCCGCTCGTCTTGTTTTTATCTCTCCCGTTACAGACCGCGCTGAACCACGCCCCCCCCTCGCCACAAAAAGCATGTCATTAAACGCAACATTTATAAAAATAGAACATCCATGAACATGATTTTTCGATTCCCGTCTGACTGATTTACATCCACGGTGGAGTTGAAAACAACAGTTCCCATCATTCCACGCTCCTTTACATCGTCATCAAGCTACGCCGTTGTTGTTGTTTGGAATGTAGCGCCCTCTAGCGGCAGAAAATGTTGCATATTGTACCTTTAAGGGTTATTTATATTGTCCGTTTTCATTGTAATTTTGGTTTTAAGTTTAAGTAATTTTGTTATGTGCTTTTGCCATTTATAATTTTCATGTATTTTTATTTTACTTTACATCATATTTCTTCAACTCATTCATTTTAGTTAATTGCAAGAAAACAATAAGTTTTACTGAAACGTTAACTTGACATGTTTTTTTTCTCAATTTTGTTTTTCTCAATTTTGTTTCTGCTTCAGTTAACAAAAACTGTAACATTCAATTCATGATTTAGATTTTAATCATGTTTTAGTCAACAATAAGCTTTTTTAACTGTAGAAATGTTTAATTGTGTTGTAGCTGAGATATATTCCTACACAGAAATCAATCCATGAGAGATATTCACTATAAAAAGTGTGACAATTAACCCCAGTTTCCTGTGTGATTTAATTCAGATTGATTCTCAAAAGATGGAACATATTTAGAAACATACTAACAAATCTGTTAAGCAGAGATTTAACTAGTTCTTTGTCTAAAGAGTCAATGAGCGATATGTTTCACTGAAAATGGTTCCTCTCATGCCAGTGTGATTGTTTGCAATTTTCTTAATTGTTCTACAGTGTTAGATCAAGAAGGAAACATGTCAAAGAGCACCTTTGCTGTTGTATAATTGGGAGACTGTTCATTGCAGTACAGAAGGGAGACAAATATTGATTACAGTAAGCAAACCTGACAAAAGTCAAATCTCACAGATTAATCTGAGTGGCATGTGCCCATGCAAAAAAAGATCCCGAACGCAATGGTAAGGTGTTGCTCTACAGCTCCTAATGTGTTTCTGACCAATTGTTATCATGTGGTGGTTGCATACTGGCCAAAGTCTCTGACCTATTTTGACGATGTAAGCGTATGGTCTAAAGTGCATGGCACAAGTGCACTTAGTGCCATGTCACATGTCTGAATCCAGACATGCCCTTAACTTTTGCTAGTTAAATAATGGGAAAAATGGTCGACACACCCAGCGCATGGTCTAAATTCTCTCAATGAGTAATGGATGTGTTTTGGACGTAACATGCAATAAACCAATCAGAGTCTCATCTCCCATTCCCTTTAAAAGCCAGTTGCGCTCGCTCCATGTCATATTACTAATGCACCCTTTGACTAACAAAAATATATATACTGCACCTTTGATTATAGACAGGTTTAAGTTGGTCAATGGCGCAGTCTATTTGTGTTGCCTCAAAATAGCAACGTGCCAACAATGCACCTGAACACACCTCGTTTCAGACCAGCACGCCCATGGGCGCACAAATGGGTGCAAATGCATTTGCTATTTAAACAACGTGGCGCAGGATGTGAAAATGATAACTGCGTCGGGCTGAAGCTAGCAAAAAACACTTGCACCGAGTGTATGATAGGGCCCTCTATGTTTGGTCCCCAAACATTTTATTGTCCGCTTTGATGAGGATGAGACTACAGTAGATGTAACATGTACTTCCTGCAAAGTGAACATCATTCATTGTGATGTCACGTCCTGCCTTATAAAACTTTGTGAGGCTCAGGTTAAGAGCATGTTTTCATTATCGTTCTCTTTACATTGTAAGGTAATATATACATAGTCTCTGGCTTTCCTCTTTGTATAGAGTTTGTGTATCTAAATCCATCCAGGCTTTGCATCATTGGTTTTAATGGAGGAAAGGGTGAGCTGAGCAGAACTCCCACTGCACTCCGGGTCACTCATAATTAGCTGGGCTGCCGCCCCAGGGCCACATAAAAACAGAGCCAGGTTACCTCAATCTTTTTCCATCCGGGCTAATCTTCTCCCAGTGGTGATTTTTAAACGTGTTCGGTGACCCCAGACAAAACACCCCCATAAACTACAAAGCAATATTCCAACGCACTCAAGCATTAAGTCCGATGTTAATATATTTTTTTTCCAATTTGACTGAAGTTTTTTTTTTTTTTTTTTTTTTGTTCCACTCCACCCCATTTCAAGCCTTCTAGTCGTCAAATTTTCCTGAAGGCAATAGCGGCTATCTGATGAATGCATTAAGTTGAATTTTTGTAACATTACATGGTCTATAAAAGTAAAAAAAAAAAAAGACAAGACAAGATAATGGGGAAAACTGAAAATGTCTTTTAAGCAATTTTACTGGCAGTTAGAATCTCTGAATATGAATTTACACATTTTAAATGTTCCTCACTTACACGTTTGAAGTTCCCATCCTTTCATTGCACGTGAGTAATGCACTTGATCATTATTAGCACGCTGTTTACTCGGCTAATAATAATTGATAGTGTCAAAGCCTCAGAGGAAAATGGCTAATGAGGGTCTTTAAAGGAACATTGTGTCTGTGACATCTTTCATGGATCATGGCGCCTAACGCTGATACATTAAGTGCTAAGGAGATGTCTTGTTTTGCATTTGCAATCATTTGCTGCCCGGGAGATTGAGGGACACTTAAAAGAGAGAGCGAGAGTAGAGAAAGACATTTATTTGACGCCGTGGCAACACATGAGACGGATTGCGTTCAATGGTTGTGAAAACATGGGCGGATTTCATAGAAGGTCACTAATTCAGAGCCAGAATTGTAAGCTTTTACATATGAGGCGCTGTACACCTTCACAGTGGATTAATTGACTCGTCGAAGTTATTAACTTCACAGATTCGGGCCCTCGAAATAGCAGTCGAGATGAAGCAGCGCACGCTGACTCCGGCAAACATAAAACCTCTCAGGTTGTTCAATCAGAGTGTTAATTAATTCAGCTTCTGTTATCTGGTCACCTTTGGGTGAATGTCTTCTGTGAATATTCAAGGAATAGTTTTTGTTGTTCTGGTGTAAATTAGAGTTTTGCTTGAGCTGTTTCCAAGCTTTTCCTTTTGATGTGGTGTATAATGTGGAAAAACTAGGGATGCGCCAATATAACAATTCCAGCTGGTACTGATAAGCCAATGAAGTATTTTCATGTAATTTTTTTGCCAATATATGTATACATTGGTATGTAGGTATTTAGGGATCGCAACAGTGTTTTATTGCGATTTACATACCTTTGGTCTTTAAAAAAAAATAGTTTGATCTCTCAAGACATATTTGAATCATTATCTGACAGGTATATGTATATATATATGATGTTTGATACTGCAGAACAATCACTTGCAGCAGCTTTAATGCCATTATATGTGTGCAGTCAAGTTTCAGCACCTTGGACAGCAGCCCTTATACACATACATATGATCTTATAGCCTTTTCTGTAATGTTCTGGTCTTCGCTTAAGTGCTGCGACTTCTGAGTGTCTCTCTCTCTCTCATCCATTCATCCACTGGCCTCTCACATTCTGGCAGTGATGTCTTTTATGGTTATTATTGGAAGAGCTTTCTTTCAGAAGCTGACACAATGGCGTGAGTAGCCCACTGGGAACGTTTTCATATCAAGGTTAACTTCAAGTGATTAGGATAAGCAGCTGAGGTTGTTGCCATGGGGATGATGATGGGATGCTGAGCTGTAAAGCATGATAAGTAGAGAGAGAGAGAGAGAGAGGTGCGATTGCTCCAAGGATCAGCAAGAATAGAGGTAGATGTGAATGGCCCTAAACTATGTGGGCCCATCAAACTGTGATTGTCTGCCTTCTATTTTTACATGACATGCATATAATAATTCATTTATGTTCATGGTTGTCATGCAACCAAAAATAGGGCTCACTCCCTTTTTATATTTCTGAACTTTTTCAATCAAATTTGGAGAAGGGCAAAAAAGTTTATCTTGTGCTTTAAGCCTGAGCGTGTGCATCATGAACCTTTGAAGTGAATTTAGACTCCAGATATTTCTTACATTGGGTTCAGAGGGAAAAATTGGACCTCAAATGAGCAGAAATGTTAATTTTGATGTTTAATTAGAATAAGTTTGTTAGAGTTTTGTTTCCATTTTAGTTAGAAGGCTTATTACCAAAAGTGTCTTGGTATCACATAATATTTGATATTATTGCATAAAAGGAAATCCATGAATGAGTGAATCCCATGCATTAGGCAAATCGGTTTGGAATAAAACCACAATGTTACTCGTTATAATTACCACAGCCTTATTCAATGCTTACGAACCCAGTTTGAAATGTCAGCTTATCCTCTTGAAACTTGAACAAAAGCATTATCATTTTAACCGGCCCACAAAAATTTGCTGAAAAGGTCCTCCTGTACGTGCTAGCTCAGTAAGCTGATTAACCCTGCTGTCCAAACTCACATCTCAATCTGTCATGATCAATCTGGCCTTCCAGAGAAAGTCAGCATGCTGTTATTTGGCCGATAAATGTATGTTTGAACCCCCTGCGACGTGCGTGCTGAATCAAATGTTTAACAATGCATGAGTTTGTATCTCCAACTCCAGTCCATAAACAAGACGAACGTCTATACAAGCAGGGCTAATGACATCACTGCTGGCTTGAACTGTGGAATAACAGTGTTTCCACTCCCTCGCCCCAGAGGTGCCGTCAGCGGAGAGACTCTGAAACCTGGAGATTTTCCTCCCTGGAGATCTCCCACATTGTGCCCTAGAGCTCTCATTCCGTCGTCTACGAGTACCTCTTCTTCCACGCTGGAATTAATGAGTCCTCGAGCGGGTCTGTGGCAGCACCATACGCTCTTTTGTTCACACCATACCATCATAATTTGACTTGCGTAGGTGCTAATTTCGCATAACTTGAAAGGCAATTAGGAAAATGCATTCTTATAACTGACAGGGGGGATTAAGGCTAAGCCATGGCGTTACGTGTAGCCTACCGAGACTACTGATTCGTTTTTCTTCTTCTAAATGAAAGCCAGGCCCTATTCGGCGGCACACATTATCGGTCATCATGTTAATACCCACGTCTCGCATTGCCTTCGATGTGTTACTTTTAATTAAACTGGAAGAAGGCATGACAAATTAACACGGAATTGGAAAACACCTTCCGTCAGGCTATGGCGGTGCAGTACTGGTTGAATTATGGGGTCATATGTAGTTCCCCCCCTACGTCTACAGTAATGACTGGATGAACATCTGGGTGGTGTTTTGGGTTGGAGCTTAATACTCTAGGTTGCTGTGACAAGGCGGATTTCTAATTACTGCGATGTAGATGGCTTCACGACTGTACACCCCCCTGCTGTCGGTGACTGCCTTTCATTTTCTGAAAGATGCTTTTATGGGCAATGAATCAATGAATTAAGCGCCATTTTAAACCTCTTAATTTCTTCTTATTGCCCAGAGTTAATGATATTGCTCTCAGTTGAATTGGACTGTCGGTGCCCATGGGGACAAGCACTGTTCCATTTGCATAATCCATGATTTCTGGATCTGACACCCTAGAGATCAGGAAGGCTCCTGTAAAGGAATTGGAAAGTGATGCCTACTTGAAAGGCTCAAGTACATGATTCTACTGTATTTGGTGAAGGGATTATGTGTTTATTTGCTGCTTGTTTTACTACCTTTTCAATATGCAG
The DNA here is from genome assembly GCF_965113295.1 of Leuciscus leuciscus. Classification (NCBI taxonomy): domain Eukaryota; kingdom Metazoa; phylum Chordata; class Actinopteri; order Cypriniformes; family Leuciscidae; genus Leuciscus; species Leuciscus leuciscus. The sequence continues at coordinate 30,304,810 of NC_138733.1, forward strand.
TGTTGATGTAAGATGGAAAATTGCTTGCAGCACTCTTGTAGCTCGAAAAGCAGATCATGGCGCTAGCAACGTCAAGGTCATGGGTTCAATTCCCAGGGAATTCAAAAACAGAAAACATTCTAGCTACATACACTTGATTTCATATAGACTGCTGCTGGGATGCCACATTTTTGTAGATCAAAACCCAGAAATTAGTTTTTAGCACTTAGCACTTCTGGTTCCATTGTTCCAAAGTCAATGGGTTTTTTGTGAAATGCCTGAAATAAGGTCTGTGGTGAACACAAGCTCAAGATATTTTCATGTTTTTCATGTATGACACAAAAAAACATCAGCAAACCCCCATTTTTTAAAGCTTTTACTTGTCTTGCAAACTATTCTAAATCAAAATGTACCGGTAGTAAAAAAAAAAAAAAAAAGACTAAATGAGTTGTCGGAAGCTTAATGTGGCAAGCTGTGCGAGGCTGAGAGGCATGGGAACAGATCGAGACCGGTGGCAAAATTACTAGTGAGCATCACCTGCGCGCCACACTGGCCTTGTGTCTCACAGAGGAGTGACGACAGTGAAGGACGAGAGAGGACCAGGTCTGGACTATACATTGTGTTTTTATTATGTTTATATGCGGCAGTCGTCCGCTTTACTTCCGTTGTGTTGTTTGATTCTTTTGATATAAAAGATTGATATTACACTTACTTAGTGATGGTAACGTTGAAGTTTTGCGACCGTGGAGTAGTTAATTTATAGCCCATGTTTAGCTTCTTACTTCTGTCGATTTGTATTTAACTTCCACCATTTACACCCACCTCCAGGCATGTTTCTGGTCTTCTTCTATACCTCCACTCCAAGATTTCTTTCACATAAAAGTGGTATTATAAAAATAGCAAGGCTAAAGATATTGTTACATCCTTTTGCAGTGTTTTTCCTCCGCCTAATGGCGCTGGGGCAGGTGTTGCACATTGATATGGTGTTCACCTGCTGGAAGTGGAGGCAGGGCTCTGGATTCCCATCAATATTTCACATGGTAAAGAACAAGCGACTGGCCTAGATGTTCTGCACTCATCCACAGCTTTAGTATGCTTTCAGCCTCATAGAAATGTAAATCCAACCACAGTGGGGAGGAGAGAGGTGACGAGCTCAGTAAGAAATACTCCAGATGAATGGAGTATTTTTTCACTCGTTTATCCTTCCCGTCTCCGCTCAAATCTAGCTTTGGGGAGCTTTCGGATAAATGGGCTTACTTGGACGATTTAAATAGGCGTTGATGTAGTCAGCGTTTTTGAGATGGGGGTTTGTGTGCCAGATTGATTGGGAATTGTGCTGAGAATCAAGTTGGCGTAAAATGCGGGATCGTCGAAATGATGCGCAGCATTATTCCTGGGGCTGGACTCAATTTTGTTTGCTCTTATTTGTCGAAAGCATATCAGAGTACTGGGGAACTATATTGGAGTTTCATTCGCTCGAAGATTTACGAAAGACACCATTGAAACTGCTAATTCTGTCCGGGTATTTGCATAAACTTGACATATTTGAACCACGTCCCACATTGCGCTTTGTTTCCCTGCATTTATGTATGTGTGTGTCCCGGTGTGACGGTGCTCCACAGTGAATTTAATTTGCCAAAGAGCACTCGCTTAAAGAGCTCCCTGAACAAACAAGTTAGCAGAATTTACGCTTGCCTGATGTCAAATTACACCACCAAACGAACCTAACCTGAGCGGAGAATAAATTGCACCCTGTTGCAGTGTGTGAACAAACCATGTCCTCTTTCCTCTCCTCTCCCCTCCTCCCTATTGCTTGTTTTCATGTCAGCTCTCGTATTAAATATACATTTTGCACTCCTCTACCTCACGCCGCTTGGTAATGACTCGGGCCTTGAATGATTTATGCAGATATTGATTTCACTGTTAAACGTGAGATTAGATGCATAGCTCCCGACGCTATTTATCAAAGACATTGGCATCTAATTAAATTGTCAGCTCTAGTTTTATGGCGGTACACTTCTATGAAATATTAAAGCTGGCTCTGAGATTATTGTGGCCCCGAAGCAGGCGTCTGCACCTGAAAAATGATTTTTACATGCAGAGGAAAGGATGCAGGGAGGTTTGGATTATTGGACTAATAAGAGCAAAGGTTGAAGGTGAGAAAACGTGTTTGTTTTGCAGAAACACTGGCTAACTAAAATCTTAACAACCTCGCCTGTGCATTGCCTGAAACCTTTGGTGATTAATGTGTTTTTTTTTCTTCCAGACAATCATACAGGTCACCTCATTTGTTCCTTATTTAATTCTTTTGCACTAGTATAATTAGCTATTTACCTTTTGACAAGTCACGTTCCCAACAAACTTGCTGTTTTGCTCAGGCCACACTATAAAAACGACTTTTTAATGAGTTTTTAATTAGTCTTTGTTTTCCTGTAGAAATTATCTAAATCCATTAAGAAGAAATACTTCATAATATATTTATGTCGACTTGTTTACATAAATACGTGTATTTAGTCATTTTTTCCACTCTTTTTGTGAAAATAAGTGAAAAAATAGACAAAATAAGCTATGTTCACACTGTCACTTTTTGGGATTGACAACCACATTTACTTAAAGGTGTGAGTTGATATGTTCCGTTCACACAACTTACAGCAGAGTCTCAAAGACTGTCTGTATGAATGAGAGTCAAACCCGTATTCTCTTATCAGTAATCATAGCGACAGTGACCAAAGTAAACATGGTGACATCCATAAAACTGAAAAGTTTTATCGCTTTTGATACGAAAAGAGTCAAATCGACTTGAGTTCATCTGTCAAATCTTAATTTACCGACCGCAGCTTTTATATCTGGGTGGAAAGTGGAACATTTGAGCCTCGTAACACAAAACTGACAGAAACAGCTCTGATGGAGAACAGAGACCGTATCTAAAACCTTCAGATGACACACAGCTCATATCTCCGTCGCTGTAAGTTACCGAAAGTGAAACCACACATTCAAACCCGCAACACACTGTAGACACATGTTTGTGCAACACATAGCAACTCTCTTGCACTGAATATTTCGGTTCAGTTCACACAGCACAGGTTTTACCAAGAATGCGGTTGTGAGTCTTTGGGTGTGAGTTCGGTTATAGAATGCTGTTGTCACTCTCGTAATTAACCGTACTGTGTTTGAACGTAACCGTATTAAGGACTCAAATACTGTGTGAACGTGTCCATGCACTCATATTAAATATATATTTTCTTGAAACAAGTCTTAAAGGGGACCTATTTTTCAAAGTCTTGATTTTGTTTTTCAGGGTCTACTAGAATAGGTTTTCAAGCACAAGATTTTTTCGCATATTTGACACCGTTTTCTCAGTCTATCAATAATGCTCTGTTTAGTTCCAGTCTCTATGAAGTCCCTCCTTCCAAAAAGCGCAATGTGCTCTGATTGGTCGGCAACACCAGTGTATTGTGATTGGTCAAACGCTTTGCGTGTTTCAGAAATGTAACTCCCCCAACCATAACCGTGAGTTTCAACACACTACTAAGGCAACTCCACCAGGCCTCACCCCTTTATTCTGTGTATGCCTTTGGCGGGAATTATTTAAATGAGGAATATTGTGACGTGTTCGTTCCAGGAAGAAAACTCAAGACTACAATGGAGGCGTTTCAGGGAGTTCAGAAACAGTATGTACTTATATGGTAACTCCCTTTGGAGTGACTTTGTAACTTTACAGACCTTTTTCATGCTCAAACGGCAACATTACACACTAAAGAAAGCTGAAAATGTAAAGAAAAAACTAAAAAACAAAAACAGAAACAAAGAACCATATGAGGACCCCTTTAATATTTTATGCAGTGTTGCTTCCGAAGTAAATTTAAAATTGTATGTATTTTTTTTGATATTTTAACTTGAGAAAGAGAAAATACAGTTTGTTGAAATATAATGTTTTTTTTCCAGTGAATGCATCAGTGTTCAGCTTAGCGAGGGTGTAGACTGCCAGCCTTAAACATCTATATTTCAGCAGCGACCGGTATCCCTTGTGCAATGCTCATCATCTGTTTCGGCAGAGGCAAGATCTTCTGGCTCTTTCCGTAACTTAAGCCTGACCCAGATTCCCTTATCTGCCAGTGTGAGAGCGCTTTGGACTGGGTGGGGCCATGTTATCTCTCTTCCTTGCGTGTGCCTTTGATACTTCGCAAAAAACACGGGCACACAAATAAACAAGGGGACAGACAGACAACAAACAAACAAACACACACCGTGCTCATGCTGAGATGTGTGTTTCATTGCAGGAAACAGCTCTTTCCCCTGCCCTGAATGCATGAACACGCCGGCCAACCTGCGTTCGGTGTTTTTGACAAACTATCCGTTATCCGTTCCTTTCATGGCGCCGTACCTCTTTTTAATGAGCACTGGAGCTGAACACAATTTACTTACATGGCACACGGCTTTCGTTTGTACTTTTCTCTCTCGCTCACTTCCCGACACACTGGTGCATGTAAGTGTGCGATGTGCTGGGTTTGTAATTTTCCACTGAACGCATGTTCGTTTAGCTGATGCTAAGACTGTGTTTTTTGCTGTATGGCTGATTCTTGTTCCCCCATGGCACATTTATCATTTAGAGCTAATATGAAGAATTAAAGGCCGATGTGCATGAGGCCACATGAATGTGGGATCCTGGAACATCTTTATTGCAATTACGACTTAAAAAGAGACGATTTTGAATCCGTCAGACAGGAAAGCGTTTTGCAGTAGTGGATACAATTAGAGATGGGCACAACTACATTTTTTAAAGGGGTGGTATAATGCCCTTTTCACAAGATGTAAAATAAGTCTCTGTTGTCCCCAGAGTGTGTATGTCAAGTTTTAGCTCAAAATTAATTAAATTAATTAATTTAAAAATGTTTACAGCATGTTAAAGTTGTCCCTTTTTGAGGGTCAGTAAAAACGCGTTGTTTCGTGTGTGTCCCTTTAAATGCAAATGAGCTGCTGCTCCCAGCACAGAGGGCGGAGCTTCAACAGCTTGTGTGTATGTGTGTGTGTGTGTGTGTGTGTGTGTGTGTGTGTGTGTGTGTGTGTGTGTGTGTGTGTGTGTGTGTGTGTGTGTGTGTGTGTGTGTGTGTTTGCAGCTCCGATTACCTCACACAGACAAGCACTAAAATGTCAGAAACTTTTCTGCCTTTTATCTTTAAACTGGAGTCGGACAATGATGGAGAGACTCAAGAAGAAGTGACAACATGTAGAATGCAACAGGACATTTCTGAATGGTTAGTTGATGAATTTATGTTGCTGATGGGGAGTTAAAGGCACACTATGCACTTTCCGTTTTTCTCAAACAGCGACCCCTAGAGTCACTGTGGAGTACTTGTATTTAACGTTACTGTTGCAAATACCACTCACGCAGAGCCGTCTCTGCACTCTTCCGACCGTGCTTTCTTCGTTTTCTTCGTCGACTCTGCCATGATTCACGTCTGAAATGCGTGCTAGTGTCTTCCATAGAGGCTGCTTCATATGTTGTTGATGTATCTGATGTCGTGCCGTAAAGCAAGTCGTGATTCTCGCGAGATTTGTTGGGACGCCACCTCTCAAACTTGCAATTTGAGCTTTTCAATTAGCATATTCTGTCATGATAATCTATAAAATCTTTTGTGTGGGAACTGTTGCACGATGCCAACAGAGTGACATGCTATTGCATTTGTGTTACGCACTGTATTGCATGTGAAAAGACGGATGCGACAGCTTAAGCAGACTCACAAATGTGCTCTACTACAAACACTTTTCCTCTTTCAACATAGACTGTGTGTTCCTGGGGGCGGGGTTTATGTAAATTTTAGGGTTAGTGATGTCACTAACCCAGGAGGAATGTCGTGTAGTCCCTACCAGCCGTTTGTTGTAGTCCTTAAAAAACGATTTCTTTAAAAGCAAATATCTCCCTTTGCTTTGAACTTTGAGCATTGCAACTTTGCAGATGTTGTTTATGCTCAAACAGCAACATTACACACTAACTAAAGTAAGAAAAGTGAAATCATAATCAACCCTTTAAATTAACTAGCTGGGAAATTGACTATCTCAAAATCAACTAATTGGTGTACAGTGTACAGACAAATCTACATCAGGGTCATGTGAGATTCAGATGTAAATAATCTGTCTGGCAAATAAACCTTAACTTTAAGGCTTTCTATGTTATTTAATTTTGTGCAAAACTTCTAGCTCAATTTATTTATTTATTTTTTCTACTTCTACATGAAAATGTTCTGACTGTTTGTCTGTCTGTCTGTCTGTCTGTCTATCTATCTGACTGGAAGGCTGGTAAATAGACCTAAACGTTAAGTCTTTCTATATTGTTTTTTCCAGAACTCAAAAGTTCTCTCAAAGTATATATGTGTATATATATATATATACACCTTTTTAGACCACAATAATGTATACATATTTTGTAAGGCCACCTTTTGCAGCCAATACAGCATCAGTTTGTCTTGGGAATGACAGATACAAGTCCTGCACAGTGAACAGAGGGATTTTGAGCCATTGGTCTTGCAGAACAGTGGCCAGGTCACTGATGCTGGTGGAGGATGCTTGTTTCCTGACTCGCTCCTCCAAAATACTCCAAAGTGGCTCAATAATATTCAGATCTGGTGACTCTGCAGGCCATGGGAGAGATGCTCAACTTCACTTTCATGTTCATCAAAACACTCTGTCGCTAATCTTGCTGTGTGTATTGGTGCATTATCATCCTGATACATGGCCCCAGCTTCAGGGTACAATGTTATGGTCCTCCAGAATGGTGCTTGGCAGTGACGTGTCCAAGCACAGTAGGGAATGCCATGATATTGCAGCCCAAACCATCACTGATCCACCCCGTGCTTAACTTTGGGCTTCTTTGGGGCTTCTCCACGCTGTAACTCTCCCAGATCGGTGAAAGACAGTGAAGGTGGACTCATGAGAGAACAATACATGTTTTACATTGTCAACAACCCAAGATGAAATCGACATTATATATCTGTAGCAGCCCGACCATGAATATTGACTCTGTGGTGGAGCTCCTGACATACAGTTTTGGTGAAAACAGGAGAGTCGGGGTGCGCATTTAAATCTAAAGTTGGGCAGTTGTTGTTTTATGTTTTTTGGATACAATCCGGGTTACCTGGACATCCCTTTCAGACAGCTTCCTCTTGCGTCGACAGTTACTCCTGTTGGATGTGGTTCGTCCTTCATGGAGGTATGCTGACATTTACCCTGGAAACCATAGCTCTCAAAAGACCTGCTGTCCTGGTCACAGATAAGCCAGAGAGATGCGTAACAACAATTTTTACTCTTTTGAACTCTGATATGTCTCCCATTATCTTCTATGGACTGCAATTTTTTATATGTACCTGTGCTATTGCTCTACTAATTCAACCTTCACACTCTCCTCTTACTGATGGAATGTAAAATCAGTGAAGGCTGGCATGAAACCTCCAACACTATATTAGCCAGTGTTACTGTTTCAGTGTCCAACCACTGTATATTAATGTAAACAGAAATAAACTAGCATTAAACACACCAATCAACTAATTGCTTGTTGACGAACTAGACTACTATCCCTAGACACAGTGGGTTTGTTTTATAACTGGTGCATGTCTTTTTTTTTTACACTAAATCTGTCCTGTGACTTGGCCAGTGCTCAGTATCTGTCTGGGAATGCTTGTGTAACCGTGTGTGTGCCCAGAATACCTCTGACTTTCCGACAACAGATCAGAGACACCAACATGTCTCATGTCACACAGCTCATGCCGCTCAGAGGGAGAAGCAGATGCCAATCAAACACACACTCTCTCTCGCTCTCTCCACACACACAAATGCACACATTTTGTCTCTACTTTAATGGCTTCCACTGTGTCTTGGTACCCAGAATGCACTGCTGCTGTTCTCTGTAATGAGTGTCTCTGAGAGGCTGGGACAGGCTCTATATAAACATCCTGTGGTTTTAAAAAATGTATTTTCCCTATAGGGAACAGTCCTCTGTCTCTCATCTTAAACTTTCTGGAGGAAAATAATCCACATACACTGAAACAAAACTGCAAAAAGACACCATGATGCGTGCACATGTAGTAGAGATATTTGCAGTGACATTTCTCGAAACTGGATTTTATAGTACAATAGCGTAAAACTTTGTGCATGTTTTGTCAAAACACATCACACTGTATTGCAGAAGAAGATCACAATGTGGCAAATCCAAAGGGTAATCAAATTCTCAGACGGCAAACAAGGTAATTAAACTTGATAAGATGCTATTTTGTCTTTTTCTTCTGCCCTTTGAGAAGGTTGTAAGCTGGCAGAGACGGCTGTATACGTGTGTCTGAGCTGAGATCTGTCTGAACTCATTTAGGTTAATGAGAAAGAAAGTGTTCCAGATGTACCACATTTAGCGACGCGCTGATTTTGGGTATACAGGAGCGGTTGAGTCTCTGAATAGCTGTGTTCACACACAGGAGCAGAATATGCTTGTCAGTTACTGTTAGCGCTGTTTGCGGTGCTAAATATGGCTCTGTTCATACACAATATTTACTACAGATTTCTGCAAAATGACTTGCACCTACATTTTAACAGTGAGTTTGGTTGACATGCACTGTAGAAACACAGTCTCGTCTTTAACTTGACATGAGGCATGTTAATCATTGCTGTTAAACACCAGTGTTAATGATGTTAACCTCTCTCAGGCTATAGATCGGAGTCTTGTCTAGATAAAGAGTCTGGGAATGAGTCGGAGAGCGAGACAGAAACAGCAAACCTGGTCTAAATAGTGTTAAAAACATATTTAAACCTTAAAGAAAGTTTCAAAGTCTTTTTAATTCAATATTGTTTTTCAGTTATTATGGTTACAGGCTTTATTCAAGGATATTGCAAGTTTGGATATTGCGAGTTTACTGATCCCAGAGACCATGTTTGATCTAATCGGCCTATTTAGAGGAACTTTTGAGCATCACAGTGTTTGTAAAATGTGGTTATCAATCACAAATGCAGTCTGTATGTCAAGAAGCTCAACTGAATGAGATTCTTTAATACAACATTAATTTTAGACACTTATGTAATGTATAAAACATTATAAATGAAGTCTTATGCATGTATGCGTTTGGCTCTAACCAAGTTTCAAAAGAATATGGGCTTTTACATACACGTTGCTTTAAAAACAAGCCTTCATCTGCAAACTGCTATTATGTGCCAGCATTAGCCATCAATAAATCATTGTTCTACATTTTTTCTTCTTTCCACTCTTATATAAGGTAAACTTATACGTTTTCTGCTTCAGAGGAGGCAACACTGCTCTTATTTGTTGGCTAACATCACTTCTGAGTAGAAACATCAACATCAATGTTATAGTCATCTTTTATCTTGGTTTCTCCACATTGTCATGACTGGTTAATGAGTTAGACTCTGAAAGATGTTGGAGAGTATTCATGCCAGTGTTGTGAATGTCTAAAGAATGTGTTAGTCCATCAGATAAACCCCAATCAATGAATAAATCCATCTCAGGTTTGTCAGGAATTGTACATATTTTTAAAGCTGATGTCAGATTAGTTGGTGTGGAAGTTTTCTTTGTATAAACAGCTCTTGATGAATCAATGTCATAGGAATTCAAGTACCAGCTAAAAATATTTAGTTTGATCTAGTGAAAAGGACATGGACATGTAATCTGATTCAATTATTGCAGTCACACTAGACCAGTGGTTCTCAACTGGTGAGTTATGAAAAATGTGTCTTGTGGTGTGGGTTGCTGGGATTGAGAAAGTTATTAGTATTAAGTATGCAATACTTTTTAGAGAGAGTAACTGATATAGTATCTAATCACACTGTTGAAGATGTAATTAGTAGCTAGTAATTAATGACTTATTTAGTGTAAATTACCCAACACTGGATTCAGACTACATTTAAATATGGGATTAACTTGGTTTGTGACTTGTTTTGTGTGGTGAATCTTTTTTTATGGTAGTATTAATACATTTCAGTGTTTGATTTTGCAGTGCAGATTTTCGCAGAAATGTAATTTCACGAAACTAAATTAGTCTGAAGCGAGAGAATAATATGAAAGACAAAACCATTTCCAAATATGTCTATAGCTATTGTCCTTCATAGCAAATCTGTGTTTGTATCCGAGAAGATTGCAGGACATTATCAGATACAGTGTTCCCTTCCTCCTCTCAGCGGGTTCAAAGTAGCCCAAAATGAGCCATTGACTGGTAAACCCGGAGACCCTGCCGTGCATTACACCAATGATACTTGACTTGGAAAATCAAGCGGGTAGGAGCCATGCCCCCCACTGACCCAACAGGCACTAGAGACCCTCAGAGCTGGCTACACATGGAGCGATTACACCCTCGTTTAATAAATGCCCCCATTATAGAGCCCTCCTGCATGAGAGCCACCCTACTGGGCCCTGCCCATTCACTCCACTGGGTTTAAATGCAACCTCAGTGGAGAGAAGAAATGCTGGGTGCCAAGTGTTCCTCAAGTGGCAATTATGGCCAATAGGTGTCTGGGAATGAGACAGATGAACACTGCACTGAGCCTTTATCATCAGCCATATATATATATATATATATATATATAAAGGTTATTTCCTGGAGAAAAAAATCTTGATCTGAGTTTCTTTAATTGAAAATCCAAGTCAAGATAGTCCGTTCTGAGTCAAATATTTATGAATTAAAACTTATAGAAATTCATCACGGTACCGTAGAGAAGATACGTTCTGTATTGTGGATGTGTGTAAATTAGAAAATTGATAGCACACATATATACTCTATGTATATACTGTATATCTATCTATCTATCTATCTATCTATCTATCTATCTATCTATCTATCTATCTATCTATCTATCTATCTATCTATATCTCTCTCTCTCTCTCTCTCTCTCTCTCTCTCTCTCTCTCTCTCTCTCTCTCTCTATATATATATATATATATATATATATATATATATATATATATATATATTTATATATATATATATATATATATATATGTATGATGCCTAGTTGGGACATCAGCACGCCAGCATCCAATACACATTTCCAAGACACAGCACATGCTGGTGTTTTCAGCTGGGCTTGGAGAGCCTGTCATTGGCTGTGGTGGGCCATTGTTATTTTGGACGAAGCAAATCTATCTTTTCTATTATGAAAAAACCTCAGTTTCAATTCCATCTCTCTCTTTATTTCTTGCTTTCAATTCACACTCTCTCGGGCTCATCTTTTTTCTCTTTCCTGGCTAGCTTCTGGTGAGCGACTGTGTGTGTTTGTGTAAGTGAGTGTGAGTTTGTATGCTGAGGGGTCACATAAAGGGGCGAATCACCAGAACTCAGACTGACTGTGAAGTGGTGTTGTCTCCTCAGAAAGCGAGAGGGAGACGGCTCTCTGCTCTCCACGGGCTGCCTCATCGCCCCACAGCATCATGCAGGCTGAACCGAGTGTCTCAAACGCTCTGCTTTCGAAGTTTGAGATGACATGAGGAGACGTTCCCCTGCCGAGGTACCGGGGAGTCTGAGTTTTGAAAGCAGCAGTGTGCCGAATGACAAACCCCGGTCCTCAGATGGCAGAGAACAGAGCGAGTCACCCACCACTAGGCCTCCTGCCACTGATTATTTACCGTGTTTTGGTGAGTCTATCTGCACAATAAAAGCCACTTCCTGGCAATGTTGACCTTGCCCGCTGCTGCCAGTCATACATAAAACAAAGCAGCTTGTTTTTGTTCTTGAGTTTCTCTGCTGCTGTCACATAATTATAAAACTTGCAAGGTGAACACTGTATTGAAATCTCGCATGCTTTCTAAATATTTTTATTTTGACACTTTTTCTGCAATTAATTCTGCTCCAGTCACTCAACACACACTGTAAAAAGTGCACTGTAAAAAGTGCGTGTGTGTGCAGAGCAGCCGTCATTTATCAGAGGTGTGTGTGTTAGCTGTTTATGGTTTTTGCAACTCACGTCCATGAGCATATAGCTGCAGATATTATTATGGGCTATGGCAGTATTGACCTAAATGCACTTTGTTTTTATGAGAGAACATTTCATTTTTAAACCTTTCTGCAGGCCAGTATAGGCTTTTACATTATTATTTAATGTACACATGAGTGGGGTCAAGTTAAACATTTAATTTTATACTTTGCAATGTGCTAAATAAATATTTGCATAAAATGTTAATTGATTTATTATTTGAAACTTTAATATTAATTTATGCAATGCCTTGATTATAGTAAAGGTAGTACACAGTCATAGCCATAAATGCAATGGTACTAATAATTGGCATAAGTTATTTCGGTGTTTCGGTTTTCGGCCTTAGTTTCCTCTTTTTCGGTTTTCGGTTTCGGCCAAGAATCTTCATTTCGGTGCATCCCTAATGTTAAAGCACTTAAAGAGGAAAAAAGATGAGCCGGTGAGAGGTGAATGTTCTCCAGCTGGAGCTAAATAACTAGCAGTAAATCTCTTTATTAGACAATGCAATACTACTAATAATAGCAACAATATTAACAATAATAATATAATTACAGTAATATGATGATTTATTTTTGCATAGAATAAAGCTTGATCGAGCTTAGGAGTCGGAGTCAGGGCTGTGTTTATTATTGTAACACTATTAACGTTAGGTATAACAGGCTCATCACTTGCCTTTATTTTGCTCCATATTCATGAAGACTTACAAAAGGAGATGTTATGAAGAATATCATGTCAGTTACTTTTTCATACTGTAAATTAAAAGGTGAATGACAGTGTCTCTGTCAGCTCAATTGTCAATTTTTATTTTATTTTATTCTTATAATAATTGTTTGCAGATTAAGTTTTTCTGTAGTGCAGCTGATTAATTTTTGTTCATTTTTTTCTATTGAAAGAGAACAGAATATTTAACCAATGCTTAGAGAGCATTTGTGTGTGATTTGAGTTGGAAATAATGGAAATAATAACTGGGATACTCGCACATGGCCGCTGGAACTGAGCCTCAGGGAAACACCTTCCTGTGCCACGTCCACAAGCCCGAGCTCCCAACTCGCAGGACGGGTGCCGCGCGGCGATCTCTCGAGCCAACGCAGTTTTCCGGCGAACAGCGACACCACCCCGTTTGCCGCGCCTCCACCGGCGCCTTCTTCTAGGTAAATCCATAGGACACCTGCACAGGTGCGTAGGGAGATGGATCGCAAAAAAAAGACGATTGGAATGCTCTATGTCCATTAACATCACCATTGGCAGAGTCCATGACCACATTTCGAATGTTAAGCAATGTTAAGCGGTCATACACGGGGGTGGAATTACAATTTGCGATCATAATGGAGATAAAAAAGAGAAAAACGCATGCCAACGGCAGCGACGAAGCGGACAGCAGACGGCCAGCCAACACAGGCGCCATCATCCTCCCAGTGAAATCTGGGAACTTAAAGAGAATGACCTGTTTGGCTCAAAGCTCATTAAAACAACCATTTCAAAAGCTGAAGTGATTTTCTTTTTTTTTTATATTATAGTTAGAATATGTATAACTCAGTATTTTAACTAATTGAAAAAGCTGAATAATCGTTCCAAACCTACTGATTAGTCGGCAAAATAATCGATGATTAGTCGATTAATCGTTCTAATAATCGTTAGATTAATCGACTATCAAAATAATCGTTTGTTGCAGCCCTAATCATCTGTCGGCGGGCTCGGTTCTGGTCCTCGCGTCCCGCTCGGAGGGCCGCGTCCCGCTCGGAGGGCCGCGTCTGGCGCTGCATTGCACCGGGTGTATGATAGGGCCCTAGCAGTGTTAGAAGATTTGAGCCACGGTCTTTCAGTGTGACCTCTCCTACAACAACCGTCAAATCAAAAACCAATAGGAGCAAAGAACCTGATGACTCAATCAGCGAGACAACAACAAACCACCACTTGCTCCACACACACATTTGCTAGCCACCATTTCAATCCCGCATGTAAATGCAGATCACAGTCACTGAACGTGTTACGGCTTGACGATGTAAAACTCCGGACGAATCTTCTTCCGTGCGTCCGTTTTTAACGCTTCTTGACAGCCGTACAGTCTGACATTAATGACAACTGAGATCTTACAGTGTGACATGGCTTACAGCGGGGATCTTACAGTCTGACAAGTAACAGTCGTAAAAGACTATTATAAATCATACAGTGTGCACCCGGCTTTACACTTTTAATATCAAGACTGGAGAACAACAGAGAGCTATCAATGTTTTGTTGTATGTAAACACACATCTGTTTTCAATATGTTAATATTAGCCAAGCGTACACTACTAGTCAAACGTTTTGGATCGGTAAGATTTTTTATGTTTTTAAAAGAAGTCTCTTCTGCTCACCAAGGCTGCATTTATTTGATAAAAAATACAGTAAAAACAGTCATATTGTGAAATATTATTACAACTTAAAACAGCCGTTTTCTATGTGAATATATAGTAAAATGTAATTTATTCCTGTGATCAAAGCTGAATTTTCAGCATCATTACTCCAGTCTTCAGTGTCACATGATCCTTCAGAAATCATTCTGATATGTGATGATTTGATGCTCAAGAAACATTTATGATTATTATCAATGTTGAAAACAGTTATTTACAGTTATTTTTCAGGATTCTTTGATGAACAGAACGTTTAAAAGAACAGCATTTATCTGAAAGAGAAAGCTTTTGTAACATTAAAGACTACCGTTCAAAGGTTTGGGGTCAGTAAGAATTTTTATTCGATTTTTTGGGGGAAAGATGTAAAATAAATCAATACTTTTATTCATCAAGGATGAATTAAATTGATCAAAAGTTACAGTAAAGACATTTATAATGTTAGAAAAGATTACATTTCAAATAAATGCTGTTCTTTTGAAACTTTCTATTCATCAAAGAATCCTGAAAAAATTGTACACAACTGTTTTCAACACTGATAATAATAATGAATGTTTTTTTGAGCATCAAATCCACATATTAGAATGATTTCTGAAGGATCATGTGACACTGAAGACTGGAGTAATGATGCTGAAAATTCAGCTTTGATCACAGGAATAAATGACATTTTAAAATATATTAAATAAGAAAACAGTCGTTTTAAATTGTCATAATATTTAACAATATTACTTTTTTGTTTGTTTTATCAAATAAATGCAGGCTGGTGTCAGTGAAGGTTATGGAGATGATTTCAACTAAAATATTAGGCTTTTAGTGTTTTTTGTCTGTGTGTCTTGCCTTTACGGCTTATCTCGGCAGCAGTTGGTGTGTGTTGCTGTGCTGTTCTCTGTCATTTCTTCTCAGTTCCCCTCTCTCTCTCATTTTATGCTCTCTTGTGCTGGATATTATTCTCAGGAGCTGTGGAAATCTTGACCCTGTGCTCTCAAACACCTCACCCTGTCACTACCCTGTCCTCTCTCTCATCCACCTCTCCTCTTATTGGAGAAGTCCAGAGCTGTGAGCTCAGGCGCTGTATCCCTGCATGCACGACTGCACCCCTGACGGCTGACAGGCTTTTTGGGCTTTTATCCGTCATTGTTGCGTCTGTCTATTTTCCTCCTCTCCTCTCTCCTTCTCTCCTCCTGTCACACCGAGCTGGGGCTGCCACCTCCTTCTGTAATCCCGCTCTCCAGAAAGCCGTAATTGAGCTAGAGATTCACGCAGGGATTATTGCTGTGATTTGAGGAAGGCGATAGTGCCAAAATTCAGGGGAATTGTAGACAGACTGAGGCATTTTAGGGCTGAAAACATGAAAGCAGGAGGGTGAAAAGGAAGAGTGGGTAGATTTGCAATGTATCCAACACACAAAAAAAAAAAAAACGCTCCCCTTCAAACCCCTAGTTTGACACGGTCGATACTTTAGTGCATGATGCAGACAGCCGAAGAAATCTATATCTGTCTCTGAGTGCGATACTCATAGGAATGAATACAGCCTTTAGAAGGTGATTATTTCACTCCGATGAAGCACCGGAGAGCAATTTGCCTGTTTCCAAAGTGATCGACTTTGTTTATCCTTCGTGTCACTTTCTCGACCGCAAGATTTTGGACATATGGTGTACTTTTCAAGGTTTTGCTTGAAGATGTATCTGTTTAGGCCGGTAGTTTGGTTTGATTGAAAGCACTCAACAGTGTCGACTACATCTGCGTCTTTGAATGAGCGTTCGTTTCGTTTCCGTCCTTTTGACGAAGCTGCATTGTACGCCAGCAAAAGTGAAGGCTGATGTTTTATACCGAGGGTCACTCCGTTGCTTTGATCAGGTATCAAATGAGTTATAAACTGGTGTAAAATTGAAGGTCCCTCGATGCACTGAGGATTCCTGTTCAAGAATGTTCACTTCCATTCAGACGTCTCTCTTAAAGAAATTACGTTTTATAAGGTTACAAACCATTTCTATTTCAAATAAATGCTTTTCTTTTGAAATTTCTATTTATCAAAGCTTTCTGAGAAACGTACTGTTATGGTCTCCACTGAAATGTTAAGCAGCACAACTATTTTTAACATTGATAAGAAGAAGAAATGTTTCTTGAGCTTCAAATCAGCATATTACAATGTTTTTTTGGAGGATCATGTGACACTGAAGACTTTATCATCACAGGAATTATTTACGTTTTAAAATATATTTAAATAGAAAATAGTTACTTAAAATTGTAATAATATTTCACAATATAATAAGAGACCTCTTTAAAAAAAAATTACGAAGACAAAACTTTTGAATGCTAGTGTTTGCAGTTTTGTATTTTTTAATAACTGTTCAAAGGTTTAATAAAGTGCAATTGAATAACATGAACTTGTAAATATAATATTCATGTCAATTGCAGTTGCACTTTATCACTATATTAACTCAATAACCGGTTCATGACATTCGGGTCTGTTTTGACTCAGAAGAGGTATATTTTTTATTTAATGATGACATTTTGAAGATGACATTTCTAAGTGTGTTAAGATTGTCAAAATACACATGATTATTTTTTTTTTTTTTTAAACCATTTAAACGAAATTGTTACACCTTTTGTGTTCGGATCTATCTATCAGTTACATTTTTATTAAATTACTCCTGTAAAATACATTTAGCCTTTTTCAGGGTAATATTGATATTATTTTGATGTTGTTGAGTCATGAGTTATAAAATTAATTTAATTAAATCCACTGAATTTAGTGGTTCAAACTGGTAATTTTCATATTATATGTTCTTATAAATTTCATCTAATGTTATATTCAAATAAAGTTTCACATACATATTTATATATATAATAATATTATTATTATTATTATATTTTTTTTTATCTTGCACCACACTGGTTTTTGCAGTAGTTCTTAAAAATGTGACATTTCAAAGAATTTCTCAATTTTTAATTAATTAAAATGGGGTTAATGAAGTAATAGCATGAACAAATTCTGCATTCACTCATTAATGATAAATTACAGATTAGATGCAATGTGGTTTTAGTTGAAAAATATTAAGTTATGACTGTTTTATAAGCTTATATTACACTGGGTCCAAACAGACCCTTGAATGCAAAACGTGGAAACAGTTTTTAAGGCATTAGGAGGGTTAAATATCTGCATTTTATCACACAAATTGCATATCAGATTGAAAATTAGCATATAGATATCTGCTTTGTAAATTAACAAACGTTGTTGTGAAAACAAACAACATGCCCATGTTGTCAATAATCATGCTATTTGCATTTTAAGTTATTCCACATGAAAGTGCATCGCATATTCGATACCACTCTTGGTTATTTACATATCTGATTTATAATTGGAATGTTCCCGTTATTTAAAATGAGTCTTAAACATGACGTAGTGGACATGGAGGACAGGTGGACGTGTCGACCAAAACGAAACCTACTGCAAACTGGTTAAACGCTGAAGCTCCAAAGTACCATTAAACTTTATTTGGGACTTTTGCCTTTTTTTAGGCAGACAAGCACTTGATTTCCCAAAGCCTATTACAAAGGAGCGACAAATGCAATTAGCAACTTCTGTTCGCCTGAACTAGCTTCATGCGCTAAGAATGAAACGTCTGTCTCAGTTAGCTGTGACTGTAATCGTGTTACACCACCTATTTATGCGTGAAAAACGGCAAAACACATCAAAATAACATGAAACTATATGACAAACATTTAATTGGAGACGGACCGGATCATTTAAGGGATATTAAACTGCAGTGTGAACAATTTTCGGTGTAATCAGTTTAGATATTAGAAGCATGTGGGTTGTACATCAAACCCTGTAGGATTTAAACGGCTTCCAAAATCTGCGGAGGGATGTTGAAGTTTATTTCCTCGGAAGTTTATAAGCTGCTTAAAGCCTTTAAGGACTTTAGCATGGGCTGCCATAGAAACATCAGCCTCGAAGACAGGCCTGACTAGCTGCCACTGAAACTCTGAGGAAAGTGTGTGTGTAATAGAGCTACAGTTAGTGTGAATAAACGTAGTGTCCTAGTTTCTACTGGCTAAGGTAAACTATCTTGGTTGTTGCATGTCCATTGAAGTTGTAGCAGCCGTTTCTATGAATACAATTTGTGTCACATCAGAGTTTGGGTTTCCGGAAAGGTCTTCGGCTATGCAAGGATGTTGAAACCCACAAGGTATTGTGTAACGCAGCTTTCATTTTTTTGAAATTATTTTTAGACCGATATTTTCTCAGGTTCTCCATCCGAAGAGTTGTCTTTCATTCATCTGCACTCAGGGAATCCATTTCCTTCTAGAAATATTCTGCATTTGAATTGCTTCCTGTGACCATGATCTACTACACCATGTTGTTGTGGAGTTAAGAGCAGCTTTCAAAAGGAAAGATGGATTGTGACCCTCTCTAGTTGGGCGAGATTACCCTCATTATCGCCCCGTCTCGGTGCTTTCCAGATCTTCACCGCCCACCCAAGCCCACTAATGGAGGCCAGTCGGCAACCTCAAACAGACTCGGTTTGGAGTCTCACTGAACCCAACCGAAACCAATCGGATCTGTTATCCCCTGCTCTCCATCACGTCGGTGAATTTGGACGTTTAGACCTAGTTTTATGGTCTACATCTTTTCGTCTGCATGTTAGAGAGTAGATTTTCAGTTTCCTTTTGCTGAAAAACATGAAAAATCATCCAAAAATGTAATGGTTGGATTGATATTTTCAGGGTTTCCAGCTTAATTCCAGGTTTTTCTTGTTGTTTTTTGGGGTGAAAATAGAGACAGACCGAATTGCACATCAGATTTTCTTTGCCCAGCAAACACATTCAATAAATGTAATTTTATTCCTGGCATCTCATCTTTCTCTTGTACTGAAATGTGTATTCTCTGGCTCTCCGCTCTCTTGAGGCACAAGCAAATGCACTTGTCAGCTCCAAAGTGCATTTTTTGCCTTTCTGCACATGATGCCCAGACGATAGCATAAGCTTCTCATTGTTGTATGTGTGTTTTTCCAAATCTCTCCCCAGACCAATAACCCGACGGTGTATTTTCAGTTTTATGAGTCTTGGTCGGAGTGAACGGCGGATTTAGAATCGTAAAGAACGTGTAATGTATGATTTGTGGGTGTAATGAGCAAGAAGTGGGGCTCTGTGAGGAAAAACACCCTCCGCGTGCATTTGATTGATTAGTGAGGGTTGTAACCAGCCAAATGTATTCACGCCTGCTCTAATGCTGTGGAGTGTGGACCGGGATATTAGCCTGTATGCATTACAGTGACACATTCACCTCAATAAATCTTACTGTGTGGGGAAAGAATTCAGAGGAACCATTTTCAGCCTCTCAATTTCTTTCTTTCTCCCTCTGTTTTCAGTCACAGGTAATGTCTGGAAGGAACAGAGAGTGTTTGCACAAGAGATTTGAAGTGAAAGTCATAAAGACTGAGATGCACCACAGGGTGGGGACATAGACCCACCATTACTCTACTCCATAGATCTTTTCCAAATCTAGTGAACTCGCTACCTAGACATCATACTGTATGTGCTCCCAATTGGTAGGCTGCTCCAAAAGATAGGGACCATTTTCTAAGATACTGTACCTCAGTTTGGTCCAGTTTTAGGCAGCATATATTTTGCAGAGGAAGAAATCCCAAAATGCACAGAGTTGAGATCCATGAGAAGTACTGTGTGTGTGTGTGTTGTTCAGGTATTCCCTGCATTATGAGGACAAAATGTTCCCACGATGGCAATATGAAATCCTAGTCCTTGTAAGGGCATTTTTTGGTCCCCATGAGTAAAAACAGCGTATAAAAATGCAGAAAGTTTTCTTTGATGGGTATAGTTAGTGTAAGGGGATACAATATACGGTTTAAAGTATAAAAATCATTATGTCTATGGAATGTCCCCATAAAACATGGAAACGCAATGTGTGTGTGTGTTTGTGTTTATATGTATATGCAGTCCTACTGTTGAATGCCCTAATATAATTGATGGGTTGCACAAATCTTTATAGTTTTTGAAAATTTGATCGCAATGGGGATGTTTTGCCGGTAAAAAGATAGGATTCTTTTCTTTAACAAGAATCCATTATTCTGGCCACTAAAAAATTGTGTTTTGTAATGATAACCTTTTGAATTTAAACAGCAGCAGTGTGTAATGCATCCTATGAGCAAGATTAATGATTATTAAACTTTTCGAACAATTTCTGAAATAATTTTACAAGTTCATTCATTCATGCATTCTGTTTTGGTTTGTTTTGTTTTTCGTTTTGCTGATTTTGATATTGATAACTGTCATATTATGTTTTGTTTTTTGTTTTCTCTGGAATGTTTATATATTATATTATATTATATTATATTATATTATATTATATTATATATTGAAATAAAATGATGATTTAAATTTTCTCATCATTTCAAATAATTGGAGTATTTATGACACTTTTGTGCCCTGAGCCCAGGTTTATTTCTGACGCTGCAATGAAATCACTCACAATGATATTCTGTCATTGGCTCATTTGCTTAAAGTTAACATTTGTCTCTTTGTCATCTTGTTTGACAACTATATTACATTGGCAAATGTTGCTTGTGGGATTTTGGACACCGCAAATCACTAAATGTGTGAACGCTCCTTTAGAAGGTAACTAAAGCAAGGCAGCTCAGAGGTTTTTAACAGAGATTCTGTTATTGCTAGCAAGTAGAGTGTCATACTGTCATTCTCATACTGCACCTGAATAACTACACTCGTATGTTCAAAACGCTAAAGTTCCTAAAAGCATCAGTTTGCGTAGGAGTATACGTTAACCTCACGCTCATCTCGCTTTCTGGCCCTTTAATCAAATTGTGCAAATGACACATTAGATGTTGGGGGACATTATATATATTTTTTTCAATCTATTTTAGAGACAGAGGAAATCACAACGAAGGCACGCGCGGAGACGGGCATTTAGCGTATCGCGTGTCATTTGTTTTGAAACATATATTACATTAGAGGAAGTGGGCTGATGATATTTCCTGATGTGTGGGAGCTTTATTGTGCCCTGGGGCAACATGTGTTGAGTAATCGAGGCACTAATGTAAATAACGACTGGGATAGAAGATCAATCATTGGCCAGTATTGAACTTTAATATTTGAGTCAGACGTGAGTCCTGTATAACACAGATATTAGACATTAACGGCGTTCCCTAAAGATACTCTCAGGGTGTTTATGTAAAGCCCATATGTTGTGTATGGTTTATGTAAATGCTCTCACACACTCTCTTTCCTATCGGGTCTGACCTTCTGACTTGTTCTTGCTCTCTTCTGCTCATTTTCTCTCTCTTGGACATTCAAATTGCAAATTATGAAATGTTTCCTTTAGAGATTCAGAAGAGGTCTCAACAACATCTCAAAGTGTGCTGAGATTTGCCAAGATGCCACAGCTGCAGTAAAAAAAAAAGAGATCTCAATATAAATTCAATATTTATTTATTTGATTTTTAACTTTTTCACTCTGAAATTTATCGTTTGGAAGTAAAACGGGTTGCGATCGCCATTTCATGTTGACTTTTAGTCTCTAGAGCTACGAGAGAGCAACCTCTGAGAAATAAAATATTCCACACACACACACACACACACACACGACGTATTGAAGACAAACAATCTCTTCCATTCCGCTGTCGTATCAACATTATTTAGAGCTGAGCAACAGTGAGAAATGCCCCAGATATGATCAGCCAATGGCCGGGCGTCTGCCATCTATCAGCGGCTTCTGCAAATGCAGGGAATTATAAATAACACAGGCAGGGGATGCAGGAAGAAATAGCTCCCAGTAAACAGATAATAATTATGTAAATGTTGTTGGACCCCGGGACTTGGTGAGAAATCTGTAACCGAAGCTCCCTAACAGCCGAGTATGCAGATAGTAGTTTTAATTTACTCTCTGCTTAACTCAGATAAACCGTCTTATGGTTGTTTCCCAATGCTAAAAAAGATACTCCATCACAACGGTCACCCTATTCTATGCCAATGAACCTGATTAATGCTTACATAATGGACTGACTTTGCTGAAATTCTCTTGAAATTCAATTCTCTTTTGAATTGTTTTGGGATTTATGACAAGTAACTCCCAGTCCGTTCTAAAACGCTCAGAATCGTTGTCTCTCAGAGCTACAGGAGAACTTGCACGACTTCCTCGCAGCATCTACGTCCCGCCATATTTGCAGTTTAAAGCTGATTTGTCCTGATTGCAGAATCTAACAGTTGTCTAATGTGTTAGACGGGAAGTTAATTATCCGAGCGCTTGCGTGCTAGTGCGCAGTACATCGCGCGCTCACGGGCTCCAGCTATATGCCAGCTTCTCCTCACGCCTCAGACTGTGTTCCACCCCGAAAAATGGCCACCGCTCGTCCAAAAATAGCGTGATTAATGTGTCCGCCCGGCCTGATGTTCTTATGACTGTGACATTCTCGAGATCTCTCCTTTTAATATGCATGTCAGAAACTCAAGCTGCCAAGAAAAGATTGTCCCACTAAGATGAAGGGTAACATTTTCATTCATCCGTTTGAGGTTTGAGATCTTCATCATTATGAGAATATTCCGGGTTCAGTGAAAGTTAAGCTCGATCCATCTGGTGTAAGGTTCTAAGGTCAGTTATAACCACAGAAAATGATTTTGAACAGTCCCTCGTTGTTAAGAGAAAAATGCTGTTACTAGAATGGAGAGTTTAAATGGGGCTATATGTGAGAACTTTCATGTATTAATTGTTTTTTTACTTGCCAAAGCTTCTTATGAAGGCCTGTAGACTGATTTTTTTATGTGATAATCAATGGGATGTGGCGTTTACGTGTTACGTTCTCCTCTCTTCCATTCTATGCCACATGAAATGAATGCTTATACAATGTTCAGGGTAACGCCAAAAAGAGCCATTCTGTACTGTAATGTCAATGTTTTATGCAAAGAAAATGGATTCATTCAAACTATAGTCTTATAGTCACATCTAGTCTATAGTCTTAAATAAACGTTCTAATCAAATGATCATGACAGTATAATTCTATTGACCCCATCTGTCGACATATCCATATTGCTATGATCGGATGCTTTCTTATCTGCTGTTTCTCACCGCTGTCATTTTTGTTGTTTTTATTTTGTTATCGAGAGGAAAGCGCGCAGCACATATTTACATATTCATCTGAACGTCGCTCTCAGCAGCGTGGATGGTGTCTGTCTGCTTTTGGATGTCTGTTAACAGTATATAGCTGAAAAATATTTCCAATATTATTTTTACTTCTTACGAAAAATAACTTTTTGCTGGCTGCAGTTCATTTAACGGCTGTTGGTGCACTGATGAATAGAAAGTTCAAAAGTCAAGCCAAGTCACCTTTTTTATATAGCGCTTTTTACAATTCATGGATTTCATCCGGTCCCTTTCCACAGGTGTATTAATCAAGCACAATGCAGTCTGCATTCATAATCTAGGTGCTTGATTTTATACACCTGTGGAAAGGGACCGGATGAAACCCATGAATAGATTGTTTCAAAGCAGCTTTACAGTGATAACAGTAAAATAATGCAACAAAGTTTGTTTCGGCTGTTTAGCAGATCTAGAAGAAAAAAGTGTCATAGTCCAGCTTCAGAAAGTTCAGTGATGGTTAATTTTTGTTTTATAAAAGTTATTAATTTAGTTCATTTATGTATACAGACGCTCTGGGGAAAACAGTGATGTCATCGTCAGCTCGGTTCAGTTCTCATAATGGTGTCAATGCAGGCAGATCAATAATATTGTTGAATATTAAGAGCAAAAGTTATAAAAAAAAAATAAAAAAAAGTGTATATCCAAGCAGAACTGACCTTTGCAATTCGGAGGCAGTTGGGGGCAGATTATATCGGCAGCAATTTTTGCGTAATATTTCCGAGGTATTAAATTACTATATATTTGTGTGTGTGTGTGTGTGTTTGCAGGCACCATATCTAATGTTTTAAGTATACATTTTTGAATAGAGAAAATGAGTCATTGAATCACCTAGTCAATTTGTAAAAAAAAAAATCTGCGGTAGCTTTATTTGGAACTATTTTCCTTGGTGGAATAGAGCTAAAACAGTCAAAATTGACAATACTGTGCGTCCTATTAGCATCTTGTTTATTGAACTCATATCATGCAATGCATGTCATACATGTCATACATGTCATACGAAGCAATATCATACAATTGTGCTGATATTTGGGGAAAAGAAAAAGCACTCTTGCTCATGTGACATTGCATAACTATATCACATGTTAATTCCTAGAAAAAAATCATGTTCCGGAAGGTATAAAAAATGAGTTCCGGGATGGGTCGCTTCAACCCGTGGCAACCGTGTAAAAGTAGCCCGATTGGCAACGCTGCAAAGACCACAACTATATCTAAATAATTATCTGTGGCATTATGCTGCAGATGTTGTAAATAGAGCTTAACTTTTGAATCTGGAACTTTAATAGCTTTTTTGAATTCTTAAAGACCTCCATCTCAGATAAAAGGATTATAATTCTGGCGTGCTCTTTTCCCTCTCTTTATTTCTGTTTCTTCCTGTCAGTAGGTAACAGGATTAAGACTC
Source organism: Leuciscus leuciscus (assembly GCF_965113295.1). Taxonomy (NCBI): domain Eukaryota; kingdom Metazoa; phylum Chordata; class Actinopteri; order Cypriniformes; family Leuciscidae; genus Leuciscus; species Leuciscus leuciscus. Next base: position 30,329,704 of record NC_138733.1, read on the forward strand.
TTTCTTTTTACTTTTTACCTTCTCTTTGCCTTAGGGGCCATCTGTATGGAAATGCACTCTTTTTACACGATTGAAGGAATTTCTTTTCAGCCATAAGAGGCTGGCCGATTTGTATTTCTCTCTCTCTCTCTCCTCCTCCATGCCAGATCCTAATCGTTAGCCTCTTTGCTTTTTTTCCTTAGCAAAGCTAAACAAATTGATGTCCACACACTTGATGAAATAGACCCCCGGGAGAGTAAATAACCACAGCGCAATCTTGCTCTCGAATCTCCGGTAAACATTCCAGGGAATCATGTCTTTTTTTAGAAAATTTTATTCATAACCCTTCTAGCTAGCCCATAGTTTTTGCTGTTGATGCCCCTTGAAATTGAGGCCTGATTCGTTTCTGCACTAGTGTAACGCATACGGGACGTGAAATTATGTTGTGTGTCCCTCTGACTTCTATGCTAACATGTTTACTGGACCACATTAGCGTGATTAGCCTTTGCGCGAGCGTGGTTAGGCTAATGCACAAGCTGTCCCTCGTTATGGCACTCGTCGAAGGCAAAGCGGTGGCGCTTAATTGGCTGGCAATGTTCCACATGGACGAGAAGGGACTTGCTGGGCTTCTGTCACTTTTCCCTGATAAAGACATCACGGCTAATGGGTGTCACAGCCAAAAACCTGCGGTTGGCATGACAAATAAAGCCATTATCTTCTACTGGAGCGGCCATTTTGATTGATGCTACTGAGAAAGAAAGACTGCATGTGTCTTTGTGTGCAGGGAGAGAGAGAGGAAGAGAGACGGAGAGCATGTGCAGTGTTCTTTTTCCAAAGGTCTTTGTTTTGATGACCTTCTAAATCCTATCAAAATGCAGCTGGTCAACATGTCTATATGCACAGGCCCTGCTGCCTATATAGAAATGCCTTTCAACAGATGAATTGCAGTCAGTGCCGGAGGCTATGAACCGCGTCTGGTGCTGTACGAGAGCTTTTAGTGGGGAGCCTTTGAATAACACACTGAAACGCAGATGTGAAGTGCTTGTCTGCCACTAGGGGGCAGCAAACTTGCATGTTATAAAGGCTGGACTGCTTTTAAATGCACTGAGAAAGATGTTGTTCTGTTATACTTGCTTTTGTGGGTTTTTCCTCCCTTCTTGCTTTTACATGTAACAACTATGTCATGCCATCAAGCACGGGGAGCAAGCTTTTAGAACACATACACTTGCCACATGAGCTAGTACAATACATGTTTTTTGTTTTTGTTTTTTTAAACTCAAGACGAGTAATTTTTTCCCCACATATTTAAAGAGCAATTATTCAAATTGTAGAGCAATTTAAAGACAAGATCTTCTCAAGAACGTCTCAATGTCGTCTCATTACAGGTCTCATGATCCGAACATGTTCCAGTTCGTAGGCTATTGTTCGGGATCTGCACATCATAATGAAAATTACACTCGGTTGTCCGGGGAAATGGGGAAGCCCAAAGTCTCATAATTAAGAAATGGGAGACATTTAGCACAGATGAAAGTTTAATGGCGTGTTAATAATTTAACACGGCAGATGGATCCGTTCTGCCATACCTACACAGAACGCTCAGTCAATCTATGGCGCAAAACGGAGGACATTCCTTTGTGTGCAGTTGTCACTCAAGTAATTGTCTTGTCTTTAGAGATTCCTTGTCTCTTTTGTATTAACCTTGATACTGTGCACAGAACAGTGTTATTTTAATATCATTGAGAAACTATTATAGTTTTTATTTATATTTTGAATTAGTTTTTATTATTTTATTTTCCATTTTTTTATGCCATTGTATGAAAATGCATTGTAGTTTTGGCATATACATACATATACAATATATACATATATACAATTCATATACAAAGAATGTATTTTATTTTATATTAAAAAAAATAAGCATGAAGAAAAGGTGGTAATAATATTAATAATTAATATAGATTTTTCAATACATATTCATTCTGAAATATCTGAAACGCCTCCAATTCTCATTTTACGCAAAATAGATACACGCGTTCTTCCTCTCTCATCTCTTCGACAGCGAATTGACACACAAGCCCGCCTCCCATCACTCACTCGTTTCATTTGCTCCGGATGAATATTGTTGGTGTTACATTGCTTGAATTTCGGCTCGGGATTGCACGTATTGCGCATAATTTGACTAATTCCCGCAGATTTCGTGCTCACACCCAAAGTGCACGCTCATAAAGCCGCCTGTCAGTACTAAATTGAGTTATTTTTCACTGCTTAAACAGTCAAACACACACAAAATAATGTCAAAATGCTGATCATCACGAGTATTCATGTAAACAAAGTGAGTTAAGTTTTAAGTGAACGTAAACAGTTGAGAAATAAAATGCATGTGTAACAGTATAATGGATCCGTGCTTCAGGTCTTAAAGTGACGGCAGCCTAATAAACCTGCTGCCAAATTATAAGATAGTATTAAAAATGTCCATATGGCAGTTTTTCCCCCATGATATCAATGTCAAAATTGTGGCCAGTGAAAATGGTGAGTGGCTAGTATAACTGGAAAACCACTACTGATGAGCAAGAAAGCCCTATATGTAAGGAATTTCACGTATTTTTCATTGTGTGAATGAGTCCTTATAAAGGCAACTATATAGGCTAGTTTATTTAGTGCCATACAAATGGATTATAATATTCGAGAGTCTGTGGTTTAGCCAGCTAATTTCCCAGTCTGACCAGGTTATAAGTGCCTAAACTCTCCTAAAACCAGCAAACCTGACCAGACGAGCAGGCCAGATAGGACCAGCAAACTGTCTGTGCCTGCTATTTTTTATCAGCCCATGTACCTTATGAAATTCAGCTTGAAATGTTATCGGCTCTGCTTGAGTTGACAAATGCAGGTTGTTTGCTCACTTTAGTTTGCGATTGATTGGTGATCTCAAGCAAAATGATTTGAGATCAACAGCTGCTTGACAAGACGTTGGCCAAAAGGTCAGCAATGCTGTCGCCCCGATAGAGGCGAAAAAGCTTCAGACACGCTGTGTTAATTGAACATTTTTGCCCAGCGTTGGAGGCTATTTGCTTTCTGCTTTGATGGAGCTTCATTTGTCAATAGCATCAATGATTCAAGACAACTAAGAGTGAAAGTGTTGCCAGGCGTCTTTTGGAACCAGCCACGCACGACTGAGAAAGCGCAAGAGGCAAGCTGAGCTGCAAAACGAGCATAAGAGCGGGAAGAAAAACGGACAGATGCATCGGGTACGCTCTCTGAACACTCCTCCTCTTCCTGGCTGTTCAACTCAGCGGGGTTTGTGCCCTCTGCAGCACTGTACGCATGTATTTATCCTCACAATATACACTGTCATTAAGACGCCTACCAATTAGACACACGCACACATGGATGTACTCACGCACACGCTTACACATGCATGCATCTGCTCTCTGAGCAAATATAAACACTTCTGCGTGCACATGAGAGGACGGAAATCCGATTTCTGGCTAAATCGAGTTTGTGCGAACGTGATTTGGGTGGCGCAGGAGACGAAAGGCTGAGTATGTGTTTGGTGTGCATGCGTTTGCGAGCGAGAGAGTTATTGCATTAGGTGCTGTAACTCTGTCTCTTCAGGGATTATGGGTATTCTGAGAGTCTCAGCTGTTTGGGGGTTGTAATATTGTTCTTTCATAGGCATGTGTGCAGTGCATTCAACATTGTGGTCCCAGAGGATTTGTGTGTGTATGGTTATATGTTGTATACGGTGCTGGATAGTAACCGATTACATGTAATCTGGATTCTGCAATCAGATTCCAAAAATTAAATACTTATAATTAGTATATATTATGTTTTTAAACTTGTAGATTAAACTATTAAGTAGATTAAACACTTACTATAAATATTACTTGTATATGTCTATACATATTAAGCTGCAATAGTAGTATATTTTAAGATAAAAGTTCTGTATAAAAATAAAAAAGGTAATTGTGACTTTTTATCTCTCAATTCTGACTTTTTTTTCTCACAATTGCGAGTTTAAATCTCGCAATTCTGATTTTTATCTCAGAATTGCTTGATATAAAGTCCCAATTGCGAGTTATAAAGTCAGAATTGCGTGATATTAAGTGCAATTGTGTGTTATAATGTTAGAATTGTGAGATATAAACTTCTGACATTATAACACAATTGCGACTATATCACGCAATTATGACTTTATATCTCACAATTGCGTGTTATAAAGTCAGAATTGTGAGATATAAACTCGCAATCCTGAGGAAAAAAGTCTAGTCTTTTTTTCCTTAGAATTGGACTTTATAACTCACGAGTTTATATCTCACAATTCTCAGAAAATGTGTCAGAATTGTGAGATACAAAGTCGTAATTTCGTGTTATAAAGTCAGAAATGCGATATATATTAATTCGCAATTGCGAGAAAAAAAAGTCAGAATTGCGAGATGTAAACTCCCAATTGTGAGATAAAAAGTTGCAATTATCTTTTAAAATGTTGTATTCTGTGGCGGAAACAAGCTTCCATTGTTAAACCAACGCGAATGGTTTTGGAATAAATGCGTTTAATATGCATCTAACAGATGTCTAGACCTTAGGAGGCTCCAGCACATTTTTATTTATCTGAGTTGATTGTGTTTGCTTATTTTTTATTTTTTTCTAGAAGGAGGCTTTTCCCACCGATTGCGGAGGATTAGGGACCGGAGATAGCCTTTTATAGAACCAGCCTTCGGTACAGAGAGAGAGAGGATCCATTATCAGGATCTGCCTTACAATGATTCCATCAAGCAAAAACATCAGCTCTGACAAAGCTAAATTACACAGAGAGAGAGGAGCGCTCTCTTACCCCATGTGCACATTGCTTTCAATTATGCTGCTCGCCCAATTTACGGCTGATTTCAGCAGGGCTTGGCCTGGCCAGATGGTCCTGCTGCAAACTCTATTTCTCATTTAGGAGTCATTCGCCGGGCCACGGCGTTTGTTTAGCATCTAATGGAAAATCTCACACTCTCCAACATGGATGTGTGTGCGTTATTTCCTACTCTGTGCATGAATGCATGCATGTCATTATGCACACTTTCCTCTCCGCATCTCCTTTTCCTTTGTTTTGATGCGCTAGGTTCTGCAAGGCCAAAGCTTGTCGATGTGTAATCTGCGCCCTGAGAAGTACGAACTCCCTCTGCTTTTATCCCATCAAAAATGAGAGACCAATTTAGCAGATGCTCTTGCCTCGCCTGCCTGAGTTCCAAAGGCCCAGTGAAGAGATGAAGCAGTTTCTGGCTAAACTCTCGCTAGCTGTCCTTTTTGGTGGTACAGCTGTCACACCGATTGAACACCGAACCCATACGACCAGTAAATAGTCATTCCAACAGTGTAGCAGAACCGCATTTTAGAAAAGAGCCTGTTTTCAACTAGGATGTTGCCATTAGCCAGGTTTCCATTCACTTATTCTAATGCAAATAGTTCAAATATTCTATGAAAATTAAATTTGGCATACCTGCATTACAATAGACACACATTTACCGAACACATTCCTAGATGCACATAAGAAAAGTAATATGACTTTGCAACACGCTCAAAACTGCAAGTCATTAATTGGTAAGTGGCTTTAAGCACTTGTGTAAAAAGATATTATGTTTTATTTAGCAAGCACGTAACCACTATGATCATAGATGGAAAATACCATTTACAGCCAATACAGGCAATTTACCATAGGAAATACAGTATATGTTTTTTTTTTATGTTTTTTAACAGTAATAACGCCAGCTATTTTTTGTTTAGGATTTATAAGCTTTTGAGTATATTTGACAAAAGTTAAAATTTTCTTTTGATAATTATTGACCTAGAGAGTCCCGAGAAATGTGCCGCAGTGGTTTTGTCGAGGTTGAGGTGGCTGATTTCCTACGAATTTCTCACGGGCCTCTAGGGCCATGTTATAGCGCCACCAAGTGGCCAGTCGCTGCCTGCTTTTTCACTAGACCACAGAAAGAGCTCTTAGGTGTGTGCCGAGTTTGGTGAAAATATCTCCTTCCATTCACGAATTATAGCCATTTTAAGTGTCTCCGCCCTCTTCTAACGTTTTGGCGGCCCTTAGAGACCATGAATCAAAATGTCAGCTTTTTTTGATAGTTATTGACAGTCAGACTCCAGAGAATCTGAATCTCGACAATGGACGTAGTGTCCGCGACGTCACCCGTAGGTTTCCGAAGAGGATTTTTGAAGCCGTCACCATCTTGGCAGTGAATTATGGCGCTCAATTATGGTCACTCCCGGATAACCGAAATTGGGCAAAGAGGAGGGATGTGGGTGGAGCTGAGGTGCCTGGTTTTATACGGTCTATGGTAATTACAGGCCTATTTCCTACACATATTTTTGAGGACAAATCAACGATTAAAACAAACACTTCCAATATAGTCTGTGTTAGTAAATGTTACGCTATTTTTGAACGATCGGGGTGAGCTTTGGTGATGTTGTAGATGGTGTGAGTACTACCAGCCCTCAACTTTTCAAGACTCTACAACTTACGGTTTGGTTTCCCCGATCATATTTATGCTGACCCCTAGAATTTATGTTTTTTTCACATAAGATGAAAATGCTGTGTTATTTGCATTTATGAATTATGGAATCATTGGAATTTGTATGCTTTTATTCATTGTTTTTGTGTTGATTCTGGGGGTGTTGATTCTTTATTTATATAAATATGGTGAATTGTGCCAATAATATATAGATAAATAGCATTAACAAATTGGTCTAAAATGTTTAAGATGTGAAAATGTGACTGATTTTATTTTGAAACATTAGTTAATGACAGGTGTTCTGAATTCTGCAGAAAACTGAAGTACTTTAGTGTAATCTCCTTGAGTGCGGATTTCATGAAGGTCTTGTCATTGTACAGTAGCCAATATAACAGATAACGGACAGGCCCAGAGTCTCCTAAAAAGTTTCCATCTCTCGGTTGACCTGCCTGTTCTTCCACAGCTGGTCAATTAGCTCCCCCTGTGCCAGAAATGATAGACCTAGACCGTTCACTTCCTGGTGACTCAGGCCGCAGGCCAACTGACCAGCAGGTGACCGAGCGAACTACGGGACGCTGGGAAAGATGAATAATTCTGCTAACACATCAGGACTGAAATCAGGGGGCTAATTGCAAAAGCAATTTGATATGGTTAACAAAGACTGGGCAGAAGAGAGGACTGTCCTTCCAGGTCAGGGACTTTCCACTGAGGCGAACAGAGAGATTTTCAGGGCCAGATGTTCAATTACAGCTGATGCCCTTGTGCCAAGCGTTTAGGCGAGGTCACTCTCAAACCCCGTGTTGTGTTTGAGTTGGGCTTACACAAAGCTTTTGGAGTCTTCCGCTGTCACGTCTTTTCACCTTGCTTGATTTCCCCATGACCTCTGACCCCCTGAGCCACAGTCATTTCACAGATAAATGACCGGATTTTCTCACGTCTTCTCTGATTTTTCATCGGCACACATATTTATCACAATGCATTGTATTTCTGTCATGGCTTACTAGGGTTGTCATGATAGCACAATTATTTATTTCGATCTGATAGAAGCTATTACCATGAACCAATTCGTGTTGTTTGGATGTTGTTATTGAAAGGCTTGAATGTCATGGCTCTTTTGTTGGTGTGTTCTTTTGGCCATTATGCAAGTTTTATGTTTTTTACTTGTAACATCAAGCTTTCATGTTTAATTGGTAATTACTTGGAACATTTTGTCGTCACAGTCAGTAGACGATTCTGGAATTGAGCGTATCACCAGTCCTGCCTCCCTCTAAACTGTATATACTGTACAGTTTTATATATAGCAAGTCCACAAATTATATTGTACCTCAGATCCATCATTTGAGGCAGTCTGTGCCACGTTTCAGGAAAAAGACCCTCAGTTCTGAGAGTGGATGGAGGAGCTCCCTCAATCCCGCAACAGGATTGACCGCGTTCCAGTCAGTCTGAATTAGGAGCACGAGACGGGCCGGGCCGAGCGGAGCATCTGAAAGGCATTAGCTCTAATCAGCGACTGACTTTCTTGGTTTCTTTAAAGTGAGGATGTACGTGGCTCTCCGCAGGCATGCAGAGAGGACTGCGAGACGGATAGCCGTGACGTCGAGGTCTTTGAATGCGTGGGGCGGCTTCAGACCACCAGTGGGAAAACCTCCAGACTCTGAGCGTTGGTTTTAGGAGCTCAATCCGTGATTGATGGTGTGTCTGTTGTGTAGCGTAGCTGCAGCTCGCAATTACGGTGAAGCACACTCACCACTGGAAAAGTTGAGCATATTTTAGCATCATTAGCATTGGGGTATTAGCCTGAAGTGGCTTCGGGAACTAAGAGCCAGTGGAAAACAGAAGCTTACTTGAGTCTTTTAGTTTTATTTCTGGTTTGCCTTGAACCTCAACAAGAAATAAGAATAGAACAAGCTATGCTGCTAAGTGTTTTTTATAAAACGAATATGTGAAAAGGAAAAAAAAAGTAGACCATTGAAAATATATTATTAATGTAATGTTATTTCCTACATCCTGATTGATAGCTAAGAGAAAGAGCTAAACTTAGCCTTGAACCGTTGGGCACCCTTTGAAGAAGATACTTCATGTCAGCAGATCTAGCCTCGGGCAGAAGCTAATTTCGTGAAGGCTTATAGAGTGGACATTTATGTTGCTTGCTTACTTTTTTCTTTGAGGCCGATATTATATATGATGCCGCTCTGACTGAAGCGAGGATTTGATAAATAGATATTACTCCCAGAGAACAAAGAATGGAAGAGGACCTCTAAATGCCTCTGAGACTGATTCAGATTGACTTAAATTGAGTCTGTGCGGTTAACCAAGGCCTTTTATTCTTTCAGCTCTTTAAATATTTCATCAGGCACATATTGGTTAATATATATATATATAGACTATTTGTGTGTGTATATATACAGTACTGTGTGTTTGTGTGTGTGTGTGTGTGAGAGAGAGAGAGAGAGAGAGAGAGAGAGAGAGAGAGAGAGAGAGAGAGAGAGAGAGAGAATTATGTAGAATATGGTTTCTCTAATATATAGAGAGGTGGGAATTCATCCATATGGATCCAGTTAAGTAGGAACCTTGGAGCTACAATGAGACCAAATTATATATTTTATATTTGATTTATAAAATGAAATGCCATGCAATGTTGCCCCTTTTCTTGATTAAATGTGATCTTATTTCCAATTTACAGTCAACAATGTAAGACAATACTGTAAAAGGAATTCTAATGAGCAATTATTAAACATTCCCTGTTAAAAAAAAAAAAAAAAATCCCTGAAAAGAGATTCAGGGGACCTATTTACAGCTTAAATGGATGATTGCAAGTTAAAAATTCTAATTTATTAATTTAATTAAACTAGTTGCAAACATTATTTTGTTGAGTTCTCTTGACATAATAATGTTGATTGCTACATTAAATTTGAACTGAAATATATATACGATCAATTGGTTCCAGTGCCAACACTCAAAATATGTTGAAATTAGTTGAAGCAACTGAATTTTTTAAGTGATCAACTTTTTTTTGCATTTATGCTATAAATTACGTTCCCCTAACACTGTGTAGTTTGTTGGTTTGAACATCATTTTATTAGAAGTTTTATTAGAAGTTACTTTAAAAGAAAAGATTGCAACAGTTTCAAAACACAAAGGAAAAACGTTTCAGTTTTGAATACATTGTTGTTGTGTAAACTTACCCTATTCTGTTGCATTAATTTCCTTGTTGAGCCAGATTTATTTTTAATGCATCTTAAATCAGCCAGTGGTTTGCAGGTCTTGTTGATTTAGTTGATTTAATTGGAAATCCAAGTTGTTTTACATTGGTTTTAGCTGGTTTAAACTGACCTCACAGCCTGGTCTAGCTCATGTTGCGATGGTTTAGTTGGTCGGCAAGTTGTCCTCTTTGCGTGACCAAAACCTCTCTAAAACCAGCAAAGAAACCGGGCTGGGAGACCAGCAAACCGGTTTATGCTGTTTTGCTATGCAATTTGTGTGGATAGATGTGTGCTATTACCTTTCTAAACAATAAACATTTTGATTTTGGCACATGGGTGTGGACCTTTTTTACATGTACTAGTAAGCAACCACCTAGAACTCTCTAGCAACCATAAAACAATGCCCCGGCAACCATCTAGAGTAGTCTAGCATCACCTAGGAGCAGATAGTTTTGCATGGGCAAGGACCACTCACTTTTTTTTTCTTCTGAAAATAGGTTTTTATGTAGTTGTTGTTGTCTCTGTAACTTTTTTTCAGTCCTCAGTAGTCCGCATCGGTGTCTGTATTCATTGCTCAAGTCCAATGGCTTCACTTCTCCAGAGTATTCTTTTATCAGCTTAACCCAGCTGGACCCAGCACACTTCTGTGGAGAAAACATCAGACCACTGGAAAAGAGGCTCACTACTGCGTGTGTGGGTGAGACAGAGTTATTAAAGGAGAAAGAGAGAGTCCACGCATGGGCTTTTCCATTAGCCAAGAGCGGCTTAGCTCTGTAGCTTGTGGCGTCTCGACACACTCTTTTATCCTGCACCACCAAAACGTCACTCTCGTACCAAATTCAAACGAGATTCAATCGTCGAATTTCGAATTACTTTAGGTGGCGTTGATCTTTTAGGGCTAAAATGTAAATAGTTATTGTTTACCTGCTTTAAAAATAATGTCCAAGCTGCTGTTTCCATACAATGAAAGACTATAGCATCATAACTATTGCATAATGTAAAAGAGCTCCATAAGATGCTAGATTAATCTTCTCAAGCCATATAGTGTGAGATCTGTGTGTGAAATCTTAAAACCTATGGTACATGCAAAGCCTCATTTGCATGTTTTACAGTTTTGATTGTGCCATTTGCTGTTCCATCTGCCTGAATCATTAGGCAGCGACCTCTTTAGATAAACTTTGGTGTCTGTCTGCTGTGTGTGTTTCTGTGTTGGAGGGAAAGAGAGGGAGGGAGAGAAGAGAAGAGGCTGGCTGCTCCTGTCCCCAGTCAACAAGTTAATTAAAGAATGATTAACAGTGTTCCTGAGGAGGATACGGTTATTAAAAAGGAGAGAGATATCGTCCATGTATGTTTTATCTCAGTTTAAATATCTCTGAAGCTGAAGATGATTTATAATTAAAGTTTTGATTTAGAGCTGAGGTCAGAGTTTATATATTTTTTTCCCTCTAATTCGAAAATGCTGTTGAATCACAAAGTTTGATTAGCTCTTAGCTTGATGCACGGGGAAAGTAGAATAAATCTAATTTCATTTGAAATTAAACATCATCACGCTGAACAGGTAAACTCATCCACTTACCGCTTTCACAGCCTCGTTTACAATCACTCTCTTGCAAACTATTATTACTCTAACCTTCAGGGATTTTTTGTTTTTAATACAGACTGAAAGAGTTGTCGGAAGCTTAGTGATGGTGATGTTGAAGTCATGTGACCGTAGTGTAGTTCATGTAGCCTATCTTCTTTTAGCTTTTTACCTCTGCCAATTGTATAGGCTTAACAATTCATAAAAGTTGTGTATCATAATGGACAAAACGTGTGAGAACAGAGATTAATTTCTGCAGTAATCCAAAAACCAATGGTAAAATCCTTTTGGGTTTTTGTCGAGGGAACCAGGGTGTTGCAAACTTCTGGGTTGGCCTACAAAAATAAGTAATCTCTGAAGCGCTCTATGTTCATATAGTGTTATAGAGCTGTAATACTAATGATAAAAGGGAAAAATTAAGAGATGAATGGCCGGATCCCATTTCTCTTTTTTTCCTAGTTTCTTGTCGCCTTCCACTCATCTATTCAATTAACGATCTAAAAGAGTTTTTTTTTTTCTCTTTAATGCATTAACTGGGTCAATCTTAACAAAATATGATATATACACTACTGTTCAGAAGTTTAGGGTCAGAAAAAAAACAACTTTATTTTTTTTAAAGAAATTTATATTTTTATTCAGCAAGGATGCATTAAATTGATAAGAAGTGACGGTAATCTATATTTTTAAATAAATGCAGTTTTTTTTACCTGTAAAAACTGTAAAAAAACAAACAAAACAATTGTCTTAAATTTTGAAGTACAATTAACTTGATGTTTAAGTCATTCAGTTTAATGTAATTGAATTGAATTTTGTATGACTTATAAAAAAAGTTTCAAATTGTTTAACTTAAGACATGTTAAAGCAATGCACAAAACATATGTTATCATAACTTATTAAACTTGATGTTTTTCAGTGTCTATTCATCAAAGATTCCTGAAAAAAATGCATTCTGGTTTCTTAAACAATATTAAGCAGCACAACTGTTTTCAACTTTCATAAAAATGTGAAATGTTTCTTGTGCATCATCATATTAGAATGATTTCTGAAGGATCATGTGACACTGAAGACTGGAGTAATGATGCTGAATATTCAGCTTTGATCACAGGAATAAATTGCAGTTTAAAATATATAAAATTTTAACATTTATATCAAATGGTAACAATATTTAAGATAACTTTAATATAATATATTTTTGAGCAAATACGCAACCTCGTTGATCATACGAGTCTTTTGAACAGTATGTTTTTGAAAATGTGTAGGGGAAGTTTTATACTGCAAAATATCAAAATCTAAACTATAAAGAAAGTTTTATTAAAGTTTGCATGCAGCTTTACTGTTTGCATGAGTCAGAGTGGGATTTAATCCAGTTGCTTTACCTCTTTATAAGATAAACCCAGCTTTCTGAGGCGGTGTTTGGTCTCTCATGGCCGGACATTAACACGTCTGCTCGCTAATCTAGCCTTCAAATTGGAAGTGAACAGCTTAATGACACATCACAGAGGAGTGTGGGGTACTGGAGGCTGTCGTGCGTGCTTGCGCTGGGGCTTCAAAGTGGCCCGTGCTCACTTCAAACGCTCTTTTGAAGTGGAAGGGTATGCGATAAGTCAAAAAAGGGATCCAATTCTGATAGAGAGTTACAGAACGTTAGCATAGGGTGGCACTGAGCCTCAGGGCATGGACTGGCACCATAAACTGTGTGGCACTCAGGCTAAAGGCTTTGAGCCGGCGATCAGGGTTCAGTGTAGGATTCTCGGCTTCACTTTTAATGGATTTATAATCTAGCCTAAAAATGCATTTGACGCAGCTTCAGGACGGCCAGTGAACTTTGAGTGTGGACTTTTGTGTATTCTTAGTATGTGTGAATTTTCATATAGGCTTATAATACTTTTATTATATTCTATTAAAAAAGAAAAAAATCTTGTACAGTACACTATGTGGGTCAATTACTGTGGGCCTACATTAAAGGCTACCATTAATTTCACTTTTCAAAAATGCAATTCATTCAAACACTACAAACGTTTTCAGTTATTGAGTTAAATTAGTAATTTCTTCTGAAGGAATTGATAATACTTGAGTCATTACTAGTGGGTTACCATGATCTTTACTTTAGAATTATTTATAGGCTACATCATATATTATTCATATTAATTATGAACCTGTACAGTATATAGTAGTTCTTAGTAGTCCTCTGGGAGGTAATAGTTATTGGTTGGCTAATAGTGAACTACCTCATTCAACTGAGTGTTATTAGTTAATTAAGCTATATTAGTTAATTATCTTGTTAGTTTTTAGTAGTAACTATAATGTTAAAATTGCATTACTCATTTGTTCCTGTGCATCTATTCACTAATGACGGAAGTGTTACCAAATAATATGGTTACAATGTATTGCTTGTTGCATTTTTATTGTTAGATAATGTTATTCCGATATTATTGTTGTTGTTGTGTGTTTATTAATATTTTCAAAGCTTCAAAATTATTATATAGTTTTTCAAAAATGTATGAAACCGATTACATTTCTGCATTTCAGAACTTGATAGTTGAAGGATTTTCACTATTGTTCTCAGATATCCTCAGTTGTCATTGTGGACTATACATTCTAAAATGTATTACCTGCACGTGGATATATGAATATTATTCCATGGACTTGGTTTTGAACAGGTGCACATCTCACTCACTGGTCTATTCAGAGTCCAGTAATTCGCATTTCCGAAATACCAAAAGCACCACAATATAGTGAATTGATATTCTGTGTTGTGCATGTTTAATACATGACGCTAAATTAGGTTTGCACTCCCAAAATAAATCCCCAAGCTAGAGAAGATATTAAAATTGTGGCAAAAATTCATTTTTAGGCTATGTGGTTCCCCCTGTGTGCAATATTGGCGAGCTCATGGTAATATGGTTGTATACTCAATAAAGCTCAATGTGATTTAATGGCAATAGGCAGCCCTTATTGGATGCCTGACCCTTCTTATTCTCAGAGGTTAGTTAAACAGCCCCACAGACAAACACACGCATACATGCTTGTATTTAAGTTGATTGCATTTTGCATTGGCTCTTTATGTTTCAATGAATATTAATTTGTGACGGAAGTCCTATACCCCGGAGGAAGTGACCTGGCCCAGTCCCAGATGGCGCGAGACAAAGCAATAGGGTTTTTAGTGCTTGTTTGGACTCTTCATGCATAATGTTTCATTATTCTGCACACTTTATAAATACATCCGTCCTTTCCTACTTGCCTGCGAGCTGTTTACAGTCGTTGTTATTTCTCCGTTGTCATTAGTATCCGAATGTAAGACGGTGACATTTCACCGGGCAATGAACACCGTGAGAAATGAACTTCTCTTGCGCAAGTACACAGAGTATGAGAACAATGGGCATTTGTGGCATGTATTTAATCTTGTACAAAGGCAGCCTGGGATCCCAATGCTCTAGTGTTAATTACATGGCTAGTTGAAACATACTCGCATTGTTCCGTCCCTAAACCCTTTGGCAGATATTGGCGTCCATTGTCTTTCGAACTTTGATGTGCTTTGCGCATTGATACTTGTGTGTACCTCTTATTGGTACTTCATTGGTGCACATCTATTGAGTATAAGCTCTCGCTTATCCAGACAATAAGTCATATGCACTCGCCGCTGTTATTCACCGCCATTCCATTTGGTTTTATCTTAATCACTGTCGTTTGATGAGTCAGGTGTTGTTGCTAGCTGTGTGTGCCGGGGCGATTTAGCTGAGATATCGCAGAGTGCTGTCGAACGAAACAAATGCCCGTACTCTGGCTTGTAAATGGGGCCCCATTGTCCCTTGTATAATGACTTCATTCAAGCGCTTTATGAAATCCATTTCCCTTTGGATCAATCTGGCTTAATGTCATCCGCCTCGTCCGCCCGCTCTCGCGGTGCGGGACTGTATTAATAACTGTATTGACTGCATTGATTTCTATTGGCAGTCGGGGTGTTGAGGCAGCGAGGGACGCCTGTTACTCTCAGGGCTCTAAATCAAATGACATCTCATTAGAGCCAACCCACTACCGCTAACAGATTGTTGGGAGCCATAAAAATGGAAACGTGATCAGCTGGGAATGAGGGAAAGGTGGATGGTTTTTTTTGCATTGTTGCATCCCCCCATTTTTTTATTTTTTTATTTTTTCTGATAGGACTTTTAGGTACTGTACGCTTCAGGGTTTGATGGTATCTTTGCTAGTCAAACATCAAAGGCTGATTTACAGAATAATCAATGACATGTTGTCAGGTAGATACAGTTACATTGCTGCATGGTTGATATGGTAGTTAGGAGAGGACAGGGGTAAATGTGTACTCTGCATAACATTTGTCACATGACCTTATGTTTAGCAGGCTATATATAATTCATCATATAAAGCTGCCTATGATTAAGAGATTTTTCTTTGGATGTTTTTTTTTTGTGTACATGTTTAGTTCATTCCATGACGTATTTTTTCTAGGTGTTTTTTAATCATGTTTTTTAAAACATTTTGGTTGCTATTATTATTATTATTATTATATTTCACGTTTATTTATTTTCTTAATAATAATAATATGAAAATAAGTAAGTGAAATAGACTTTTTTAATACATTTTTGACAGTATTATTATTATTATTATTATTATAGTTGTTGTTGCTGTTATAAATATGAAGAAAAATACAAGTGAAATATATTAATTTAACATTTATTTTCATTTTTATCAGTATTATTATTATTATTATTATTATAAACATTTTATATTGTAAAATAATAATTACAATAATACACAATATTTTAATAAATGTATTTTCTTGGCATTTTTATTAATATTTTGTAAATAAAAATGTAGTTAATACATTATATTTTAATACATGTATTTTTCCAGCCATTTCTTAATAAAAACATTTTGGTTGCTATAATAATAATAATAATAATTATTATTATTATATTTAACTTTTTTTTTTACCATTTATTATGATTGATGTTGTTGCTGTTATAAATTTGCAAATAAATAAAAGTGAAATATATTCATATTTATTTAGTATTATTTCTCATATTTACCAGTATTATTGTTATTTATTGATGTTTATGATGATTATTATTATTATTATTACATATAGATTTATATAGATTTGATATTGTAAATAAAAATGTAATTAATACATGAAAATGAAATAAAATTGAAAAATTAACATATTTCTCAGTGATACAACTTACAACTTACACCTTGACATGGCACAGCTTCCCCCGCTCTCCCCTACTCTTTCAGCAATATGACAGTCTTGTTCTTATAATGACTTCATAATGGATTCTCATGAGTTTGTGACCTATTTGACATTTAATGTCTGTGGGATTTTACTATAAAAGGACATGCTCTTCGAATAAAGAAGAAATGAGGACTGATTTTGATGGTCGTCTACAGCCCGCTATTTCTAATGGAGTCAGATTGGTTTTCTGATGGCTACATCATGACATTACAGTGACTCGACGTGACCTCCACAATACAATATGCAAACATAATCTAATCATCTCTTCTCTTTTCTTCTCCCCCTGCTTTCCTTTCTGTGATGCATCCTTGCTTTCATTAAGGTAAGACACATTTTCTCCTCTGATCTGTGGTCATTCCTGAATGCTTATGCCGCTATTACCACAAACAAGCTCTGTGCACGCTCAGATTGTCTTGATGCCGGGGGTAGCATGTGATCCCTGCTCTTTTTTGCCTCTGTTTAATTTAGCCACCATTGGTTGCCAATACTAAGGGTCAATCCACCCTGCCCCCACATCTCCAGGAGGGTTGCCGCTGATATTGGGGTCTAATCTTTGGCTGGGAATATCAGCTAAATGAACAATTTGAGATGCAGGCCAAGGCCTTGGCTGGTAATGAGGGCGTAATGACATTTGGGGCTGGCTGTGTTTTTGGTAATGTGGCTAAGCAATGCGCCGGAGGCTGGTGTGATGACCTCATAGGCTCAGATCATTGCAGCTTTCGTGTGTGTGTGTGTGTGTGTGTGTGTGTGTGTGTGGACGTCACTACATGCTGCGTTATTGCTCTCTGATCAAGATTTATTGACTGGGCACATCCTGGGCAGCCAGCAGGAATTATTTATGAGCGCAATAATAAACATAATTCTCCATTTACTGAATACATTTTTTTTTTTTGTAAAGGAATAGTTCACCTAAGATTAAAAATGAAAAATAAATGTTTTGAAGAATCTTTCATAGTTTCATAGTGGAGTCCCCATAATAATAATAATAATATAATAATAATTGTATATTAAATATATAATAAATAAATAATAATAAATATTGTAAGTATCATCATCATCATCATCATCATTAAGAATCATAAGGATTATTTATTAATAATAATATTAATTAATAATCATAATACAACGTTTCATAGTGACAATTTTTTAAAATAAAATTTGTCTTCTTCATACTACTAATATTATTATTGTTATCATCATCATTTTACAGATAACTAAGTATTACATATTATTCAAAATAATAATTTTAATTTTTATTCAGTTTTTTCATTATATTTAATAATTTTATTTTAATGGAAATTGTGTAAAAAAATGTAATTTATGTCATGAATTTTGTTTCAGACATGCATGTGTATTATTTTATTAATTTTTTTCATGGAAGAGAATATTGTTGAATCTTCACACATTGGTTTTTCCATACTACAACATTTTACAATGAAGTTTCATTTGTTAAAAATAGTTAATGTATTAACTAACATGAGCTAACAATACGCAATACATTTGTTACAGTATTTATTAATCTTTTTTTTATGTTCATAAAAGTACTGTCATTCATTTTGTTCATGTTGGTTCGCAGTGCATAATGTTAACAAATACAGCTTTTGATTTTTATAATGTTAGTAAATGTTGAAATTAACATTAACTAAGATTAATAAATGCTGTAGAAGTGTTTACTGTTTACTAAAGTAGTTAGTATGTCAACTAATGAAACCTTATTATAAAGTGTTGTCCAAAATGTAATAGTGACCCCCCAAAACAACTCCACCGATTGACAGGTTTGGTTTGGGTTACCTATTCCTTCACCAGTACAGCCCCGTTAGGACAGTCCTGGCTACCTTCCCACTGTCCTGCCGTCCCTGGTTTCTGCTGAAAGCAGCAGAATTGGAGAACTAATTTTGAAGTTAAATTGTTATTAGATTTGTTACAGATTCCTGACGATCCGTCTCCAGTTCCAGCTCTCATCCTATTAGCATTCCCCACCTTGTAAATTCCTTAGTGACTCTCTGGAAATTGAAAGCATCAGTTATGATGTGGTCTACCGCGCGGTAATAAATCCACACGCCGCAGAGACGTGGACAGCCATGTCAATGGTTAGCTGTGCCCGCTTCTAATTCACAGAGCGGCCGTAATTTCTCTCTCTGCGGAGAAAGATAGTTTGTTTCTGTCAAACATTCAGTATGCAAATGCCGTTAAGAATTATAGCTAAGCCCACAGTGTTTCGGTTGTTGCTCTTAAACCAACACTAACCGCGCCGTACGTCTTTCCTCGCGCTATAAATGAAGCGACAGATCTCGTGCTGTCTTTCATATGGCTGTTTTGATAAACGACTCTCTCCTGTCTGCTAATGTGACGTGAAATTAATGTGTTGCCCAGTTGCATCTTTCAATTTGTCCCTTCCTGAACTCACATTTTGGACGCTCTGTGTCTTGAATGCTTATGGAATCAAAGGAATTGGTTCAGCAATAGCTGTTAGCATAACAATTTTGGGTCTGTTTTCTTATGTGAGCCACAGCTAATCCTTGTGCGATTCCAGGCTTTGGAGGAGTGGTTACTGTAATGACTTGGTGACCAGTGTGATGAATTGGACAGGATGGAGGTCATGGTTGCTTGGGCCGGAGGAGTTCCCATAATGACTCGTTGCGAGGGGTGGATGTTCTTCAGAAGGGGCTGTTGGGAGAGGTATAGACTGACCCCGTAGATCATAGTCTTTCGTATACTCACGGGTCTTCCATCTGAACCAATTACTGCCGCTCTGGTTGTATTGGCTTTACTGTACAAGACTTTGGGTCAGGACCTTCTCTGTTCCAGAGACCCAAGCCCGGTTTCAAAGAGATGTCAGAATCAAAGCAAATGGGCAGCACTACTACTATGTAGCCTGGGCTGTGAACTTACTACTAGTCGGTTATAGTTGGATTCTGTTTTTGGAGCTCATTTCTAGAGGCTAAATAGAAAAAAAAGGCTGCAACAACTAAGTGATACAAATTAATATTTCATTACCAATGGCCTTATGTATAGAGAACCTTTTTTTTTTCGATGGGACGAAAACACATATACTTATTTTATCATTATATTCTTAATGCAATAGCTTCCATTATGCTAAACAGTACATCCTAACAGCAAATATGCAATTATATGTCATTATTTTTAATGGAGCATAACGGATTTGGGTCAATACAGTATTCATTGTTATGAAAATGAGTTTTACATAAACCCTAATTGAAACTTGAAATCCATTATGTAACGCAAGTAATTGTATGTTTTTATATAATTATATTTTATTATATAGGCTACCGAGAAAAGTAGCAATTGATTATCATCAATGTTGAAAACAGTTATGCTGCTTAATATTTTTGTGGTTTTCTTTTTTTTGTCAGGATTTTTTGATGAATAGAAAGTTCAAAAGAAAAGTATTTATTTGAAATATGTTGTAACATTATAAATGTCTTTACTGACAGTTTAATGTGTCCTTGCTGAATAAAAGTATACATTTATTTCTTTAAAAATAAATCTGATTGCATTGCAATGTTATTCAAAGGTCACAAAATATTCTAGTATGGCCACAATGAGCCTGACGACAATATTCCGTATGTTTTTGTTTTTTTCCTTCATAAAGGTGCATAAAACTCTGTAAATTGCCTGTTTTGTTTGATCTCAATAGCGAGAGGCAGATTACACCATCCGCTGTGCAAGCAGCATGCTGGGTTTGTACTGAAATAAGTACTTTAGATAATGACTGTAGTCAGGCAGTCTCTCGCTGGGCGTGAATGCTACAGCGCTAGCCTTGCTAATCTGATCACCTGCGTCAGCCTCACCTCAGGTCACACACGCCGCACCACATCACAACAATACAGATCTTGCTGTGTCATTTCTGTCTTTCTTACAGATTGTTTTGGCTCGATCATGCTAATCCAAGCCATCACGCTGTTTCAAAATACATATTTGTAATACCGAGTGGTATTTTGCTTCCTGGGAAAGGCTTGATTGTGTTTCCACAGGTAGTCTTGGAGTACAAGGTGAATTATTGAAGTTGGTATCAGAAGGCTTCTGAAGTTGTTGTGCTAAAGCAAGATATCTGATCTAAAAGAGCTATGGTCACTTGTTTCGGGTTGGAGAAAGACAAAAAGGCCAACTGTTACATTATATACTGATTTAGGCGTCTACATTATAATACGGATACGTTCGAAAACTGTGTTTTCGTTTCAAAACGTTCTCCGTCCACACTAGCATTTTCCAAAAGTTTCTCATTCACACTTAAATGTAGAATGAAGCTTGCGGTCAAAATGCCAGTGTGTCAGTCAAGTCCGAAGCAAGACGCAACCCATAGCAATGTGTTATGGCAGCTGACGGCAGATACAAATAAACAGTAAATAAATGACTTTCAAGTGATTTGTTACAAAAGTGCACATCAAATGTGATCGAATGTGATGCGTTAGAAAAGACATCGTTGATTCTCGCGCATCATGTACGCACATTTGAGCTTCTTCTTTTCCTTTTAATGGCGGTTAGCAAACCCACTTGAAGGTGCATATCGCCACCTACTGCACGACATCGGCATTACAGCTGATGTAAAAGAATTGGGCTTAGGATAGCCGATATTGATCAGTTAAAAAATGCTTAATCTGCCCCAATACTGATCCTTGAGAACGGCTCGGGACATCCCTAGTAAAAAGTAATAAGTGGTGATATCAATGATGCCGTGCAAAGGCAAAAGACCCTAACTTCGTTTTTGGTCGAAAATTAGTTATTTATATTTTTGGCACATTCAAGACCTCCTTTATCATGTGGATGAGTATCTTGAATCAATTCCGTTGTTTTTTCGAGAAAATAATGAGTTGTCTTAACAGTAACTTCCAAAAGCCCATGAGAAACAAAGGCAGAAAACCGTAACACCAGTTACCGCTCTTTGGCTTTGTTTTGGAACGCTCAAAATGAGTTACGGTGCTCTGCCTTTGTTTAACCGCGCGTCAATATGAAGTTACTGTGCCGGTGTTCTATCAAATAATGCTACCTATCAGATTGTACGGTTATCTGCCTTTGTTTTACTGTCCATTAAAATTTTAATTACGGTGTAGCCTGTGTACTTTGTACAGCTGCCATCAGTCCCTCTAACTTCTGATGTCCTCAGAGCTTTGTCCTGCACAAACGCGGTCAGAACATTTAGTATGGTCTGAAACCGCTCCATCGACAAACGTGCGATATCGACCGCGAAGGATTATGCAGCAGAGTTGACAGAAAAATGTTACATATGCCGTAGCAGATGAATACAACAAATAACTAAAGCCCCGCCTCACCCAGTTCGGGTACCGGACCTGGTTGAAACACTCATGCATCTAGCTGGCAGAGTGCCAAAACTTCGCCGGCGCATTCAGCACCGCCCTAAACACGGTCGAACCAACGCTGGACTAATATATCTATAGAGGTATTTTGTCATGTCAAATATATTAATAATGCCATCAGAATGCCACCAAAGCACAGGATAGCAATAAGTAGATGGCTATAAATAATTGTAAATCATACAAAATAAATGCCATGATCACTAGATTTTATACAGGTTGTTAATGGTGATCAGCAACCAAATATTGATAATGTGGAAGTTACTGCCTTTTGCCTTGGCATGACTTCTCACTTTTTGCTGACAATACAAAGGCAGAGTACAGTAACTTTAAAATAGTGGTCAAAAGTCAAATTTGAGCTCAAGATTTTTTTATGTATATAATTTTCATTACTAAAACATCTATTTGCCAGATTTCCAGTGTCCTACCTATAATTAATTTGGCAGGACAACAAAAAATCTTTAAAGTCATTTTTCTCAGTTCCACACTTAAGGAGTTAAGGTATTTTGCCTTTGTAGGGCAGAATGAGGCCAGACATAATACATTTACATAATACAGCTATTCTTCTGACACAATCATTTTATTGCAAAATATCCCACCACTTACTTGTGCATCCAGGTGCATCATTTCAGGTCCTGGAGTTTTTCTAATGAGCTTGAATCAGGTGTGTTTGAGTAGGGAGACACACAAAATGTGCAATGTTCCAATCTTCCATGATTGAGAAACAACGGTCAAATGCCCGGGACACATTGTACGATTTTGAGCTTTCCCAGACGAAATATGACCAGTTGTGGCGATTTTTGTGGTATTGGCTTCTGAACTGTGGTCCTAAGTTGTACATTGAAAGAGGTTTAAAGACGGCCGTTGTCACGGTCTCTGCGACCAGTGACCATTTTCTGACCTTGTCAGAAATCTAGCATGATCATCTCACAAGTGTGTTTGCTGCTACAATGTCTACTTGACTAGCCAATAAAACTGCAACGCGACATGGCGCCAAAACCTAAAACTACTTACCTCAAGCTCCATTTGCAAAATTGGCATGCCAAGTTGGCCTCTTTTCCCTAGCAATGACCGCGTCCAAATTCTTTTTCACTTTCTTTTCTTTTTCTCTGCGCATATAAAAACCACAATTTCCAAAGTTCATCTTGCTCTATTTGTTTACCACTAGAGCATGCTGATGACGTTTTATTATTCTGTACAAACTTGCGTCGTAGCCTACGATTCAATAGGTGTCATCATCATACAGTCTACATACCCAAGTTTATTAAAGGGATAGTTCACTTTGAAATTAATTTTTGGTATGTTTTAGCTTACCTCAAGGGCATCCAAGATGTAGGTGTCTTTCTTTCCGCAGTAGTTTAAATTTTGATATTTTTAGGTCAAACCGTTCTTGTCTGTCAGTCATATAATGCAGGTCTATGGTCATCACCTCAAATAGCATGCACAGAGTCCAAATTAAAACAATTCCCCGTCGTCCAAATTAAACAATTCCCCATCGTAAGTACACATTGATGGCCCAAGACACGAAACGAGCGGTTTGTGTGAGAAAACGAACAGTATTTATATCGTTTTTACCACTTATACACAGCCATGTCGAAGTGATCTGATCTGACGTGTACGCAGACTGGTGCATAGATATATACACTAGATGTCACCTTAAAGACATTCGTTCCAATGAACTGCCGTAGACAAAGCGACATCTAGTGTATATCTATCTATGCACCAGTCTGCGTACACGTCAGATCAGATCACTTGGACATGGCTGTGTATAAGAGGTAAAAACTATATAAATACTGTTCGTTTTCTCACACAAACCGCTCGTTTCGTGTCTTAGGCCATCAATGTGTACTTACGATGGGGAATTGTTTTAATTTGGACTCTGTGCATGCTCTTTGAGACAGTGACCATAAACCTGCATTATATGACTGACAGACAAGAACGGTTTGACCTAAAAAAATAAAAATTGAAACTACTGCGGAAAGAAAGACACCTACATCTTGGATGCCCTTGAAGTAAGCTAAAACATACCAAAAATTTATTTCAAAGTGAACTATCCCTTTAAGTCCATGTCGTACATTGTGATTTGTAATGATCTTATATGATTATAGCAGGCATTAAACACAATTACCTTCATGTTTTGAGGCAGGACAGCAATTGTGAGTAAATTGTCATCTTTGTAAGAATGCAATATGAAGTTCAAAGTAGCATGTATCTTTAGCAACACTTTTAAAGTGAGTAGCACAAAGCAGGGACATACCAGTATAAACATATATGGGTACAACATTTGTCAAATGACTAAGCATAGGTTTTTTTTTGTTTTTTTTTTAGCATTTTAAAATGTATCCACTTGGACAGCATTTACAAAGAACCCAATTAAAAAAATGCTGTCTCGGTGTGGGGCAAAACTTTGAGAAAATGATGTGTTTTTAAATGTATCTGGATAAGTGTGGACGTACTGTAGCCTACCCTTCATACAAGCCTACAAGTCCCACATCAGGTGTTTAATGAATCACTTTGGCTAGTCGGCACATTTTCTTGCCCATTTTCCATCCAAGAATCTTAAATCCCACAAAGCGAACTACATTCCCCTCGTGTCATTCCTCATCCTAAACAGGAAGAGGAATGTAACTCTTTTAACAGCACACGGTGACCTGTGCCTAGTTAGCGTCATGAAGACTTACGGCGTCAGACTTCTCCCTATGTCTCTGTTTCCTGGCCTTTTAATGGCCGTGTGCCGGACTGCGGGGTTGAGCGTCATGCCATTGCTCAGCCCAGCTGACATTCTCATCAAAGAGCAATTTGCAGTAGATTTTGTGGAAGTCTATTCTTCCAAACCTGCAGAAAAAAAGAAAGAAAAAAAAAAACTCAATGTGGAATGCATTCGAGATCATTTTTCACATGGCTTATATTTGCGATAGATTGTTCTCATCGGCGAGAACGACTAGATGACATCACTGTGAGGCATAGAGTATATGAGAATAAGACGTTTTAATGCTTTGGAAATCCACCACACTCCTCATGAAACAGACTTATTTAGCATTTGCTAAATGGCTCTTTGTGCACAGAGAGCTATTTATTGTTTGCATTAATGACTAGATGGTTGTACATTATTCCGCTTGATAAATAATTGTACTCTGTGTATATGGACATTAAAATATTAATCTGATTACAAATGTAGCTTCAAAATATGTCGTCCTCTATTTTTAGTTCTCTTGTTTTTCTCTTGTTTTTCAGTCTACCAATAGGTTTATGCTGCAATAAAATGCTGCGTTTTTTTACCACAGTTGTTTACCGTTTTGAGTTGCATGACTTTTTTATCTTGAATTTGTATGAAAAGTGAGAGACAGAGGAATGCAGGAGGAAAACGATTACTAGCATCAGTTGATAGAATAATTGGCATAATAATTGGCATCATATTTCAGTCTTATGAGTTATTTTATTGATAATTATTTTATTGAACACAATTCTCGTTTTCTTCCTTTCTCTACTTTTCTGTAGTTTGTACTACTATGATTTACTTTTTAATTTGGTATTGCGGCATTGCTAATATACTTCTTTTTTTTTTTCTGGCTCCTGCCTGATAAATTACTCTTTTTTTTCTAATCTGTAAGTAGTTTTGGATAAGCATCTGCTGAATGATTAAATGTGAATGTTGTGAGAAACTGAACCAGAGTACACAGCTTGAAATTAATCAACAAGTTTGTATTTTGTTGTAATTTACAAGATTAGAATTTTAATGAGGAATAAAAGTACCGTATGTTTTTCTTGCCCATTTCTCGGCTGTCTTTGAGAAGTATGTCAGGGGGTTTTAGGATGGACGAGGATCAGTTCTGTTAATGAACTACTACAGAGGACCAAGTGGGCATTAAAAGCCAAACTAATCGTAATGACAGCTTGGGACTCTGGCTAAGATGCCATCGAGCAGACGGGAACCAGCCAGAATGTCAGATTTTTGCCTGTTACACTCGCACAAATACCCTTACAAACATATAGTAACCAGACATGGACAGGATCATCTTCAGCACTCAAGAAATAATGTGGAACTGAATTTCGGGCAATCCAGTAAATATGCTCACACACACACACGCACACACACACACACAGACAGGTATTAATACCCAGACACCACCAACCATAATTTACTTTAGGCTTATAGTCTCTCCATCTCAAGACCCCAAATTCTTTTTCTATTATTTGAAATTCCATCTTGGGTGGCAGTGGCCCTGGCGCTCGCCTTATAATACAGTTTATTAAAAAAGCTGCCGCATTTGATCTTTGTGGGGGAAAGCAGGGGTCACGCGGGGACTGTAACCTATGTCATCTATAATTCATTGCAGGAATATGCTCTTCTTACCAAGATTAAAGTTTAATAACTCCTGACACAGCCTTGGGTAAATACTCTTTTTGTGTCTGTGTGTGGTTTGCGTGTGTGTTAGGGGTAGTGGAAACTCGGAAGATGCCGGATCGTCTAAGCTCGGCTAAAGCCAACAGAAGCCCGGAATCAGCAGGCCAGGTCTACTTACTGCTGAAATGTGTTTGCGGCCAGATAAGGGACCGGCGTGAATGGGAGCAGCGAGAAATGTAGCCCCTATCTGCTGTGGGTCTTATTGTGCGTGACAGAGATTAGATGAGCAGAAATGTAATACCTCTGGAACGGAGGCAGAGGGACCTTTCTCAGGAAGTTTGTGTCTACGTTTGCAGGAAAACTCGGATAGGAGGAGAATCATTTAATAGTTTTGCTCTTTGCTCATATTTAGCATTAATGATTTGAACACCCCCTAATGTGAATTATTAATATGCACTGTTTGTGCTACCTAAAAAAAAATGATACTGTATCTCAGATCAAGTGGATTGTTGTGTGTGTGTATCGCAAAGTTGTGTGGTTGGAACGACAGCTCTCGAGCTGTGGTTAGAAGCATAGCTTCTTGTTTGCATTACTGTTTGTATTACCTTGGTTTTCCGACAAATATCACGATTAAATGATATATTGGATAACATCGTATCTATAATGTAAAAGATAATTACAAAAAAACATACCACTCTGGAACGTCCTATGAAATATGTGCTTTGCAAAGTCTGTGCATGAAGTCTGTTCTGGACGATCATCTTGTTTGTTAACATTGTCAGGGTCTGAATCGGGCTTGAATTGGTTTGAAATTGACGCCATCCTCAATATTTACACTAGATAAGAACTCGCAGTTATGGAGGGGCGGGACATTTCCTGAACGTATTCTGTGTGAATCCGCTGCCAATCACAACACACTGGGCCAGCTAACCAAGCGCTCTCGCTGTACTTTGATGTTGTAGACTGATCGGTTTGCACAGCGCCGCTTTAAGTCGAACACACCTTAAATCTGCAGTGGTCAGGTGGTACAGCGGCCACATGGTACAAGTTGTAGCTCTCAGAAAATTACGAGTGTACACACTAAAATTTCAAGATCTACAAGCACGTGGAAGCTTTTTACAGTTCAAAATAGTTACGTAATTACGACATGGCATGAACGCAGCATTAGTGGCCGTTCACACAGCTGCGCTCATGTGCGAGACACTGAAAAAGATGTGAGACATGAGCGTAGCGGTCATACACGTCCGTCTAACGTTTTTACATAGAAAAATAATGGAAAAGTAGTGCATTGGAATGGAAAAACGTGTTCTGTGTGAACGGCCCCTTAAGCAGCGAGTTACGTTGTGTTACTGGAAATACACCACAGAACAACCAGACAGGATGCTTTAGCAACAGAACAGCAGAATGCTAAAGCTAATCAGAATTAGCTACTGAATAGCAGCACGCTAAACTACCCAGGGGTGTGTACCCATGGTCGCAAGTTCCGTCGTTACCAACACAAATCAACAGAACTTACAACAATAGTTGGCTAATGATGTTTTTTGGAATCACATCCCAGAACAAGTTTTGTAACCATATATTAACACATCAAAACCAGTCAAAACCACTTTGAAACCACATAACATGCTAAAGCCAGTCAGAACACTTTAGCAACAGGATAGTAACATACTGAAACCTCCCAGAACACTTTGAATAACAGTACTGTATGTTAGAACCGCCAAGCAACTGCACAGCAACCCCCTGGAAACCACCCACAATCACTGGCATTGTGGTGGTAAGTTTTAAAGGAGAACCACAATGTTAAAATCTAGTTATTCTTTTCTTCATTTCAGAGAAGCTTGGTCTGGTGTGACACGCACTCACACAGACACGCATGCATGCGCGCACACACACACTGGTCTTTGTGTGATGTTTTGATTATCTTGCCTCTCTGAAGCAGCACATTACACAGAGAGGTCTGCATTTGTCAGTTGCTTTGTCATTGTTTTGATGGCTTGCCATGTTTATAGCTGCCATTTACCCAGCCAGAAGCAAAGGGCAAGGCAAGCTGGGATAGAGGAGGACTCAGTGGCCACTGCTCGCGGCCCAATGCACACTGGGATTACACCTGTCCATCAAAGGCCGATCCCTGCTCTATAATTACAAAATCCTGCTCTTTTCCCATACATTTTACAGACAAAGAGCACTTCTATCCCTTCCTTTGTGCAAACACACCCCTAACATGATCAGATTTGAACTTAATTTTCAGGCATTTTCATTTTATTTTACTGTAAAATAAATATATATAAAATAGTACACTCCTCACATTTCAGCAAACATTTTAGTCCCATCTTCTCAAGGGACAATACTATAGAAATATTTTAGAATAGTCAATGTGCTGCTTGAATTGTAGTATATAATTACTGTCCTCTGAAAATAACTCAACATACAGCCAATTATTGTCAAAATAGCTGGCAACAAAAGTGAGTACACCCCAAGTGATAATAGATGTACGTTGTTTAACCATGCAAAGCCACATGTCCTATTCATCATGTTCATGTTTTTGTCTGCTTGACAGGACCATACAGATGTGTGTATCTTGTATTTAGAGCAGTTAAAATTTGTGCTCTGAGTACAATTCTCTCATACTGATCACTGGATGTTCAACATGGCACCTCATGGCAAAGAACTCTCTAAGGATTTGAGAATTAGAATTGTTGCTTTCCAAAAGGTTGGCCTAGGCTATAAGAAGCTTGGTAACACCCTGAAACTGAGTTGCAGTACAGGCCAGGGTCATACAGAGGTTTTCTAAGACGGTTTCCACTCAGAACAGGCCTCGCAAGGGTCAATCAAAGAAGTTGAGTCCTCGTGCTGTGCGTCAGGTGCAGAAGCTGGCTTCAAAAAACAGACGCATGAGTCCTGCCAGCATTTCTTTAGATGTTGCAGAAGCGGAAGGTCAGTTTGTCAGTGCTCAGACCATACACCACACACTGCAACAAGTCGGTTTGCGTGGCCGTCGTCCCAGAAGGAAGCCTCTTCTGAAGCTGGCTCACAAGAAAGCCCGCAAACAGTTTGCTTAAAGCAACATGTCCAAGAGAATGAATTACTGGAACCATGTCCTGTGGTCTGATGAGACTAAGATAAACTTGTTTGGCTCAGATGGATAAACTTGTTTGGCTCAGGTGGTGTCCAGCATGTGTGGCGATGCCCTGGTGAGGAGTACCAAGAACATTGTGTCTTGCCTACAGTCGAGCATGGTGGTGGTAGCATCATGGTCTGGGGCAGCATGAGTGCTGCTGGTACTGGGGAGCAGCGCTTCATTGAGAAAAACATGGATTCCAACATGTACTGCGACATTCTGAAGCAGAACATGATGCCCTCCCTTCAGAAACTGGGCCAAACGGCATGATAACGACCCCAAACACACCGCCAAGATGACAACTGCCTTGCTGAGGAAGCTGAAGGTGAAGGTGATGGAGTGGCCAAGTATTTCCCTATTGAGCACATGTTGGGGCGTCCCAGCAACAACCTGTGCAGCTCTGGTGAACTCCATGGCCAGGAGAATTAAAGCAGTGCTAGATAACAATGGTGCTCACTCAAAATGTTGACACAGTTTTGACATGTTCACTTAGGGTGTACTCACTTTTGTTGCCAGCTATTTTGACAATAATGGCTGTATGTTGAGTTATTTTCAGAGGACAGTAAATGTAAACCGCTATTCAAGCAGCACATTGACTACTCTAAAATATATCCAAGTTTCATTTCTTTAGTATTGTCCCTTGAGAAGATATACTAAAATGTTTGCTGAAATGTGAGGGGTGTACTCAATTCCGTGAGATACTATATATATACCAAATAATTGTTATTATTTTAATTGGTTCATTGAAGTTAAGGTTAGAACATAATTCAATTCCAATTATTATAGTGTTATTTACAGTAATATTTTGAAATATTTATTTTTTTATTTTTTATAAAAAAAACAATTAAAAACAATTAAACAATTAAAAAAAATTAAAAACAATCTGCTTAGTAAATGTATGTACGTTTATTTATTTATGAAGATTTAGTTTTTATTAATTTTATTATTTAAACTTCAGCTTATGCCGAGGCAACATTTCTCATGTTCATTTAAGTATTTAATCTAATATTTATATTGTATTCTATTTTCTGCTTTAAAATATTTTTTATATTTTTAGTTTTCACTCACCTTACTACCCATAACATATCACATTCCAATTTGTGTAGATGACTTGAGAATAGGTTGAAAGAGTGGACAATATTTTTTTCTTTTTTGTTATGGACACCACACAGTGAAAGACCATCATGTACATGAATCTAAAATAAAGTCAACGTGGGGAAAACATGGTAGCAGTCGTTCACCAGAGCTCTACCACACGGAGCACCTCGCCCACTCTGGTGGCACTTGGCACTCACTCAACTAATTAACCCCGCTAATTGGCTGTGAGAATAGTGGATTATGGATTGAGAAATCCTGTTTGCCACAGCGATCTCCCTTGATGGAGTCTGCGGTGTGAGTGACAGAACGTGTGAGCGAAGGAACGGCGAGGACGAGAAAAAGAGGGGCTAATCTCAGAGGGATGGACCCAAGACGCTCATTTCATTTCTCTGTAATGACTCTTTGAAATCCCCTCTTTAAACCAGAGGCGTGGAAATGTAGTTCTGTCGTTTTACCCCTCGATGAGTCCTCTCTGAGCGCGCTTTATGGGCCGGGTTACTGTCTAATGACTGAAATTGGCCGCTGCTTGTAAAACCGGCCCGGGCAGAGACAGGATAGAGTGGGGGTGGCACAGTTCTCACCTTTATCTTTCCTGAACATCACCTTATCTGTCTGTCGTTCTGCCTGTCTATCCGCCTATCTGTCTATCTATCTATCTATCTATCTATCTATCTATCTATCTATCTATCCATCCATCCATCCATCCATCCATCCATCCATCCATCCATCCATCCATCGTTCTATCGTTCTCTCATTCCATCCATCCATCCATCCATCCATCCATCCATCCATCCATCCATCCATCCATCCATCCATCCATCCATCCATCCGTCCATCGTTCTATCTATCTATCGTTCCATTCATTCATCTATCTATCTATCTATCTATCTATCTATCTATCTATCTATCTATCTATCTATCTATCTATCTATCTATCTATCTATCTATCTATCTATCTATCTGTCTGTCTGTCTGTCTGTCTGTCTGTCTGTCTGTCTGTCTATCCATCTGTTGTCTATCTCTCTCTGTCCCTCTGTCTGTCCATCTATCTATCTATCTATCTATCTATCTATCTATCTATCTATCTATCTATCTATCTATCTATCTATCTATCTATCTATCTATCTGTCTATCTGTCTGTCTGTCTGTCTGTCTGTCTGTCTGTCTGTCTGTCTGTCTGTCTGTATGTCTATCTGTCTGTCTGTCTGTCTATCTATCTATCTATCTATCTATCTATCTATCTATCTATCTATCTATCTGTCTGTCTGTCTGTCTGTCTGTCTGTCTGTCTGTCTGTCTCAAAACACTATAGCAACCTTTTTGAAAGCTCCAACAACTGCCAAGAACACCCTAACAACCAAACACAAACACCCTGGCAGTGGCAACCTTTAGTGAGTTGGTCTCAGTGGTTGGAGACCAAGGGTTAGTTCAGTGTAATTCACAACAACTTACAAGAGAGGCGGTTGCATTTTGTGTAATAAAATAGATGTGGTGGCTGATATGATGGAGTAAGATGCGCGTGTGTGTGTGTGTGTGTGTGTGTGTGTGTGTGTGTGTGTGTGTGTGTGTGTGTGTGTGTGTGTGTGTGTGTGTGTGTGTGTGTGTGTGTGTGTGTGTGTGTGTGTGTGTGTGTGTGTGTGTGTGTGTGTGCGTGCGTGTGTGTGGTTTTAATTTGCTGTACTAATGAACAATGTTGATCCACTTCTGTGGAGTGACTGGGATCGTGCTCTGCATGCAGATATGACTAAGCCGTTGACACAGCAGCGAAGAAACAGCGTGTCACTTCCTGTTAACCTTCCCGACACCTTGCGAAGCTCTACACAACTATCAGAGGAAAGCACTCAAAAAATGACACTGCAGAGCCAAAAGGCAGGCAGATACAGCTGTTGTTTGATTAATTGAGTTCATTCTCTCTGCACCTTTATTCTGTTCATCATGGTAATGGAAGATGCTTGTACATCACTCACAGATGACAAAATATGTTTGGAAGAATAATGCAAAATATTTCTGAAACAGCATGAAATATGAATGAATGCTTGTGTCTGTTTCAGAAAGATAGTGAAAGAGAGGAAATAAACTAGAGATGATGGCTAGAGAATCAATCTTCCTTTACGTTATTTCTTCTAAGTTAGTTTTGTCTTGAAAACCTCTCCCTGCCAAATCCATTTATTTTTGTATTGCTTAAATACATCTAAATTAGAAAAACAAAAGTTGTAGTACTTCAAAAAAAAAACCAAAAAAAAATAAATATATATATATATATATATATATATATATGCTCGCTAACAATTACCAAATTTGACAAATTGATGAATATGTATATATATATATATATATATATATATATATATATATATATATATATATATATATATATAATTGTTTGTTCAGATGATTCTGTTAGGCAGTTGTATTATATTTGATAAATGTTTTAAAAGTAATATGTTCAGCAAATAATAAACAAATGTATATAAAAGCATGTTTTTGTATAGTATTTTGTTTTTCAAATAAGTAGTTTTATTTTTGCCTATGTATGTTGATGGGAAGTATATAACAGACACATGAACTTTGTTCAAGGAACAGTTTTCTTTAGGTAGATCCTTTGTTTTGCTAAAACCAACATTTTATTAGAATAATCTGCTATTTGTGGAGAGCAAATATGACCCTGTTATATGTGAATGTCAGTACTGTACATCCTCCAGTAGAGGGAGCTCCTCTGCTGATGAATTTTACAGTCTTTCAAGAGCATGCATCGACTAATCTCTTGGGGGGGAAAAGAAAAGAAAAATGTATCCACAGTGTTCATATTCTTGTCTGCACTGCAGGGCCGTTATTGATGGACAGGCTGAAGTTTTCACTGCCACTGTTCCACGGGGCTTTGGGAAAGAATGAGGGATTTGTTGTATTTGTGAATGTGGAAGTGGAGAAGGGGTGAAATTCATTTTCGTCACATGCTTTGGTGCAACTGACCATTTATAGCTGGGCTGTTAATCAATCTCAGGCTAAGAGAGCGAAAATAATGGTGACTACACACACACACACACACACACACACACACACACACACACACACACACACACACACACACACACACACACACACACACACACACACACACACACACACACACACACACACACAAGGGTCTTCAGGATGCCCACACCCCCCTATGTCCATAAGATTTTACAGGGTGGAACTGTATATGACCCTCAGGAGTTGGTAATAAACGTGAGGCCTAGTGGTCTCATAATAATGCGATTGTGACAGAATATCATGCTAAATTCTCCTCTACAAATATTGTAAAACAAGAACAAGAGTCTTTTATTTGATGTGGTTTTGTTTAGATGTCTGAACTGAAAGCTTGTATTTTGTAATTCACATTTAAAGTCTTGTAGTAGGACAAACTCTGTGCGTTTGAACTTCTCTAGTGCTAAATTGTCCCAAGTTGAGGCCCATTAGATACAAGTGGTATTTTGAACATTACCCTTTATATTTTTCTGCAAAGTTAAGCACAAATATGTGTGTATAATGACACCACTGAGTGCTGTATATTTATATGAGAATACCCTCAAGTTTGAGAGTTCAAGCTGCTGTTCTATTATGTAAAACTACACACACAAAGACAGTCGTCGTGACCTCAAAGGCATCTATGGACCTCATTTTGAATGAATGAAGTCAAATAAGAAGCATTATAATTAGAATGGGATTCGGCGCACAAGAAGCATTGAGTTGTGGGACTTGTTTTAATGAATATGTTAGTTTTGGATGATTCTTTGAAATTGATAGTTGAAGCACCATAAACATTAGAAATAGCTTGTAGCATGTCACTTCATCAACATTACTTGCTCTGTAGATTTTGAAAAATAAGGGTACATTTACATGACAACAATGTACTAAAAACTAACATGTTGACAATGTTGTCAAAACCTAAAAACGCTGTATTACTCATGCCAGGCCAGTAGTTAGCGATGTCACTTTGTAAAGAAACTCTACACGCCTATAGACTGAACACGTAATACACGTTCATGACGTCACCGTTTTCACAAATTCACGTTTTTGTAGTTTAAATAGAGACGACAACGATATTGTTTTCAAAAACTTGCATTTTCAAGCCCCCAAAACACCATTGTCGTGTAAATTAGCGTCTAAAACACACAAAAAGTTTTCCGTTTTTCAAAATGGTGTCGTGTGAACGTCTTAGTCTCAGTCTTTTCCTCTAGTCCCCCAGTTTAAAAAACAGAATCATTTGATTAATAGAGCCACATACTCTTGCTGTGAGAGTGTATGTATGTATTTGTTTGTGTATGTGGTGCGTATGACTTTAATTTCTCCATGTCACCCACTTTCTCCCACATCCATCTTGCCGCCTGAGGATGAAGCATCCACAACATCATCTGAGTCTCTAATTTAAACCTCTCGGGAAGAGACGTATGGGTATTTTTCAAAAACACATCCTCATCCGCATGTTTTCACACCCAGCATGCCGCCAGATTTTTCCCCCCGTCCACCGTTCTGTATGGTGCTGTTGCCGTAGCAACACCGTTCGTGTTTAAAGAGAGTCATATATTTACTTAATGTTGCCCTCATATCTTCAGCATGTCCATTAGTCTTTCTGAGGGCAACAGACTCAGAATTTACTACCTCCCTCACTGGGGACTAACAATTTGTAAATGACTTCTTTCTTTTCCCTCTGCAGTTTTGCTCTCTTTTTTTGCAGTTTTGAAATTAAAATTGGTGTTTTGTAGCTGTTAGTCCGTCAGCTTCGAGGTCATCTATATGCTAGTGTACTCAACATTTACTTTTAGCAGATATACACATTTAAAATGTAAAGTCTTTCTCTTCAGGGAAAAAGGACCAAAAATATTGATGACTCTGAACTCAATAATTTTGTCCAATCAAATGCTCTCTAGACCCAGAATGTGCCTCCCCTTAATTCCATATTCGTCGTCACCTTTATTCATATAGTGCTTTATACAATACAGATTGTTTCAAATCAGCTTTACAGTGATAACAGAACAATTATACATTTCGGCTGGTGTTCAGCTGAAGCAAATTCAGTGTTGATTCAGTTCCTTTGTAAAGATCATCAATTATTAAAATGAGTTAATTTCATCCATAAATCAGTTGTGCTACAAATAACATACACTCTAAAAAATGCTGGGTTGTTTTAACCCAATTTTGGGTCAAATATGGACAAATCCAAATGTTGGGTTGAAATTTTAATTAAAAAACGTAACCCAATGGCTGGGATTGTCCATATTTGACCCAAATTTGGGTTGAAACAACCCAGCATTTTTTAGAGTGTACTATACATTATGCACTCAACTCTCTTGTGTATGAATTTTAGAAGTTTATTTTGTCATCCACCATCAGAGCCTGAAATGTCCAATATACAAATGCAAAATTGTATTGTATTTGAAGTGCACATCTTGGATTTTTTTTAGTGTGAACACAATATTCTATACTATAAAATGGCATGAAATAGTGCACAAGTATTGAAAATGGGATCAATTTATTTTCTTTGCTTGTAGCAATGGCTGGGACAAACTAAATGTGGAAGCTTCCCAGCAAGCAATAGCTGTCATTTCACCATCTAGGTTAACTATAGACCCCATATAGTCCAGCTATGAGTAACCCAATTCTAGCCAAAATAACCTTAAATTTGGTTACATATCTTTTTTGCCAAAATAACTTACAAGGTGTTTGGTTTTATTTCTTTGAGATATTCTATGCGTTGCCTGTGCGTCTATTCTTGGGCTATGGTTAGACATCTCTTAAATTGTCACTGACAGCCCAAATTTCGGCTCATTGTGGGAGAGCAGTTTGGTTCTGTTGTGTCAATGACAATAATTTCCTGCCCTGCTGTATTTTTTCTTTAATTTAAAAAGCATCAAAACCCAGAATGCAGGTTTACAACGAATTACAAAGAATAATGAAATACGTAGTTTATAGAAAATGATGGGAGCCTGGTACCAAATTGGAGATTAGCAAGCATGATCCTCCCTAAACATCTCTGTTTTTCTCAATAACACTCCTCATTTGTATCTGCCCCAAATCTTGCATCATAGAATCATGGCATTAGCCGATTCCTGTCATTATGGTTGCCGATAAGGCTGCTTTTTAGGGCATGATTATATCCTCGGGAAAAAAGGTTGGCGGCTTCTCCTTTACCACTGCAAACTAATCAGACCCCCAAAAATTACTTATTGATCTCTGGTTGCAGTGTGCGGAGAGGGATTTAGAGTGGCTGGGTCATGGCAGGAGCCCTGTGTGTGTGTGTGTGTGTGTGTGTGTGGGTTTATACCAGACTGTTTGAATATAGACAGACCTTTTATGTCATAGGATCACCGAATATGAATCAATTTTAGACAAAACTCCTTTTAATAGCCATTTACCCCGGAATAATCATCATAACACACCTATTTAGGACAAACCAAATTCAGAATCCACTTGGCACTAATATCAATTTTCACAAGAGTACGGGGCATCGAAATGGATTTTTCAGACATTATATTGTGGCTAGATTTCCAAATAACTGAATATTTATATTGCCAATGGAGAAAAAACAGAGAACTGTGGAAAACTTAATGAACAGCCTCCAGGCCACAGATCAATACAGTCATTACATTTATGTGTACAAGTAGCTTGTTATTTTGATTTAAGAAGCTGGTTTATTTACATGTACATATTTTATTTGCTAGTAGCAATGGCTGGTTTTGAGGGCATGTTACAGTATGTGCAGACAGTGTTTGGGTCCGTACTGTCTCTGTGTCAGGGCTCATTGATCCAGACTGTGGGAGATGAATGGATTAATTACAGGCATAGTGAGCTGTGGGACTACAGGCAGCCAGGCAGGAGACGTATTCCGAGGGGCCGGGATGGAGAAAAGCCGTTACGGGCAAATTGAACACTGTTAATGAATGTAGTGTTGCCTGTGGCTCCATCGCTGGTCCCTGGGTGTGAAAACTGGGCCACACATTCCTCTGCCGCCCCCCGGGATCAGGAATGAAGGATGGGTGATGGCCCAGAGGTCTCCTTCCAATACTATACATTTAAAAAAAAAAAAAGCATAACCAGAAATATCAAAAGATTTGTTTTAGTTACAGTTAGGTTTATTCACCAAATGTACAATGGTTTTCTTTGAAGTACCATGGAATGCCATATAAAATCACGTTTGTTTTCAATTACATTGTTAAATCAATTTTTTTATCAGACATTTTATGCTTAAATGGTAAGTTCACCCAACAATGAAAATAAGTAATTAATTACTCACCCTTGTGTCATTCCAAACCCAACTTTTGTTAATCTTCGAAACACAAATGAAGATATTTTCATGAAATCTTAAGAGATTTCTGTCCCTCCATTGACAGGTATGCAACTACCATTTTGGATGCTTCAAAAAGTTCATAAAGATATCATAAAACTAAACCATATGAAATTACTGTAGTAATTTAGTCCACATTCTTCATATGATGAACAGATTTAATTTAGGCTTTTATTCACATATAAACATTGATCAGTGAACATAAACAGAAGCTCAAATTTTCTTACTTGACGTGCGAGAAAAAAACGAATTGCTTCAAATATACTGCGTAACACACGAGAATGAACCTCGTTGGTTCTTGCTGAAGTTTAAACATGCTGCATAACACATGAAAATTAACCTCATTGGTTCTTGCTGAAGTTTAAACGTGCTGCATAACACATGAAAATTAACCTCATTGGTTCTTGCTGAAGTTTAAACGTGCTGCATAACACATGAAAATTAACCTCATTGGTTCTTGCTGAAGTTTAAACGTGCTGCATAACACATGAAAATTAACCTCATTGGTTCTTGCAAAAGCTCAAACGTGCTGCGTAACACAAGAATGAACCTCAGTGTTTCTTGTTGAAGCTCAAATGTGCTGCGTAACACAAGAATGAACCTCAGTGTTTCTTGTTGAAGCTCAAACATGCTGCGTAACACAAGAATGAACCTCATTGGTTCTTGCTGAAGCTCAAACGTGCTGCGTAACACAAGAATGAAACTCAGTGTTTCTTGTTGAAGCTCAAACGTGCTGCGTAACACAGTAATGAACCTCATTGGTTCTTGCTGAAGCTCAAATGTGCTGCGTAACACAAGAATGAACCACATTGGTTCTCGCTGAAGCTCAAATGTGCTGCGTAACACAAGAATGAACCTCATTGGTTCTCGCTGAAGCTCAAACGTGCTGCGTAACACAAGAACGAACCTCATTGGTTCTCGCTGAAGCTCAAACATGCTGCGTAACACAAGAATGAACCTCATTGGTTCTCGCTGAAGCTCAAATGTGCTGCGTAACACAAGAATGAATCTCATTGGTTCTTGCTGAAGCTCAAACGTGCTGCGTAACACAAGAATGAAACTCAGTGTTTCTTGTTGAAGCTCAAACGTGCTGCGTAACACAGTAATGAACCTCATTGGTTCTTGCTGAAGCTCAAATGTGCTGCGTAACACAAGAATGAACCTCATTGGTTCTCGCTGAAGCTCAAACGTGCTGCGTAACACAAGAATGAACCTCATTGGTTCTCGCTGAAGCTCAAACATGCTGCGTAACACAAGAATGAACCTCATTGGTTCTCGCTGAAGCTCAAATGTGCTGCGTAACACAAGAATGAACCACATTGGTTCTCTCTGAAGCTCAAATGTGCTGCGTAACACAAGAATGAACCTCTGTGTTTCTTGTTGAAGCTCAAATGTGCTGCGTAACACAAGAATGAACCTCAATGGTTCTCGCTGAAGCTCAAACGTGCTGCGTAACACAAGAATGAACCTCATTGGTTCTCGCTGAAGCTCAAACATGCTGCGTAACACAAGAATGAACCTCATTGGTTCTTGCTGAAGCTCAAACGTGCTGCGTAACACAAGAATGAAACTCAGTGTTTCTTGTTGAAGCTCAAACGTGCTGCGTAACACAATAATGAACCTCATTGGTTCTTGCTGAAGCTCAAATGTGCTGCGTAACACAAGAATGAACCACATTGGTTCTCGCTGAAGCTCAAACGTGCTGCGTAACACAAGAATGAACCTCATTGGTTCTCGCTGAAGCTCAAACGTGCTGCGTAACACAAGAATGAACCTCATTGGTTCTCGCTGAAGCTCAAACATGCTGCTTAACACAAGAATGAACCTCATTGGTTCTTGCTGAAGCTCAAACGTGCTGCGTAACACGAGAATGAACCTCATTGGCTCTCGCTGAAGCTCAAACGTGCTGCGTAACACAAGAATGAACCTCATTGGCTCTCGCTGAAGCTCAAATGTGCTGCGTAACACGAGAATGAACCTCATTGGCTCTCGCTGAAGCTCAAACGTGCTGCGTAACACAAGAATGAACCTCATTGGCTCTCGCTGAAGCTCAAACGTGCTGCGTAACACGAGAATGAACCTCATTGGCTCTCGCTGAAGCTCAAACGTGCTGCGTAACACAAGAATGAACCTCATTGGCTCTCGCTGAAGCTCAAACGTGCTGCGTAACACGAGAATGAAACTCATTGGCTCTTGCTCAAGCTCAAACGCACTATTGAGTTAATATTGTGCCATAATTAAACAAACAAGACCAGCATTTTGCAAACAAACTCGATCTGCTTTGCAAAGGAAAACTCGACTCGCAAACAAACAGAAAGCAATGTGCAAGTAGCCTACAAAGGTCAATTTGAGCGAAAATGCAGTGGAGTAACACATATGGTTATACCTCACATAAGGTGTTTTGCAAATAGAAATAAATGAGCCTAGATCATATTTCACAAATAAATACAAACCATCCTACAAATTCCATGTAACCTTTGAACAAATACCAAATCTAGTGCATACAAATGCATATCTGTCTGTTATGATTGTGAGACACTTGGCTTTTTATGAGATCTCTCGGCTCGATTTTCTCACAAATGTGTCCAGGCAGATCTTCTCACAAATGCAGTTGAGCAACTTCCTCTTCTAAAACAGTAGATGGCACTAAGATAGGGGATTAATTTAGCGCTAGTCTCCCGGGAGAAGCACTGATTTGAAATTTGCCTTTGCCTACAGCTGAGGAAAATGACCGGTGGACAGGTGTGTTTCTGTCTTACTTTATCTATAATTAACCTTTTTAAGGTTTTCTTTTGCAAAAATATTATTAC
Organism: Leuciscus leuciscus; assembly: GCF_965113295.1. Lineage (NCBI taxonomy): Eukaryota > Metazoa > Chordata > Actinopteri > Cypriniformes > Leuciscidae > Leuciscus > Leuciscus leuciscus. Next base: position 30,370,247 of record NC_138733.1, read on the forward strand.
ATATCTAGACAGAAATCCACATTGGCACTTAGTAGCAATTCACTCTCTCTAGGAAGCTGAAAGCTCTGCCATTATATGTATAAAACGTGCCTTTGGACTAAACCGCTCAATTCATATGGATTACTTTTATGATCTCTTTATGAACTTTTTGAAGCGTCAGAGTGATAGTCGCGTGGACAGTCAATGGAGAGACAGAAATCTCAGATTTTATTTAAAATATCTTCATTTGTGTTTCAAAGATGAACAAAAGTCCTTACAGGTATGGAACGACATGAGGGTGATTAAATGATGACTATTTGCTAAATGATTTACATTTTTTTGGTGAACTAACCCTTATAGGAACTCAGAAAAGTGTAAAACAACAGCATAAGTGATTCATTGTGATGTCACTAAGTGGAGCTGAAATGAAAGTGAGATATATTGAGACGGCAGAGAAAGAAAAGTACTTTCTTCTTCATGTTGTTACCATAATGAATATGCAATGTATTAGGCAAACTTCTCATTTGTTAGTGTAAACCCTATACATTTAGAAATAATACATTTCCAGTGACTCAATGCATTTAAATGACCTTTAAATATGTAATATGAACCCGCTCTCTAACTTGAGACTGAAAGCTAAAATGGTGAACTGACTTGTTTTTGTTCAGATCACCCATAGCTGGTTTACATCTCATGTAAAATTAATGCAATCAGATAAATTTAAATAATCTGCATTTATAACCATATTCTGATAAACCTGAAATGAATGGAATAGTTGCAGTGGTATCCATTTTGATGTCCATGTTTTTATAGTGTTGCATTCAGCTTGTGTCTTTGCTGCAAATTTACTCAGAACAGCATAATAAAGGACACGGCTTGGACAGGGAAGAAATGTGTGCCAGAACCTATTAAACAAACCTCGATCTAGCTGCCATAAAAAAAGAAAGAAATGCACAATGAATAATTGAGTTCCAATGAGTTGTGGGCCTTCTGTTTATCCAATCACGGCACATTAAAAATGAATGATTAATCAATTATTGCTGGTGGGGATTCTAGGTTCTATCAAAGTGGCTGCCCTTTTCTTTATCCATCCATCGTCATAGCTTAGCTTTGGTTACTGTGTGTAACTTAATACAAGTTTAGATATTAAAGACCCTATGAGTTAAAATATAGTTTGTTAGCTTAGAAGGTCATGCACATTCTGTATATATAGGCTAGCGTACTGGTGTTCTGTGTATTGAGTATGTACAATATGCACACATATTTGGTCCAATAAAATGCTTTCTAGAAAAATTTATTATAAACCACCTGCCTCTGATAGAAAAAAATAGAAAATCAAGGTTTGATAGATAGATTGATAGATAGATAGATAGATAGACAGACAGACAGACAGATGGTTGGAAAGAAGGAACTGCTGGAATTTTGTCTGAACAGGGAACATAAGCCACAAAAACACACACACACACACACGCCCCCAAGCCGATTCCAGTCATTACTAGACACATACACAGATCCAATCCCGATCCCAGACAGTCATACCGTCCTAATATATCAGCTCTATTGATTTCCCTGCAAACAAATAAGACTGTTTTTTGGAGCAGTGGAATATGCGAGTGCACTCAGGAGGTCATGAAATCATCATAGCGACCTTGGGTTAATCGACTCCTTTCACTTCATGCACATTTTATTTTATTTATTTAGTGCCATTTATAAAAAAAAAATAAAATAAAAACTGGCTTGGTTTTCTAATAAAAAAAAGTGTGCTATCAGTGACATTCCATCTTCAGAGCCATAGGAGGTCCATTTTAATTCATTCTCTTTTTCCTGCTATATTGCGATACCTAGTTCCAGACTACAACCTTGTACAGCTGGACAGCGATAGCTGCTGTATCCACCATCTGATCCCTGTTTCATTCTATCAGGAGGTCAGCACTGCCTTCTTTCTCGGTGTGTGTGTGTACTCGGTGTGAGGGAGGTGAAAGCTCTATGTTTGTTGACATAGAAGATGATGTGATCTGGAATTTCCTGGAACTGTATGAGCCATTGTCAGTATCAGTCACCTCTTCACCTACAGTGGGTTTGCTTCTTTTATTAACTGAGCTATTGAAAAGAGATGAAAAGAGAAAAATAAAAAGGAGGCATGTTTTATAAATGGAAAGATTCACCATTTTAATTGAAATGTTATGTAACTTGAATTATTTTGTCAATGTTATTTGGTGTACACTCTGACAGAACATATTTGAAGGGAAAAATAAAGACAAAAGTAATTGTGAGGATTGTCATTTTTTAAGATTATACATTGATGATTTTTCAATGTAACTAGGTAACTACATCTGTCTTATTCACTTAACTTGTTTACAGATAGATTGATAGATAGTTGACTCTTGCTTGATGCTAGTGTGTTTTTGCGTAACAATTACAGTAAAATTATTATTCTAATTTAAGACTTAGAATTATAAAACCACTGCTAGAGAAACGCATTTGTGTAATTGAATTTTTGACTCAAAAACCTTCTAGTTACTGAGATAAAGCCTTCATGACAACTAGTCCCCGTCATGCTAACAGAAAAGGAACATTAGCACAAATGTGTTTTTAATTGTACCATATGTACCCGAACCAAATCATCATTTTGCTTTTGCCTTTGCAAGCACTAAAATCTGTTCCTATTTCTAGCACAATTCCTTAAAACGGAAGCTTTTCAAGGGTGTCTTTAGATTGCTGTTGCGATCAGCCATCAGGATTCACAGGGGGTTCCGTCAGAGCCTGTGGTTGTAAATCGTTCACTTTAAGTACTAATCCTCCCAGAGATTGTGCTTGAAGTAGTCGAAGTAATGTATGGAAACAAATTCAGCTTGTTCTAATAATCACAGCTTCAATTGCACATTACTCCACACTAACCCGATTAGCGGTGACATGCGCGCTATCAGGACAATAAATGCACTCTGCTTTGATTACAGCCGTCTTGCTTTGTGATTAGTCTTGATCTCTGTCACAATTGTGAACTGTTTTGTCTTAAATGCTGTTTTATCCTTCAGTGATGTGTGAAGAGAGTTATAGAGAATGTTGCACATTGATTCTAGAGGCTTTAGCAGCCGCTGATTTTTAAATGTGAGAATAATAGATGTAGAGTGATAGGAATTAGAGTAGTGTAACTATTAGTCGTTGTATCATGAAGGCAATTTAGCCTTTATAATTTTTTTCTGTCTCGTTATTTCAGGGTTGGTGTTTGTAGACATCTGCTTTGTTTGATATTTGCTTTGTATCTTTAAAGTTCCTCTTGTCTTTGGTATTGTCCCATGTTTGAGCTGCTACAACCAGAGTTTCAGGTTTGATCCCTAGTTCCTTCCTAGTTCCAAAGCACCCAATCTCATGTTGCCCCATGGAGACTGTCCCTGCAATTAGTGTGCTATAAAATGCTTTGGATAAAAAAGCATTAGCTAAATGGCAAGCAATTAAAGTCCATCCTTTAGCAACGATTTAATGGTTGGACGTTATTGAGTGTGACAAAACATGTTTTGTGAAGACAATGTTTTAGTCTACATGAAAGTGAAGAGCAGCTTTTGGGGTTGAAAACCTTAGCAACCAAATAGCAATTGAAATCCTCTCACTTCCCTATGTCGGGAGAAATAGGTGGTATTTAAGAAATAGGAGTTCAATACAATTGAAGCACAACGAGCAGAATTTGTTGAATACTGTTCTACAAATTATAGTCAAAGTCCCTGGTTTCCTTTTAAAAAAGCAGAGGTTACAGTAAGGCACTTACAATAGCAAAAATGTAAGACTCATTTTATGAAAACGTTAAATTTTATGTTCAAATTTGTACAATTAAATCTGTTTAAATCATAGTTTTTGTAGTTATTTTAGGGTTTAGTAACATTGTCATGTCAACAATGTTCAGCTTTTTTTTTCACACCTAAAAACTTGTTACACACTGTAAAAAAATTATATGATCAATAAGTTATTTAATGTAGTTTATATGTCTATGTGGTGTTTTTAATATGATTTAAGACAAACCATGTGCAAATTCATAAGTCAACACCATTGCTGAGAATTTTCTCTTTCAAACGGCTGTGAACCAAAGACAGTCTCAAAATCGCGGTTTGAAATCGCTGGTGTTTCTGACGTCACAAACTACCTTGTAACCAATCAGGTCAACGAGTGATCGTCAACAAGTGGATCTCTGAGCTGGTGTGAGTGAGGGGAGACGGGGCTTATTTGCATATTCATAGAACCGCGTGTACTAAATGAGGCAAAGGTGTAGAGTTCATTGTAACCCAGAGTTTTGCTTCTTTTTTTTTTTTTTATGAAAATGGACAGTGGCAAAACAAATATAGTTATGTGGTAATCAAACATTACTAAAATATTCCATTAATGTGCAAATAGTAGCTATGGTATGATTGGCATTGTAGTTCTAGAGTGCATTGTTTTCTTTCATCCAGTGCCATTCAACAATCCAGTGTAGCCAATGTGTAATTTTCTTTTGATTGTACTCGGAAATTTAAAAACAAACTATAATGGACATTTTTATTGTCTGAAATTCCTCTATACATACATTTATGCATTACTTTAGATTATTAGTTACATTTTATAATGAGTAATGCAGTATTTTATATTAATTGCAGCATGTTTTTTGCTTCAGTTTTACATGTAACGTTCCCCTGAACTGCTGAAGGGCATCTCATATTAGAGGTTCTGTATGTGGCACCTGATCTCAGCTCATGTGGAGGAAATTTTCCACTGATGGAAACAGACTGCAGGAGAAGGAAAGACCACAGCAAACCCTTGCCCCCAGAAGACACTCGCGGCTTCTAAATGGCTCAATTTACCTTCGCCGAGCTCCAGAAGAGCACAGCCCCGCACCACACAAGCGGTTACGGCAAAAATCAATAAGTATTTTCAGAACAAGGAACCTTATTAAAACCGGACCCCTTTTTTTCTCTTTCTCTGTATGTTTAGAAGAAACACTCACCCCTAGAAATCATTAAAGTCCACAGCAACATATCTTCCGTGTTAGAGCTGCAACCATCCATTTTGCGCTCATTTCTGCTTTGGGCTTTTGTGATTGTGTGGACAGTAGGCCATTACTACTAGTTTAGTGGTACATTCTGGGTAATTCTATTACCGTCGTCCAGATGAGTTTCTCTGCAGGCGTTGTTGGGTTGGCTTTGGACACACAGTGGCTCTGGAGAAATTCGCTTGATGAAAATCCCCTTCCTCAACAATAGGTAAACCAGCAGCCATCACAATGTGGGTCGTAGTAACTTACCGTGGCCTTCCAAATCTTTTACACAAGTAGATTAAGAAATCAATGTTCACATTTTGTTTCTTGACACATAATGGGATTGTCTTCGGTGAATTATACGGCCATCTGGCATTTTTACAGTCGCACAACCCCAGGTTGGTACGACCCTAAGATTGAAAGTGGTTGGTTCATCCTTCAACTAAACTGCGACAGAAATTTCACTCTCCAGTAAGGAATGGTGCGTTTTTTGCTATTATATTTGATTAAATTTAAACTGAGACCTTGGATCTGGTTGTCTTTTATATACCACAATGGCATTTGGCCTCCATGTACACAGGCAGCCGTAACACTGAAATACATCCACACCATTACGAGCTTCATTTTACATTCCCCCAGCAAGCCATAGAGATAAAAAGCCACAGGCTTTTTGCTCTATCCTTAGTGTGAAAATGACCTTTTGCAATTTTATATCCGCAGCGTTAACGGCCCACAGTAAAGTCTCAAGGCCTGTGCTTCCGCATAGATGTGCATGTGTTGTAAAAGGAAACGAATAGCACGGTTGACCCAGGGCTTGCGAGGAGCTGTACACCCACACACGATCCCTGCTCCCCCCCCCCAATCAGAGTGCAAACTATCAGTCATAATAACCTGGAAGAAAGGAAGGCAAGATTCCTCCATGGATTCTCCAGAAGGTTTGTTTACGAGCGATGCAGAGCATGCATTTTTTATGTTGTGGACCCCGTATACTTTTGATTGGTTTAATTTTTAGTCAGCGAGTTGTGCCTTCGGCCAATATTCCTTTTGAAATGTTTTAAATGCCACGTTGTTTTTAATCAAAGAAATTCAAACTTGTTGTCTCCTTGTATATCTGCAATTATTATTTCCATCATCTCAGTTGCAGTTCCGGAAACTTCCTGAAATGAAGGCTGTTACAGAAGGTAGACAATATAATGATGCTGCTTTATTAACTCAAACAGTCAAGGTCATGGGTCATAATACATGAAGTGGAAAAAAAAAGTGTATACCTTGAATGCAATGTAAGTTACTTTGTATTTTACATAAATGTCAATGCTAAATATTAGATTCCTTTTTATGACCAGTAGGCAGCTTCGCATGTATATGGAAATCCCATATTGAATTAAAATATCACAAAATGCCTCCATCTCATTAGAATTGACCATTTCACCCAATTTATGTGTGCCAATACTTATGTTGTCTGGGTTAATATTGTGTTTGTTTAGCAAATACTGTATGAGGGTAACTGTGACACACCAAAGGAGGGCTGATTGGTAAATGTACTGTATGTGTAGGGAGTTGGCAGGTATTGAAACAGAACTGCTGTTGTCATATTAAAGAAAGATTGAAATAATAGGTGTTGAAAAATATGAAAATCATTTCACCCTCATCTGACAGCACAAATATCTTACAATCAACAGATGTTTCTGGCAGACAAGTGAAGACAACCTTTGTTTCTTCTCATCTTTTTTAGAAGATGTCTTGGTATAGAATCCCATGATGGGACTCAAAGAATCATGTATACATTTCAGAAGTGCATGACATGTTTTGTCTGTATAGAAGTTGTATTTTAACTATGCATTTAGATTCTGCATTAGCCTACTTTGCACCATGTTCTAATTTCCAGTAACTATTACTTTTGTAATGCTTTCATGCTATGACATTTTTTTTAACATGTATAATATGAAATTATCTTGATAGCAGAAATTATGGAGGTAATTCCAGTTCACTGAACATAATAGCATATAATAATTTACTTACAGACAAACACATGAATTAGACCTCAGGGTAAGTAGTACCAATTTTCGTACCATCTTTGGGTGGAAAAACAGGTCACTGTGACTTTGCCAAGTAAGACATGTTCCTGGATCAACATAATTGTCTCATCCTGGAACAACAATTCCTGAAATAGTCTGAACATTTAGTCCAAACACTATACCCCTAAACCTAATGCTAACCATAATTTATCTGTAAAATCAGAGGGAAATGATTAGTGAATAACATTGATGTAGAAGCACCTAACCCTGGTTGTAAGCCTAAACTTGACATTAACTGTAAACTTGTCCCTCAAATCTGATTGAATGATTGGAATGTTGTTACAATCCAGGATCCAGTAACACTTGGTGAGATCACGTTTACCGGAAAAGCAGGTGGGAACAATAGAGAGTCCAAATTCTTAAATATAAATCTGCTTCAAATCTTGGTCTGGTTGTTAAAGTGTTTTTGCCTTCTTTCTAGGCAGTTCTTTGGAGACCTTTCTGCAGGTTTTAGTCCAAAGTTATGAAGGCGTAACATGGTCAGAGTGCTTTTGTAACCCTTTGCTATGTGGTTGCAAATGTTCTCTGAACGTTTTTAACCTGTTGCGTAGGTTTTCTAAGTGTTGTAGCCCATTGTTACAGTATATTGATCTAGCTTTATGTCTATGTGTGTATACACTACCGGTCAAAAGTTTTAGATCGGTAAGATTTTGTATGTTTTTAAAAGAAGTCTCTTCTGCTCACCAAGGCTGCATTTATTTGATAAAAAAAATAAAAAAAAAATAAAAAAAATAAAAAAAATAAGTAATATTGTGAAATATTATGACAATTTAAAATGACCGTTTACTATTTTAATATATTTTAAAATGTAATTTATTCCTCAGATGAAAGTTGAATTTTCAACATCATTACTCCAGTCTTCAGTGTCACATGATCCTTCAGAAATCATTATAATATGCTGATTTTATGCTCAAAAAACATTCATTATTATTTTCAATGTTGAAAACAGTTGTGTACAAATTTTTTATTTCGAAATTATTTGATGAATAGAAAGTTTAAAAGAACAGCATTTATTTAAAATAGAATATTTTCTAACATTATAAATGTCTTTACTGTAACTTTTGATCAGTTTAACTCATCCTTGATAAATAAATTACATTTATTTTATTTATTTCCCCCAAAAAATAAAATTAAAATTCTTACTGACCAGCTTTCCATTTCAGATAAAATGCTGTTCTTTTGAACTTTCTATTATTTCTCTTCATCATAGCATCATGAAATAAAAATTAAAAAAACTGTTTTCAACATTGATAATAATCATAAATGTTTCTTGAGCATCAAATCATCATATTAGAATGATTTCTAAAGGATCATGTGACACTGAAGACTGGAGTAATGATGCTGAAAATTCAGCTTTGATCACAGGAATAAATTACACTTAACTATATATTCACATAGAAAACAGCTGTTTTAAATTGTAATAATATTTCACAATATGACTGTTTTTGTTTGTATTTTTAATCAAAAAAACATAAAAAATCGTACCGATCTAAAACTTTTGACCGGTAGTGTATATATATATATATATATATATATATATATATATATATATATATATATATATATGCCAGGAAATAATTGTAATCATGATTGCTTAGAAAAGTAATTGCACACCTGGGTTACGCCCCAAATTTGAATATGTAGGGTTTTATGCTTTGAAACAAAAAAAGTTTTTATCCTTTTATCCAAGCATTACTGGCCTAATTAAAATCAAAATAGGGATCTTGGCAAGGATAGGGAGTATTTAGGACAAGAAACTGATGGAGAAGAGGTATGTTCTTCAGTCCTTTTGCCAGCTGCTAATCACAAATGCCGTCAAGAGTTGTAAATCGTCCAGTAATCTGTCTCAATGTGTGGGGTATTGAGATATTGAGATGGTTATAACGTCTGCCAAGAGAGCTTTAGTTTCTCCTTTAGCACTTCTTGAAATCGACTGAATGGAGAAATGAGGATGAAAGCTGAGATGCAGAAAGAGGGTGAGAGAAAGAGAGAATAGGGAGTGTTTTGGGAAGGCGCCAGAAAACTGATTTGATGACAATGTAATGATTTCTTATGTAAATGACCAAATCAGCAGCCTTATTTAATTGGCCCAGCTGTGCTGTAGTCTTTTGTGGTGTGCTAACCGCTCTGAAAATCTGTCCCTTGTGTTTCCTGTCTGCTCTAAAGAGCTAGCTTCTGAGAATTGCCGTGTCTTGCTTGTCTTTCTTGCAACATTCCCACCTGCTAATTTACATATTCCTTGCCTGATCGGCGTCGAATAAGAACCCCAAATGTTGGCTTTTACAACCCAACCCAATCCAATACACTGCTCTCAGAATAGCAGAATTCATGAAGTCTTATTGACTCCCTTTTGCATAAATAAAAAGATTGATTCTGCAATAACAAGCTCGGTGACGACTTGTTGGTGTTTTTGAATCATTAAAGCATTCGCTAGAGCGGCCGACTGATGCTGTCAGCGTTAGCCCAGTGTCGGCAGGCACTGGAGAACTGTAACACAAATGGACTTCGTATGGACAAGTCAGTCACTGTATGTACATTTTATATCCAAGATGCTTGGGGCTTTTGTGGTGAATTCACTGAATAATTGGCCTTTCGTACCAATTATTTGTGTCCTTATCTAGCTTCCCAACGTTAAGTGTCTACATCCTTCTTTTGGTGTGCTCTGTATACCAAATAACCTCAGCCAAGCTATCCCCATCCATTTCATTATTTGACCGGGTTTAGCAGTGTGCAGTGCTACATTATACCAGGATTGCGTAAGGCTGCAGAGGGACCAATTAGGCTGTAGAGACGGCAGAATGAGTCTCCATTCAGCTGCAGCTATAGCATGGGATCAATGTCGAGAAAAAGGCAAAGCCTCGTTGTAGCAGAAAAGTTGGCGGAGAATGCAGTTATGTTTTTTTGAAGTTTTCTGAGAAGGGCCGGACTATTGACGAAATCGTGTGAAGTGAGAGTTCAGGCATTGGATTGTGTAACATTATAAATATTTTATTCTAAAAGGGTGGGTTTATTGAAGCCAAGCATTGATAGATGTCATTACAAACATCAAAAAAAAAAAAAAAAAAAAAAAAATTCTGGTAAAGCATCGAAGGCTTAATAATTCATCTTTTTGAATATTTCAGACTTGCTTAATGAGCCATACAGACGTTATTATGTTTCCCATTTCAAATGCGCTGTCATAGCCTTGAAGATATTATGTTATTTATTCACTGCAGGTCCAAGTGTTGCTTTGTAAATACCAATTACCGCGTTGAGCCGTATTGCAGAGCGCTTTGTACACCCATATATATCTATATAACTGTTTATTTCAGCTCATTTCCACATCTCTCCATTTCTAATACACCAAGCTCCTACATTTCCATTCACATGTGCTATTAGCCAAGATTTGTGACTGAGTCTTTGAAAGGCCGTTTTGTGGTTCTGCTGTTTTTGTGGCTCTGAAACTGACAGTAACTATCATAACTACTTGTAAATGTAGCATTTTAATGATAGCCTTTGGTATTTACGAGCTGTGGCTAAATTAAGGCCTCGGTGTCGGCCGTAATGTTTTGTGCTAAGATACGCACAGATATGCACACGTCGCCACTGTTCCATAATGGCTCCTCTGAGAACCGACCGAAAGTGCAGTTTCAGCACTCGCTAATGAAACAAATCGAACAGGTCAGTCGTATACCGCAGCCTGTCTATTGTTCACCTCGACTCAGGTCAGGGCTGAAGGCTCTTAATTGTATCTCCAGGTTCCCGGTTTTGGTTATCTTTTGGTCATGGCCTGCTTCTCTTTATTGGGTACTTCATAAACCCCCTCAACCAACTCTCTGGTGTTGGATCTGCACCGCATTGCGAGGGTTTTGAATCAATACCGGACATTCGTTAGCTGAATTTGTTGCCGTGGATGCTCATAAGGCAACAATTACAGCTGCAATGGAAAGGTTTGGGATGGGGGTGGTAGAAGCTAGGAGTCAGGGGTGGATGGGGGTGATATTGTGCCCTGGGGGAGGTCCATGTCAGACATTCAGGCCCTGGTTTCATCAGAGAGTGTGGGGATCCATACTGTCTGTGAACGGGTTGGGGCCGGATAGAGGTGATTTGTAGCCCAGAGGCGTCAGGTCACAGGTGGGGTGTAAGTACGGTCAGAGGGCTTTATCCCGGGTCACTGGAGCCCAGAGGAATCCACCCACTATCAAATGTGTTGGCTTTTATGAGGGCCAGTGATGGCCAGAGGGCAGGTTAACCCCAGTGCTTTGACCCCTTCAGGAATGGACAATTACAAGTACATTACGGTTTGTCGTCGGCCCTTTAAATTTGGTGTAAATTCATTTCTACAGTGTATTTTGTGATGTAAGAAAGAAATAGGGGCATACAATAAACCAGTAGTATGTGTTGCACTCTTTTGAGCAAGCAAATATGATATTTTGATAGCAGCTATTGTTGCACCAATCCCCCACTACAATTCACAAATTTAAATTATTTAATAATTTTGGAGAGGATTTTAGCCTGCTGACAACAGCATGCTAAACGGTAACTTGATACATCAGCATCTCTGTGTGTTTTAAATTCATGCACATTAAAGCACCACCTGTAGCTCAAACAGTAGAGCATGGCGTTAGCAATGCCAAGGTCATGGGTTTGATTCCCAGGAACTGATAAAATGTAAATGCATTCCTTGAATGCAATGTAAGTTGTTTTGGATAAAAGCGTCTGCCAAATGGTTAAATGTAAATTACCTCGACAAAGCATTGCTTTTGCAATAAAACCACCACTTTTATTATTACATTTACGAGACTATTACTTTCAGATCCCAAAATGTTTTATAAATGGTGTTCAATGTACACATGCACATATGTGTCTGCTGCATTGATTCATTGATTCTTTTCTAGCTTTTAGTGTTGCTATGTTAACCTTACTGCACAGTGTTTCCCTGAGGCAAATATGTCCTCAACATATTTTATTTATATATATATATATATATATATATATATATATATATATATATATATATATATATATATATATTAAATCAAAATGCTTCAAAATATCTCCAAGAACAATTCAATGAGGTACTGTATAGGCTTTGTTGATTTAAAATGTTGAGTAGCACAATTTATCTAATAAATGTAAAATGTAGAAATGCAATATACATTTTATATGTGCAATGCAAAAAATTATATACATTTTAGCATTGCATTGCATTACATATCTCACATGGAAGGCTTTTACCTGTTTGATTCCCTGTTTGAAGTCAAAAATGTTACAATCAGTTTGTTTTCATTTTTGAAATTTAGTGAATATTATAGGTGACACTATGATGCATGAAGAGAAATGGGCAAATGAGCTTAAAGTGAACATACTGAAACATTTTGCTCTTATCTTTAGATCTCATGACCCACGTTCTGTTCCATTCTGTTGTGCTTCGTCCATCTATATATATCCTACACCTACAAGATGCAGTGGAACAGTCTCAAGTGTGCTTCCTTAAACCTGACTAATTTAATTTTGCACACCCCAGTCCAATTCTGTGTGCCTTTGAATAGGTGTGAAGTAGGATATCCTGTCTTTCCTGTGGTTTGACGGGGATGAGGATGTCAATGACTCCATGTTGTTTCAAAGCTCTGACCTTGTTGTAACTCATTTTTATTGTTTATTTTGTTTGCATGACTACATTCAGAAGTGTGCATTTTAGTTTTAAAGTGTATTCACCCCATGTGTGTGCATGTGTGTGTGTGTGTTGGCTCTCAGTGAAGGACAAATACCAGACATTGTAATGTGCTCAAGTTGGAATATCATTTTCTCCATTCGTGATTAGAGCCAATCCACAGATGAGTGGAGAGGAGGATGGGAGGATAGGAGATGAGCTGTAATGGGCTTGGATCTGGGCCCTTGTCCAAAACAGCGCATGGTTGAGGGGTAATAGAGAAGAAGTCCTGAGAGAAAGCATGCTTAGCATGGACATATACCAAGCACTCTCCCTCTCCCTCCTTCTCATTTTGCTCTTCATATCAGAGAGAAACAGAAGGGAAGAAAGTGATACATCAGCTGCTTCACTGATATCATGAAAGTATTTTATCATTAGGGTTCTGAGTGTCTTATAAAAACCCATTTAAAGACACACTATGCAAGATTTGTCCCTTAATATAACAGCTTCGAAATAATTTCGATGGTAAACAAACTTGTAGTAGGGCGAATCATCCCGATAGCAAAGCAGGGGTGGGACGCCGCTGGCAAAACCAGCAATGCAAGTTTGAGAGGTGGCACTCCCACAAATCTCGCGAGAATCACGATTTGCTTTACGGCACGACATCACATACATCAACAACATATGAAGCAGCCTCTATGGAAGACACTAGCACGCATTTCAGACGTGAATCATGGCAGAGTCGACAAAGAAAACGAAGAAAGTGCGGTCGGAAGAGTGCAGAGATGGCAGAGAATGGTATTTACGACAGTAACATTAAATAAAATTTTCCATTCGGCAAATTTTCAATTCGCAATTTCAATTTGCGCAATTTGAAGGTTAATGGAAACGCGGCTACTGACGGTCTTTCTTTTTTCCCCCATTGTGTAATCAAAATGCACATTTCCTGTTGTATGTTCTACAAGTTCTTTTGTACTTTTCTTCTCCACTTTAATCAGAGAGATTGAGGCGTTCTATTTATCAACACAAACACAGATGCTTCTTAGATACTCTCAGAAAAATCAAAGGACTCTAGTCAATTTTATGTAGATAGTCGTTCTTCTGAGGTAATTGTACTCTCATGTGAAGTGTCGTTCGGGCTGCTTTTCGACTCAAGGCAGGGCTAACGGCCCTCTTTCCTTCTCATTTACATACCTCATATTTTATCAAATGCTCCCCATCTCCGCTTTTATCCGCCTGCTGTTTGAACATGAGTTAGACTGAGGGAATTCGAACACTCGATAGTCAAGAGTACGATTAAATATTCTCATCAAGAAGTTCGAGGAGAGAGATGGAGGATGGAATTAGCTGAAGGAGAGAAAGAGAGAAGGATGAACGGGCAAACGGGATAAAGACCTTGAGGCAGTGAAGATGTTCAGCTGTGTCTTTTGAATGAAGGAAAGAGGGGAGTTACAGACAAAATAGAAATGTGGCAGACGGGCGATAGCAGGTGGATTGAAGAAAAAAAAAATATTTATGAGGGAGAGTGAAAGCGAGTGATGAATTGATATGGAATGCAAAAGCAGAGCGTGACCTGTGGAGATAAATTACGAATAAGTGATGGAAACAGAAGAAAACCAAGCTTTGGTGTTTTTTCTTTTTTTCTTCTTTTTTCTTAAGCAGTCTGGCTTGATGAACAGGTCACAGGCTGTGTAGGCCTGTCTACAGACCCTCATCTGCATTCTCATTGGCATTCCCAACAATTAAGCCCCTAATTACCCTGGAATTCTAAAGAGGAGCTGTGCTTTCCTTTGATTGCGTAGATTCAGAGACGGTCTGTCAACCATATGTCTTTTTCCTTTTTCTCTTTGTTAGACTCTTTCTTCTTATGACTGTCCCAGTCCCTTGATGTGGATTAACTAACTAACAGTAGCACCGCTATTAACTTAGCATCATGTCCCAGTAGCAGGACAGTAGTCAAGTTTCTTTTGCAGCAACAAGCTACTTTTCCCAGCGAGTTGCATTGTAGCGCAACACAAAGCTGCATCGCTATTTTTAATAAAGCATAATTTGCGCATATGACTTTACAACCATGGGAGACTTTGCTTATATTCTGTAGTATTGTGAAGTCTTATAGTGCAATATTTAGTTAAATGCAGATGTCATTTAATATGTATTTCAGTTATATAAATTGGGGTAATGTGTTTTTGTAATATTTATATTTATACTTATTTATAATAAAATGTATACTATATTTGTTTACACTGATTTTGTTCTGATGCTTTTATAAAGGCCTGCTTAAACAAACTATATAAATAATATAATCGTAAAATATTCAAATATATATTCAAACATAAAAAAAAGTACATTGGAGCTACTTAAAGTTGTTATATATATATATATATATATATATATATATATATATATATATATATATATATATATATATACACTGTATTTTAGCCAGTATTTTTACTGAATTCAAAATAGCATTTTCTACTTTTTTACCAAGTAATAATTTGCTGTTTTTCTGAAATTCCCTTTTCAGTTTTATCATGTATTGATTTTTGTCAGTCAGTATTTGATAATGTTATCCAATATTCAAATAGCTGTTTTGCATTGTTTTAGCAAATTCTTATTCGATCTGGCTTCCATCTATAGCTATTCACTTCCTCTGATCCAATCAGTTATCAATAGATAACATCGTTCACTTTAGTTTAGAGTCCAATTCTCACTATTAACTAACTATTAACTATGACTTTTGCCTCAATAATCTCCTAATTACTGTTTATTTATACAGTAGTTAGTAGGGTAGTTGTTAGGTTTAGCTATTGGGTATATAGGATTGAGGGATGTTGAATGATTATGCAGAATAAGGCATTAATATGTGATTTATAAGTACTAATAAACAGTCAATATCCTAATAATATGCATGCTAATAAGCAACTAGTTAAAAGTGAGAATTGGACCCTAAACTAAAGTGTTACCATCAAATCCAATCTCATCCTACATTTCTTCTTAAATATTCTGTTTCAATCAGAAATCCAACACATTTGCTTACAAACAGTGATTCATGTTAGCTTGTAACTTCGCATGTTACAGTTTGTATGCATCTTTCCCCACTGTCAATCTTTTCACATCTTTCCCGTCATCGTTTGAAGGCTCACAGATAGTTGAGAATGTTTATGTGGGCTTGGAGTCTTCTCTCAGATCTTTGGCCTTCAGTCAGGGGCCCTGCGGATGTTGTAACTGGCGTGTAATTAGTAGAGAGTGGTTTTTTTAAAGAAGGCTTACATGCTCAAAAGGATTTGAACGATGGCTTTGGCTCTGCGCAACGCTTCGGTCAGTGGACTGACCTGATAAGATGAGGGAGGCTCTTCAAGTTTCTGTTTCGTCATACAATCGTTTCCTCCTCCCTGTGTTCTCTCTTTCTCTCTGAAACTCCTTCTCTTTCACTCCCACTTGCTTTTATCTCACCCGCACTCATTTTTCGCTCATTACCGCTAAATACCCATCACTCACTGGGCCTCTCTGTTTGCAAGATCTGCCAGAAACTCCAGTGGCTGGTGTTCTGTTATCTGGGCCGAGCCGGGTGGAGAGAGCGACAGATGT
The DNA here is from genome assembly GCF_965113295.1 of Leuciscus leuciscus. Classification (NCBI taxonomy): domain Eukaryota; kingdom Metazoa; phylum Chordata; class Actinopteri; order Cypriniformes; family Leuciscidae; genus Leuciscus; species Leuciscus leuciscus. Next base: position 30,386,523 of record NC_138733.1, read on the forward strand.
GGGTGTCTTTAGGCCCGTGGTTCTTCGTGAAAGGTGCTCGCTAATGAGCATCTGCACTACGAGCCCTAGAAGAGAGACCTCCTTCATCAAAGCCAGAGAACGACAGAAGGATGCATAAAGAAAGAGCTGAGGATGATGGGAATGGGGCGTCTGGATGCAAAAAGAATGCATTAAAAATGGTTTGTGGTTGCATGTTTGTAGTAGGTTTTAGATGGTAAGAAAGGGAGTGTAGCTGTCGTCACGACCAAATTTCTTTTGCATCTCTCAATTTAATGTCCCGCTGTGGTTAAAATTGGGCACAGTCTGTCTGGATTTAGAGGCACATGGGGTTTTTCCAAGGGCTGCGAGGCTTTTTATAGCAGACGACGTACCTGTTTGAGGCAGACAGCTGGGACGGCCCTGGCCAGACGATACTGCTCACCTGTGGGAATTCCCCTGCTACTCAGGTGTGAATTATGGAACAATTACCCAGCAGGCACTGCCCCTCTCCTCTCTGTCATTACAGCCAACATGGGTAATAAAGCCACCTCGTTCTTCCCCAGCCCAGATCACAGGTGGAAAACAGCTTGCCTCCTTAGTGCCCTGTGTCCGCCCCCCCCCACAACTCGAATTGCTTCCATGGGACGGTTAATGGCGTGAGGCGGACCATAGTTATTTTTGGAAAGGGTGGAGAAAGAGAATAGCCAGACGTTGAACTCCCACAGTCCTCCGTTTGCCAAGACTGATGTACTCGCTTTGCTGTCAAAGATGGAGAAATTCTCCCGCATGATGGCAGTTTAGCTCTATAAAGACGTTTGCGGCCAGCGCTAATCTTGTGTACAGTTCTGAAAGTGGGACGTCTCGGCTGAGTCTTATCCCGAAGAATGCTGAACTTCCAGAGAAACAGGGCAAACATCTCCCTCATAAATCACAAACAGCTCCCAGACAAGAGCTTGACTCCCCCGTTGACATTTAGGGACTGGGGGAGGTGCAGTACTCCAGGGAGAAGCGAGAGATAGACTGAAAACGAGGACTGCGGGTGATGGTAGTGATAGATGGGAAGAAGCGAGGGGAAAATAAGATGGGAGCCACCCTAGTCCTCTCCATCCTCCTCCCAGGATGCGGGTTTGAAGGCCAGAAGTGACTTATCTGGATGATTTGGTCAAGCTGGGTGCAGATGGCCTATTTATCTCCATGCTCAGTAAAAATTAAGTGAACAACGGTGTCTTAAAGGTTCCACTGTGTTGTCGTCTTGCAGGGTGAATAACCGGCCTCTTGCGGAAATGCCCTAAGGAAGATTTTATGTTGATATTTAATGTTTGAACACATTAAAACTGGTTGCAATATGGTAGATATGAACCTCTGTGTATGCATGAGCAATGCTCTCCGCAACACAACTTTCGGCTCAATTATAGATGGATTCCTAAATTATAAGTTTCTTGAATTAGCTATTAAATGCAGAAAGTTTGTTTTAGAATGATCCTTAATGCATTTATGCTCCTGTATGTTGCTCTGTTTTCAGTTTTGTTGTGAAGTCCTTGGAATGTTTCCATGCCATGCCGCTAAGGTATGGCTGCTATGTGTGGAAGCGTCTAATTAACTTGGAGTTGGATCCTGGAATTGGGATTTCCCTTCAGAAAACAGTAATTGGGGAAATCCATGAAGCCTTTGTTGTTTTACGTTGTGATTTCATCTCAGGATCCACCATCCTTACCTGGGCCACCAAACACTGGTTGTTGCCTTGTCGCTAAGGAGATTCACACAGCAACCGAGGGATCCCTAGGGCATACTGGGTGGATGGGTGGTACCATCTATCTTTAACAGTGGGAAACTGTATTATCCCAGTACCTCAGCAGGATAGATTGTGATTCATTATTTTCAGAGATTGTAATTTTCCGTCATAACACATTTGTAATGTGCATTATATACATTGTTTGGCTCTTAAAGAGTGAACATGTTGCTATCATGTACTCATGACTGACTTCCACAGAACACAAACTGAGAACATTTGATTGTTTTCTTTAAACCTTTGGTTGTTGTTTCCCCCCATAAAATTGCAATAAAAGTGTACAGAAGCTTGCATTGTGCATGAGAACAAACAGTGATGTCTAAATCATTACCAGTTATCTTTTTGTTCAACTCTCTGATTCAGAGATACGATCACTGCAGTTAACGTCTCACTTGAGAACAAGATTATCAATAAATATAGATGCAAATTTTAGCGTGTTTCTCACATAAAGTTATATCACAACTTCAGAAGACTTGAAATATTGCTCACAAGTTAAAAAACAAAGTTCATCCCAAGTGATCAATGTCGATTCTCCAGATGATAGCTGTTAGATGTTGAGAGTGCCTTCTAAATTTTACATAAGTTTGGCTGTTGGCAGATTTGATCAGTAAACCCCCTGCTATAGTCCCACTTGAGTCAATGCAGTGATTGAAGTGCATGAGTGTTTTATGCTACTGGAGAGCTCGATTTGTTGTACTGCAAATCTAGTCTCATACGCTTTCTGAATTGTCTCTGGACTGTCTTCTCCACGGGATATTGAAGACACCCACTGTCCTGTTTATCGGCTGGTTCTGCTCTGTTTTATAGAGAGAAATAAAACCAGATGTGAGGACGTGTGGTCTGTGTGCTCCAGCTCTGCTTGTCACAAATCTCTCTCTTCCCCACTCCATCTCTCTTAAAGCGCTGTCTTAAATGAGAAAAGCAGGCCCTGCAGAACCCTTGGACTGAGGTTTTCTGAGCTGCATGCTCCTTTGATAGTGTACATTTGAAGAGATGGTATCCAGTTTACAGCTCTCTATAGGTTTTACTCTTGTTTTACCTGAGTTGTTTATCCTGTTGTTCTTATATAGTGTTTCAATAGATTTTGAGGTGCTGTTTTGGGTGTACCTTCAATCCATTTAATCATAAATTCATTTTGATTTTGAAGAAAATTATTGATGATCTGATTATTAAACACTGTAGGAAACAACTACAAAAACAGAGAATTTCATTCATTATCATTTTCATTAATTCATTTTTCTACAAAACATTTTCTGCCAGGACATTATCAGTTAAGATTTCCTTTATCTCTAAAACACATCAATATTCAATTCAAAATATGGGTAAAACACCTGTGAAAAATCAATATGTAATATTAATATTACTCATATTCAGATTAACAGTACATTTGCCTCATTAATGGACTTTTCTTGGTGTAAAATCTCTTAGTTATATAGTTAATATATTTAAAAATATGATTGTTCTCTCATCTATTAGCTTACTTAGCTACTTTTGTTTGTAGCTTGTAGTGAAGCTAACTATTTTTAAAAGGGTATCCTGCCTGTAATTCAACTAATTCAAATTCAGTTCCTTGTGGCTTTTAAAAGCTCAATTTTCAAAGCAGAAAAAGCGAAATAACAGTCTTTGTACACATCTGTCTCAGATAAATAACTGCATTTCTGTTTGTGCTGCAGGTGTGACTATACAAGCTCTTCAATCTTCCTCTCGCCATTTATTCATTCAGCAGTTCATATAACAGAGAGGAAATTATTCAGTTGCCGAATTCGTTGTCATCTTTGTTTCCACCCCAGTGGGAATCTAATTTTAGTTTTGCTGTGCGTGCGCGCTGTGTTTGTGCATAAGAAATAGGGTTTGAGAGTGTTTTTCTGAGCATACTCTCATTTTCAAGTCTGTTGTGCTGTGGACTATGTTTTTTTGCAAGCGAATATTTCTTTGTTGTCTTCATGGGTATCTGCCTATTTATAAGTGTGTGTGTCTCTGTGAGTAAGTGCATGTATTGCAAAGCGCAGCTTAATATCCAATCGGTGACAGGTTGGAGCCATTAATAAGGTGCTGATCGGGCCGGGCTGACAGTACTGCTGACAGAGGGAGATCAGAGGGAAGAATCATGCCTAGCCTGGGGACCATGAGCTTCCGGTAGCCCCTCTCTGCCAGCCCCTTGTGTCATTACCCATGCTGAGGAGGTGGTACCCCCACCTCTGACACCTACATTAATCAAACTCACCCCCCCCCCGTTCCTTCTCATGCCCACCCGCCACCCCCTAATCATCAAAATCCGGGCGCTAGGAGGCAGAGAAGAGGATACGGCGGCAGCGTGAAGGATGTCAACTAAACTGTTCCCTGTTCGGCTTTCACACCTGACTGTGACTGATGGGATTCTCCGTACCCCCCTGACCCACCACACAATTAAATCTCTGAGCCCTCACTCACCGGGACGAATTAAAGTCCCAAATTACCCTCGCCACTGTTTTTTATCTCGGTCGCAGCCTGTCCCTCTGCGTCTTTCAATTCCAGTGGTTTTGATAAATGTTTGCGCTTTGTTAAGGTAAAGCGAATTAGGACAGTCGGGGGAATTGCAATCCATGCGGCAAACCGAAAGGAAAGAGGGGTCGATGTAACCCAACGCCTATAGGCGGGAATCGTGTTCCTTTGATCAGTGCACTTTTGAAGAGATGGAATCTGGTGTACAGCGCTCTATAGATCGTCTCCTGTTTTATCTGAGATTTTTCTATTGTGTTGCAATAGAGTTTGCAGTGCTGTTTTGGATGGATCTGTCAATTCAGGTGGAACTTTGAATTTAAAATAATATTTTAATAACCCTAATTGATATTCAAACCCCTCTAATCTGTTTGTAGCTTGTTATGAAGCTAACAACTTTTTTTAAAGGGTATCTTGACTGTAGTGTAACCTCTTCATAATTTAGTTCCTTGTGGCTTGAAAATCTCCATTTCCAAAGGACAGTAGCTCCTCCAAAAGCAAAATAACACCCTTCACCCGAATACACCTACTTCCATACTGTAGTGTAGGTGGGGAAAAAAAGGTATGTGAGCCGACTAGTATGTGAATGGTGAATGGCAGTAAAGCAACGCAACTGACGCTGTAAGTCACATGACAGTGACATCATGGCGGATGCATTCATAATCCACACATTCATACTATATAGAATACTCATTTTTTTATTGGTCATGAAGCAAGTTTTAAATGTAGTACCTTCATCTACCATATAGTGTGCGGTCGGACTCAGTGATAGTCTTTGAAAAAAGTCTCAGAAAAAGTCTCCTTAAATTTGGAGGCTAGATACACAGAGAATCGTGAAACATCCGTGACGCAACACAACAATCTCGCACCTGGTAGTGCTGTATTGATTGGCAGCCACCTCCATGCTAATTATTGCTAATGACAAAATCGGCCGTGCAGCGCATGATTTGCATGTGCAAACACTAGAGTCGTGTCACAGTTATCTGCTGTGATGGAAGCATGTGCTAATCAGGATGATGGACTCTGAGAGGTCGTAATTTTAGTCTAGGGACTCGTGTCCTCATTGTTCTGCATTGTTCTACTGCTAGCTAGTAAAAATAGTGACCTAATCAAGTGCTGTGTTTGATGGCATGGGTCGGTTTTGTGTAGATGACAACATAATGATGAGAGGGCATTTGTGGTTTGTATTAATCAGGAAAAACAGCTATGATAACTGTTACCAAATCTCAGAGATATTCAAATTCAATTTGCAAGCTGTATGGATGTATGCATCTCATTTGTATTTGTCAAAAGTGGTGGCTACACTAGACTTTATGATCTTTGATTTATGATTCATTTTGAATGCAGGGGAGTAAACATGTAAAGTGGGGTCCTAAGTTCTGAGACCGCTAATAAAATTTTTTAAAAAGTCCCATTATGCTTTTTTCGAACTTAATGCAATGTTGTTGTTTTTTCATTACAACAGAAACAATTTGAGTCAGAAGTTTTTATTTTTATGATAGATACACTAGAGTTGCATGAACTCATATTCCTAGAGTTGCATGAACTTCCTATTCATAGAGTTGCATGAACTCCGCATATTGTCGGAGCCTGATGATCATGCATAATTTGAGAATGAGATTAAAATGCTCCTCATATCACTTACCAGAGTTCTGTAGTTTAAACATCAAACTGTTGTATTTTAGTCAGGCTTTCTCTGAATACCTAGGGGTAGTCCAGAGAGAGGTCAGACTTGTGAGGAAATCCCAGACGTCCTGAACTGTTGTAGAGGAAATGAAAGGGAGATAGAGTTAAGAAAGAGATGAGAGAGAGTGGGGTAGACTGGGGTAGCCAGTATTGTTTCCATCTGATCCTTTATCAAGATAAATGTCGAGACCGTGAGGTCCTGTAATTCATTTAAACCTTAAATATTCACTGGCCTTATGGCCAAACCAGTGTTACTCAGTAAACCATACATTTATATTCTGAGGATTGACATTTTACAGGAAAAAATTGTAAACATATTTACAGAACAACCTGTAAATTGTACTATTTTAAACCGTCATAATTAAAGGTAAATATTCAAAAGCCCTGTTCGGCTGGTCTAGCAAGGCCATACTGCTACTAAAATCTGTGTTGTACCTTTAACATATACTGATAACCAACAACATAGCACAGTGGGTTAAAGAAAAAATTCATTTGAGTTCTTCACAAGTAGCTTTTCCACAAGCTGAGGTAAATATATACTGTTGAAGGTTGCACCCAAATACAAAACACCATTACACTAAAATAATGCAACAAATATTAATTTAAAAACCATAAATGATAACAAAATAAGAAGAAACATATTTATTCAAATGAAAAACCAAATGTCACACACGGAATTCTGAGAATGTCAGTTTACGGATTTTCACTGTCAATTATTAGATGATTTGTTCCTTTTTTTACTTCCAAAAATTGCACATTTAACAGTATTTTACTGTAAAATTGCATGAAATGTGAAGTTATATCTATTACAGTTAACCAATTAACTTTTTACTTTTTACTGTAGCATTTTTACAGTATTTTACAGTTACAATTACAATCATTTGTTACAGTACACTATTACTACTGTATGTGAATTTGGTCATGTCTAAAGGGTGTTGTTAGACGCATGAAATTAATTCGTAATATTATAATAATATCTACATTTGCGATATATTTGTTTTGACATAATTAAAATATTAAGACACAAATTTCCTTTGAAAATGTTATTCTATTAAGAAAATTGATTAAGTGCCTTGTATATACATGCTTACGTATACATGCAATACATTCTTTGTATTTTACCATATCTTTAAAGGTACAAAACATAAAAAATGAAAAACGTTTGGGTTACACTTTATTTTGATGGTCCCCTTTCGACATTCTGTTGACTCTAAGTAGTGTTTCACCTAGATGTCAATTAACTCTCATTAGAGGATTAGTTAAGTATTAGTAGACTGCAGGGGTAGGGTTAGTAGAATAAGGGGTTAGGGTTAGAATAATTTGACATGTACTAGCAAAATTACTTGTAACTTATCTGTTGGAGAACCATCACAATTAATTGTTAGCATATATTAAGCAGACAGTCTACTAATACTCTATTAATAATGAGAGTTAGTTAACATGTTGGTGCAACGTTACTTATAGTCAAAAGAATGTCTAAAGGGCACCATCAAAATAAAGTGTTGCTGACGTGTGTTATTTTCTTCATTCTGTCACTCAGATCCTTTAGAAGAAATCTTGCCTGCATGAATTCCTCATCTCCCATGTCTCTGCATGTCAATGTCAAAAGTCAATTCCATCAGGAGCGAAATGATCTGACCTTTTTAGGTGAACTGTACCTCCGCTTCTTTTGGGTTCCCTCACCAGATGGTCCACAGACAAAACCGGTGGAGGGTCCTGATAGATGATTTGGGTTGATAAGATTACACAGCCATAATTGGCCAAATGAGTTGACAGCGATAGGCGCTTGATTGGTTTAGGTGGAAACAAATGAAGGTCTGGAGCATGTGGCGGAGTGCTGGTGGCCATTGTGGCGTGGGAGATGATGGAGAGAAGGTTGCAAGCAGAGGAAAGGAGGGATAATTTGATGTGGGAGGTGGTTTTGTTCACGTGTGTGAGTGTGTTTGCCTTCAGCAGAGCTTAGATGAAAAGCTTGCCCTTGTAATAGCAACGGTTTTATTCAACCATATGAATGCTAGTCTCGGGTTATTTCTCGTGATTGACAGCATGCTGTAATTTCACTGCTTTTAAGCTTTTTTGAAAGCCTTTGTTGAAGCAATTTGCATTTTTTAAATTCAATGTAACGAGACTGCGTAATACATTTAGTTTTGTTTTATGCCTCTTTGGTCTGATTGGTTGGCTAAGGTTAGGAATTAGTGTGGACGTTTTCAACCGTATAAACACAAGTCATGAGTATTGCCTGGAATTTCACCATTTTATTGCCCATTTCCTTCAGTAATTGTGGTGGAATTGAGAATGCTACATATTTATTGTGGTCACAGATTCAGTGCAAGCTTATTATTTACATTAATCTGGTTGATTTTGCTTTGTTTTTCTTTTAAACATTCATATAAGCATCTTTAATTTTGCTTATTGGTGTGCATGAAAGAGAAGAGCATTTACAAATAATGCATCACACTTCCTGCGGTCACCCCCACACCACCGTCGGCTTCTGAAGTGTCTCTCAGGCTTGGGTAAACATCTCTTCTTTTTTAATTAAAATAAATCCACTTTCAGCCAATATTTAGCACCCTACAGGGACAGGGCTACCTTTCAAGATATGGGGATACAGTGGATAGATTTAGAATGGAGATATATAACAAGAGGGATACTGAGATACGGAGGGAGAAATTGAGTTCTTTCATCTAGCTGTAAAGCGGAGACATGCATTGTTTATGGATGTGCAGAACAGCATTCTCAAAGCGACGCCACCTGGGCATACTATACTTTAGATTGGTTTACTGTATATAAACACTGCTGAACATGCACACAACAGAATGTGGCTCAGGCATAAATATTGTTTAATGCTATTTTCCCATTCACACACATCCGTCTTCTGTGCTTTTTAATTTATGTCTGCTTTCAAGATACATGTGACCGGTCCTACTCGACCTGCTCTGACTGAGATTAGAACCGGTGTCTCCAACATGGGAGGTGGGCGTGCTAACAAGGACGCTAGAGGCTGCAGTCTCTATCATCAGCCGCTAGCGCGCTTCTTGAGGCCAGAGGAGTTAGGTTTACTCGCCCAGCTCTTACTAGCTTGCCTCTGTTTCACTCACCCACTGAACCTCACTCCCATCCGGGTCACGGCACCAAATGTAACCAGTCCTACTTGACACGCTCCGTGCGGGATTTCAACCGGCATGGGAGGCGGGTGCAGTAACAAGGATGCTAAAGTCCGCGGTCTCTAACTTCAGTGGCTAGCGCACCTCTTGAGGCCAGAGGAGTTAGGTTTACTCCCCCGCGGTCTCTACCGTCAGTGGCTAGTGCACCTCTTGAGGCCAGAGGAGTTAGGTTTACTCGCCCGCGGTCTCTAACGTCAGTGGCTAGTGCACCTCTTGAGGCCAGAGGAGTTAGGTTTACTCGCCCAGCTCTTACTAGCTTGCCTCTGTTTCACTCACCCACTGAACCTCACTCCCATCCGGGTCACGGCACCAAATGTAACCGGTCCTACGTGACCCGCTCTGAGTGGGATTCGAACCGTCGAGGCGGGCATGCTAACAGGGTCTAAAGACAGGTCTCTAAACAGAGGCTAGCGCGCCTCTTGAGGCAGTTGAGTTAGGTTTACTCGCCAAGCTCTTACTAGCTTCTTGCCTCTGTTATACTGTTATACTACGCTATGTGAAAAACATCTATAAACATTGTAACTATGTAAATGTCAAAAGTCATTTTAATACATTCTTGCTGACTAGTCTACTCTTTATATAAAATATATAGTGGCTGCTTACTGGCTCAACCAATATGTTCACATAGAAATAGTCTTGTTGAAGAAGCACAAGCACTAAAACAAACATATAAGCTATCAGTTTCTTGTTCATTACTTTAACAGGAGCTTTGTGCCTTTTCATTCCTTATACATACAATTGACATATGACCTCACATCATAGGAGCGATTCAGTGGTGTACCATTCTTAAGCAGCTACCTGCATTTCTAGCGGTCGGGCCGACAAAGGAATAATGAATTCACATTCATCGTGAGGCTTATACGCATGGATTAAACTATCAAGAAGATCGCTGGATCTGGCTCGTTGACAGCACTCACCGCAAATGAAATTTTGCAGCAGCAAAAACCTCGCAAGCTCCGACATGCCGCCTCACAAACAAACAGAAGAGGTGGAAAATGCTTCTCGAGTCAAAGCTATCATTATGTTCCTACTGAGAGCTCTCTTTTAAAAGAAGCTGTGTGATGACACTGCAAAGGTGTATGTGTGTGTGTGAAATGCAGCAGGAGTTTGGGCTGTGAGCGAGAGCAGTTGAAAGAAGGGGATGAGAGAAGAACAGATATTTGTTTTTGAGTGTCTGTTTTTGAATGATTTCCACAGAAGGGCTTTTATTTTGCTTTGATGTCAGAAATCAGTTTGAAAGCGGGGGATTCCAGCGTCCCGCTCGCGCAGGGAATCCGGCCCCTGTGCTGCCTGCACAAGTCCAATCGCTCTTCTGAGGAGTCAGGCCTTGTTTGATGATTTTACAGGTCTGCCTTTTTATATCGGCCCCAGTGCCTCAGGTTTGGCTGCTATTGATTCAAGGTTTCACGCTGAATTCAAAGCGTCTTTTATTCCAGATATGGTCGAATTCAATTAAACGACACACTTTTTAACTAGGACTATAAATCTGAGATAATGTGCACAGTGCAGTTTTGCTCCCCCTAAAAAGTGCCATTTTTGTTGTCATGTTTGAAGTTTCTCTCATCTGTAGAAAAAAAAGTTAATAAATTCATAAATATTTAAAGGTAATGATGATTGTGTGATTTTATTTCTTGTAATTGCTGCTTTAAAGTAATATATGTACCTGTTATTTATTTATTATTTTTTTCTATGTTGAAATGGGATTCTATAGTTTTATAACCAGAGAAACTGTAATTATTTAACTATGAAAGAATTTCATGAATTTTCATAAGGTTGGAAAGCTCTCAAATGCTGCAGTAAGGAAGGTTAATATGCATTATGTTAATATGCAACATGTTAAATGTAAACAGTTAAGATATTGTCATTGAAAAAACCCATATAGACCACTAATCTGAATATTGCTGTTTACGTCCATGCTTACAAATTGTTTCTTTCTTTCCTCTGGCATATTATATTTGGAACTATGGAAGCTCAGAGGTCTTTGTTTGATTCGGCCTTGTGTTTTACTGTAGCCATTAGGGGGCGCTAAAGATTCGTCTCCACTATGTTGGTGGAGTAAAGCATCCAGGCGGCATCCAGTGCATCCACGCTCTGATGGAGATCCAGACACAAGCCGTGCCTTGGCCCTGTGCAGATGAGCTTCGGTGCATCACAGCATTTACTCACCCTGCCTGACACTCGCTCTCAAATTAAATAATAAATAAATATATAAAAAGAATTCATCACCAAAATTGCCTAAATAACATCCAGTGAAGGTTATGAAAAAAAAATAAAAAATCAGCATTTCTTTATTTTTAATAATGCAAAGCAACGCCATACACATATCCCTTTAAAATTACGTTTTTCGTCAATATGTAAGTTAATTCCCTCTCTAGAAATGAGATTTGTGTGTTTGACCTCCACGGTATTATAAACCTAATGCAGGACAGCCCATCAAATTTTAATGAAACCAATTATACAGTCTTAGAGCTGACACTGGAAGATGATAATTCAGTGAACGGTGGTCTTCCGATCTGCATCTATCTATCTATCTATCTATCTATCTATCTATCTATCTATCTATCTATCTATCTATCTATCTATCTATCTATCTATCTATCTATCTATCTACCTATCCGTCTATCCGTCTGTCTGTCTGTCATCAAATATATATATATATATATATATATATATTTTTTTTTTTTTTTTTTTGTATTTAAATGAGTTTAGGATTTAAATAGTAAACAAAAGTAACACAAAATTATATAATAATAACTTAAAAAATTAATTCGAGATTTTCTGATAGCATACATATTTATTTAACTGTATTATTTAAAAATGTAATTATATATTTAAACTTTGGTCCCACTATCTCACTCGATAAGTATCACTCGCTATAGGTGACCTGGTGCATTGGTGCGGTGCCGTTCGTGTGGCGCTTTGGGTCAACTTTGCGGATAACACCACGAAAAGCTGTGAGCCAAGATCGGAGCGAAGCTTTGAGCGCTCCCCAGCCACCTCTGCCCACAGCATCCTCCTCCTCCTCCTCCTCTACTTCCACCACAGCACCACTCCTCCACTCCTCCCCCCTCCCCCTCGCTGTTTCCTCCTCCAGCATGAGCGTCAGTCTTGGCTCGGCCCGGGAGCTGTGCGCACAGGGGTGTCAGTTATGGAGCTGTAGTAGCGCAGCGGAGCACTCGCCCTTCCCAAGACTGATCACATTCACTCTGCCGTAGACTCGCAGAGCGATTGCACGGGGCCAGCGCCACCCCGACCGATTTACGCTGGATTTAACGGCGCACCACGGAACTTTGGAGCAGCTTTCTGGACGCGGAATATAGAGTGTTAATAAACGAGAGGGCATCTTCATACTTTAAACTGCGGAGAGGATCGTGGAAGCGATCTGCAAGGTGCTTCAGAAGCTCCTGAAGGAACCGGAGCGCGCAACATTTCCACGCGCGTTTGGACGGATCGCGTGCTCGCCGCTTATTCTGGCTCAGTTCTGCTGTTTTTGTTTTGTTTTTTTTAGTCAGATATCAAAAGCACTAAGGCTGGTATAAGGCATGGTATAACGTACGGGCTGACAGACACTAGTTCAACCCTCACCGGTGCGCGTGGCTCTCATTCCTCATCCAGATAAACACCATGAGCCCAGCGAATACTCAAGTGACATTTCAGTTGGATCTGAGCGGCAACTGAGAGTTCCTACGTACTCCAAATACTAAAAGAGGAGAAACTTGTCCAGTGTTTGAGAACTGAGGTGTGGAGTGGATGTGGACTATGACAGAATGAGTCCTCTAACACACCTTTTACTCTGTGGATTAGTATACTTTAACCAAGTGGATGGTGAGTTACTTTTTATGATCCACTCTAATAGAGAGCTTTAACTTCAAAGAAGAGATTTTTGAATTTTATGAGAGTTTACTGGTCATGTATTCCTCTACTAAATGCATAATTTAACTTTATATAGCTACATGACCTGTAATTATTTGGGAGTTTTTTTCTTCTCTTTTTTTGTGGATGCAGTGATTTTTATATATAATATTTTTATTATACGTCGAGAACATGGGGTATTATTTTGGCCATTTTATTGGCATCACATGGCAATGTAAAATTAGTTTTTATTTTGAATAAGGATATAATGTTGCTGTGGAAAATTATTTGTACTTGGGTAAAAAAAAAAAAAAACTTGTTTGGTGTTGTTGTTAAATATGTTAGGTCTAGGTCATTATACCTCTAGTGCTGAAGCAGTGTGGTTACAGTAGGAGCCAACTAGTGCTTTCCACAGCAGGTGCCACAGTCACAGTAGTCTCAGAATGTGGAGTGACACCTGCTGTGAAAAACACCAGTGGATGCGCAAGGCGTGGCGCAAAGATTGCACATATGGACCCCAAATGAGAAACATAGGGTTGGAGAATGACAAACTGATCATTTTTCATTTGTTTTTGCAAAGAATTACCACAAAAGAGATGTTTCATCAGATCAGCAAGTGTATGAAACAATTACACTAGACACAATAGTCTGCACTGTATGCTGAAGAGCTTTCAGAATGGATATTAACTTCTCAGCTGGTGTTATTAGTCGCATCTTCTTCTGATATCTCTGTGTTCGGACTTGTTAAATCCTCTTGCTTGGCCCATTCTGCCTTTTAAAACATTACATAAGGATTATTATTCCAGTAAAACTCACAGAGGCTTATATGATTTATATAATATTTGAAAGATCATTTTACCATCTGTTCGTGTCTTTTCTCTGTTTTCCCTAAGCTCCATAAACTGCTCAGTTCTGTTGTATTTATCAAGAATGTAACAGAGTTTGGATAGCCAATCACTTCTCAAAATTCGGTAGTGTCTGATATTAAATAGCCACGTAAACGACATTGAACACCTAATCAGGTGTTGGATTTTTAATTAATCACTAATGAAGATATTGTTAGTGGTGTGAAACGAATGACTTTTGATGTAGTCAGATTGGTCTGTCCAAGGGAATAAATTAAGATACTTAATTATAGTTTACGATGTGTTAAGATAAGGGGAACTGCACTAGAAGTTGCCGTGGGTTGTGTTTGGGTTTTTTTCATGACATGAACAGTTCATATTTGTCTTCGAGACAGTCACATACACATTACATTAGCTGTGTCAAGAGCGTCTTTGTCCGAAAGCCCCGTTTCACACTTAACGGTGTTTGCTTGGGTTTTTGTTTGAGCTCTTTAAGAAGAATAAGGCCTGTAGATGTAACAGTGACTGATGAAGGGGCTGAGTCAGGCTTCAGCTTCTGCCTTTGTCCTTCCAGCTTCTGCACTTCTCTGTCTTGCTGTTTGTCTCCTGTTTTTGTGCCTGTATCTACCATGGAGCCTGCTAGTCTAGCCCAATTCAGCTCAGAAACTCCCTGTCCTTCCTCATTTCTGTTGCGCCCCAGCTGCCGGTTGCTAGGCACTGGTTGAAGGCATGGCCCTTAGTTTTCGGAGGGTAAGAGGGGTGTAGGTCTTTCTGGAAGAGCCCATGAATCACCCCGGTGAACCGTTTGCCCCATAACCCTCCTCTCTCCCTGTCCGACTGGCCCGTGAGAGGTAATCCGGCCGTTCTGGTGGAAGGAGGAGCCGGTTTTTGAGGAGCAGCCCTCTCCAAGCAGACAAAAAGGCTGTGGAGATGCATTCAGAAAAGGCTGTGTTTGTAACAAAGCTGTCCTGGGCTTGAATGACCGTAGTCATTTGGTTCTGTTCAGTGCCGGGGTGATTAATGCTGCTTGAGGAGGGAGGGGTGAGAATGGAGAGTCGGGTGAAGAGGAGTTTTGGGGCTCAGAGTTAGCAAGAACGGGACAAACCTGTGGTGGTTCTTGTTTTGATTCTGCTTTGATGAAGCTAATAGACTATACCACAAGACTGCTAAGTTTTATTCTAGTTTAGGAGATCATAAACTAGGAGACTGTTTTTGCATAGCAAACCCTAAACAGGTGAAAAATTGAAGGAGGGATCTGAGCAATATCTAGAGTTTGGGGTGGTCTCTTGTCACTTGTTTCTTCAGAAAATGATGTTATAAGATACAGTATAGTAGAAATGCTTACTCTAGGCTGCAGCATTTCGTCCTTGAAGCTCTACGTTCAATGCTCTTGTCCCTATGTTCCCACGTCCCAGTTTTCTGCTATTATCCTGGTTCTTTTCTGTGTTGATAACTGAGAATATAGAACAAGATGATGCCCCACTCCCAAGCTCCCCTGGTGGAGGCGACGTGCACCTGCCTGTCAGCGGTCCCTTGTGGCTCTGAAGACACCGCTCTATCTGTCTGTACAGTGAAGCTTCAGTTCTGCAGCGTCAGGAGAAACTAAAACCCAGACTAGAGTGTATCTGTGTGTCTGCTAATACAGTACATTTGCAACAAAACGGCAATGTGTCATTTTCATAATGTGCTGGAAACCATTAATTGCTCAGAGGTTGCTCTTTAATCTCTTAAGATATATTGGAACAGATTTGCTAAACAGGGCGAATTAGAGTCAAGAGCGCAATTCCAAAAAAGTGCAGACGGGAGTGGAAAGTTCTGTGCCCGGACCGCAACCAGATAATTTCCATAATAAACAAGAGCATCTTTTTTTAAGACATGCTTTTTTGGTGGTAAATAATGGCACAAATACCAGTAAATTGACGAGCGCAAACCTTAGTAAATCACCTTGCGTGATTCATTCAAATACTTTCCTCCCATAAATGTTGCGTTTGAAAGGGAAACTCCTACTAATGCTTATTCAATAAGGTCAGCCACAAAACTAACCCTGTCCATGCCTTTTCAGCGCTATTTTTTCACTGCGTGTCTTTAGTAAATCCTGACTGTAGTTTGTTAACGCCAAAAAAGGGTTTGTGCTGGCGCAAGCTGTTAGTAAATCTGGCCCAATATGTTTTATTGAGCTATCGAGTTTGTCTCCGTTGTTTCTCCTAAAGAATTTTTCAGATTTCAGATTTGATCTGAAAGTCTAGGAGAGATGCATGATAGATAACTTGGTTCTTTTGCTATGGAGCAAAATCTGCGAAGCATGAAATCTCTGTTTAATCTCATTTTAATTCCATTGCTGTGTTGGAGAAATAATCAAGATGTTGTGATTTCTTAAATTTGTTGTGTGTTTGATTATACCAATTGCATGAACAGGCTTGACATCATTGAATGTGAGTTGTAATTAAAGGTGGGTCTGATCTGGGGTCTTTATGAATGAAGCTGAGTTTAAATGGAATTGTTCTGCACTAGTTGTCAAGGCTGTAATGCGTCGCTGTCGTAATCGTGCCTCATTTTTGAAGAGAGGCCTGCGGTAATGATGCGTACGCAGTTCGAAACCACAAAGCAGCCACACTGGAGTCAGGGAGTGTTTGTGCATGTAAGGATGTGTGACTGTTTCTCAGTTTAGTGCTCGGATTAAAACAAGGATGGGCTCTTGGAGAAAGAATGTGACGGATAGCTGGAGCGAGAGAGGAGATGATGGGCGAGCTGAGAGAGAGCGGAGGGTGTAGGGAATCTATAATGAGGGTTAAAGTCGGGGGTCAGCGTGTGGGCACTTTGCTGACATTGTTGTAGTATCAGGCAGTAAGAGCATTGAGTATCTCAGCATGAGAAGCCGGATAGTGTTACACCACTGCTGCTATACTTAGAGTATCACTTAAACACTCTAAACCTGCCTCTTCCTCTGAGAATCAGCCGAATCCGTCTCATAATTGATAATTACTTCCTTTGCAAGTAAAAAAACGCTACGTCACGCCACACTGAGACTGTTTCAGCCTCAGGAAGTGCGACAGAAAAAGGATGAAATGTATTTCTCTCCTTCACAGTTTTTGTTGACAGTAATTTTGTTGATTCACGCCACCGATGGCTGTAAAGGCAAGCTCGGATGAATGACATTTAAAAGCGGCTGTTGAATTGGGAATACGATGCAGTGCGCTAGCCGTATTTTTGCACTTTCTATCAATGAAAATGTCACAAGCATCACAAAGTGGGGAGATTATATACATTAGAGTCAGAAAAGAGCTTCGGGGGGATGAGACCAAAAGCTTTTTCATTTGCTTGGCTCGCTCTCAGTCAAGCATGCCTATGACATTTTGTAGAAAGAGGATGCGGTGATGTGAGACTCTGAGTGAGGAACATGTTCTTTTGTTGGATGTTATTTGTTCTTGGGATTAGAATATGACTTGATGTGACAGTTTTAAAGTCCCCCTTTGGTGAAAATCAAGTTTTTAATGTTGTTTATATGTCTGTGTGGTGTTTTTAATACACTTTAAGACTAATCATGTGCAAATTCATAAGTCAACACCATTGCTGAGTATTTTCTCTTTAAACCTGCAGTGATCTAAAGACAGTCTCAAAAACATGGTTTGAAATCGCTGGTGTTTCTTGCGTTACAAACTACCTTGTAACCAATCAGGTCAACGTGCGGCAGGCTTTTGCATATCATTAACTATGCTGCGAGTCATGGGAGTCTCAAGAGAAGCCAGGTTATCCCGGTATATTTTTCTGTTGATATGAAAAATTGGGTAGATTTAGCTATATAGCCAGGTGGATGATGTATATTACGATGTTATGATGAACTAAATGCCTTTCTCCACTGACGTTCTGAGTTGTTCAAAGCATTTCTGAGGATGCTGATTTTTTAGAAGGCAGCTGTTTGACCTTGAGATGACGAACAGGAACATAGTTTGTGTAACATTAGCAACACATTATTAGCTGTTTGATAACGCAGTCAAGCAACCTTGTCATATTAATTGGCGTTATGTGGCTAACCTTGGCTAATCATATTAATTACCGTTATGTGTCCGACGTTGTAAAGAGCGAGACCATTGTGCAGCGTTTACTACAGTAAAGTCGACCAAGTAGATCAGGTATTCTGAGCTGGTGTGATTGAGTGGAGGTGGGGCTAATTAGCATATTCATTGAACCACGCATACTAAATGAAGCAAGGGTGTAGAGTTGCATTCAAGCTATTTTAAGGCATGAAGATTTTTTTCCACAGGAAAAAACGTTTAAATATGTTGTTTTGTTGATCAAAGATGAGTTTTAAGGGATACAATTATTGACTACAGGGGGACTTTAATTACGTGGCCTAATTTTATCGTTTTTATCTTGTGGTTCTAAGAACACTCTAGAATTTACACTCACTTTCTTTTTCCCCACAGTTTAATTCTTAGTTTGATCCTGGATCTTACTTGAAAAGGTAGTTTCAGTTTGTAACTTTTATATATTTCCAAAGACTCTACTGTATTTTTTTCCCCAAGTAACATTCCCGGACTTGCTGACAAGATCCGTTATAGCCTACATATTGTAAACTCTTTGCTCTGCACATGCACTGACTGATAACACCCTGTTGAGTTGCAAGTCACATATGGATTGCTTCCAAAAAAGTGGATCAAGCCTGTCAAGTGAGCTTTTTTATTTATTTAAAGACCTAATGAAATCAGTTTCCAGACCTTTACTACATGAGTTGGCTTTGATGTATGCTGCTTTACTACTAGAAGTTGAATATATGTGCATTCCTTCTCTTCCAGGGAAATGGACAAAAATATTATATCATCTGGTTTGCATATCCTAATTTATATCCAATTAAATGCTAAAAAAAAAACATGCCTAAAGCCTGCCAGTTGGTATCCTAACCTGACCAGCAAAAAAAAAAAAAGCCAAATCGTCAAAAACCGGAAGACTTGTTGAGCCAATTCATTTTGGATTTAATGTGAATAAAATGAGCCAAGTGTCATATTTTCCCTTAGTGAAGCTCTGGTCACACTAGGTGCTTAGATCCAGACTGCCAGTCAGAAAGGAAACTACAGTGCGATAAGTGTCAGGGACAATTTATCTAGCTAGAGATAGTTGTTTGTAGATGGCGGCCTGGCCTTTATCTTTCTCTCCATTTGACAGTCAACAGACTCGGCAGGACACAGTTTGTACAGTCCACTAACTTCTTCAGTCCACAAAGTCATGTTTGAGAAAGTGTCATTTGCTCTTTCATCCATTGACTTCACCTTGCCCTCGTTTAGTTGTCTCTCGGCAGCTCTTAGATAAGAAAGGATCTGTGTCAAGGCTGAATGACTCAACACAACACAAACAGATAAGAAGGACACACACACGGTGAGAGAAGGGTAAAGAATATAAATGAAATTCAGCTAGACTATTTTTCCAGAATAATCAAGTCCCAGAGCTGCGGTTTTTCCCCTTTGGTCCGGGACTCGCTCCAGCCTGTGCCTGATACGAACGAAAGACTGCAGAGAAGACAGTGAGATTAAAAGCTGCTCTGCCTGGTCATGAAAATGGATGAGGCTCAGCCGCAGCGGAGCAGCTGAAGACAGAGAGACTGCCCGGTACTCCAAAGCGCATCCGTCATGCGCGTCAGGGCAGTAATGCAGAGGAGAGCAGTGCAGGGCAGTGTATAAAATCTTCCACGCTGCCACCTTCACTCTCATGCATCACGGCACGCGCTGACTGCTGCGCTTCAGGCCGCCCGCTGCGTGCGCGAGACCAGGCCTTTCCATTCTCACAGAGAAAGTTTCACTGAGGAGATTTTCTCAACTTTTCTCAACTAGGAAGTTTATGTTGTGAGTTTGAAGCAAGTTTAGAATCAGTTGGAACTGTTAAATTCAGGTTTGCAGGTTGATATTTAAGATTGTTGTACAATACTTGTCCACTTCAAAATTGGAATTATAGGTTTAAATTTAGGATAAATTCAAGGGTAACTCTCGCCAAAATGCAACCTGTCTTTTTGTTAATCTACCCGAGGCAAACTTTCCTTTAAAAGCATAATTAGAATGGAAACGCCACTTTTAAGTTTGACCGTATTTTCGTTTTCGGTCAAATTGCCTTTTGAATGGGAGTGCTTGGGGCACTTCTATGATGGCATCAAAAATCGCTATTTTTAAAACACTAAGAATGCTCGACACAACATTAAACTTTGCTCGAAGTATCACCAGGGTCTCTTCACATGAACTCCAGCATTGAGAACATTGTTTGTGTACACAGAGTTTACAAAAAAAAGATTTTGAACAACTCACTGTAGCTGTGTCCGCCGGCATTTTGACAGTCAAAAATAATCGATCTCATCATTTTGGCGAGAGTTACCCTTTCAGTGAGGTTTAGAATCTGAATTCTCAGTTTGGATTCAGTCAGATTTAGATTCACACCTGAAAGCTGAGACTTTTAGTTTAGAAACTGGTTTGACTGAAAAGTTGCAGGTTTTGAGGGTTTGTGGTTTGGGGATGTAGATTCCAGGTCGAATTTGTGGATGAAATTGGGTTTCAATTCTGTATTGTGTTTACATTTTAATCCGATTCAGTTACTTCTCGAGACGCTCCATTTTGCGTTCAGGATAGTAGGTCTACATATGATGCTTTATTAACAAAGTTCGGGAGGAGCACGTTTAGATAATCTACCCAATCATAATGAGAGGAGGCATATACAGCATCCCTGCCCCACCCCAACTCACTCTTGATTATTCCTATCCCAGCCCGGGAGGGTACTCTGGTTTCGGGACAAAAACCGAGCTCCGAGCCCTCCCCTTCGGACAGTACGCCAAACACGCATATTCTATATTATATCTGATTATATGTGAATCGTGAATCAAGATTTCATCTCATAGCTTAGCGAAATTTGGATATTAATCATTTCAGTGTTATTTGTGGAAAAGTTCCCCATGTAGTGATATTAGTGACTCTTCAGCACAGCTGCATAAATATGTTTTCTGTCAGCAAACAACTCTTGAAATCCATGTCTGGTTTTCTGGGCCAAAGTTCAGGCATGAGTTTTGTTGGTTACCTGAGTCTGTTGATGACCTTTCATATACATAGCTGAGGTGAATTTGATAAGGGAGCGCATCCGTCATGAATCCGGCCTGGCTGTCAACACTGAGTCGTCAGTCAAATCTACATGGAAAATCATGAGAATTACCAAATTGCTTCTATGTATACAATATTATATTTTTTTAGCATGCATACACCTTATAATCATTGTTTGTACACTGTCTTGTTTACTCATGGTTTCAGTCTAAAACGTATTGTCTTTACCATACATATAAAGTTCTTATCATGTTGAGCACACCCCTACAGCAAATCTGATTTAAACGTAAAAGCTATGTACCCTCTGGGATGTTCACATTAAGCCTTATATGAAATGAGACTTATAAATCTCACCGGACCTGCTTTGGCTTAGTAAGACATACTCGGGCTGATTCCAGGGCTCAAGCTGTTCATTAACTTGCATTCCAGGCACACTGTATCTTTCACTTCAGTCTATACCTCAATTCAGCTGGGATTTTGGGACCTTCGGGCACTCACTCGGGCAAAGACTGCAGCCAAGTCACTGACATGCCCATGTGTTCAGCAGCGGCCGCCCACATCTTCTGCAATAAAACTGCCTTCTCTCAACTATACTGACTTATGTGACCACTTAAAGGAGTTTCTTTCTTTCTTTCTTTCTTTCTCTTCAAAGGCATATAGGGTTTATTTATTTTTCACTCTGTTGACTGTGGTCCATGAACTGTGAGG